>NC_059428.1:79582535-79884201 GCF_021028975.2 Sphaerodactylus townsendi
AAGAGAGGAGTCATGTCCATGGCTTGGGAGCTGACCCTGATCCTCCCTGGCTGCCAACCTCCTTTCACGTACCGCCGGTGCCAGGGGACCAGCCAGCCCGAAAGGGCTGCTGGGCGGAGGCCTTGGAGCACTGGCTACATGGATGAGAAGCAATGGCGGTGTTGCCCACCAATTCCCTGGCTCAGAGAACATGGTTCATGTGAGCCTCCAAGTGCCAACCCCAAGCAGGATAAGCTGCTGTAATCAACGCTAGGTACTCCCCAAAACTCCCCGTTTTATTGGTCTACTGTTTTACTGTTTAAATTGTATATGATTGCTGCTGGATTTTAAATGTGTTAAGTTATGTTGTTGGAGTTGCTGTCGGAGAACAGCCATGTTGGAAGCCGCCTCGAGCCCCTCGGGGAAGAGGCGGCCTATAAGTTTGAAATATAAATAAAAAAATAAAATAAATAAAACCTCTAAGTCAGTTATCAAAGGTGCGATCTATACCGTACTTGCCTTGCTGTTTTTTCTCTTTACTAGAACACGTTACCCCCGGGTCACCTTCGGCCTTCACACACCAAAAAACATCCGTAAAATACCCATCCAGGACCCTCTACCTAATTTTCTTAGGAAGGTGTGAAACAGGAGGGTTCCCAGGATCCCAGGATGGAACCTGTCTAGCCAACCTGGCTGGTACCGACCCACCCTCCTGAGGGATATGCCTGTGAGCAAGCCAGTCCAGAGGAACAGGAACCCCTTCCCCAACCTTCCAAAAGGTCCCGCCGCTTGCACAGATCTTTCATCAGAGAACTCACCCGAAGAGGAGGAACTGGGAGATCGATGACTTGAACCTGCCTGCTGGGATGAACTACATCTGCTGCAGCCCCGCCCTTTTGGTCTGCAGGAAACTTCCTCTGAAGAGGCCACTGCCCCAGGCTCCTGCCTGGAAGCTGGCAACCCACTAGTGGGCATTCCCATAGCAAGACCGGGGACCAAATCAATCCCCCCCCGGCTGTTCTAAAGTCACTAACATGCTCGTCAGGCCCTGATGTATAGGAGCAACTGGCGGGACCCCTGAGATTCTGGGTGTTGCCGACCCGCTGCCATAAGCCCCAGACCAGGGAATAAAATAGGAGAAAGAACCTCCCACTGGGGCAGGTTGTCCCGCAAAGAACGAACCTGGCCTTCCCATGCCTTGCATCAAGTGCACAGGTGTACTGCAACCCGGCCACATTACCGCCAATGGTGGGGCCGTGAAGCTGGGAGTTAACTGTGCCGAAGCAGACAAGGGAATTGATGAAGCTGCAGAGGGGGTCTCCCCTTCTTGCTGCCAGTCCTCTTATTCCTCCTCTGCATCCCCTTGGATGGTGGGGGAGGGGTCTGGCATTGGCCTACCCCATGCCCTGAAACATACCATTTAGTTTGGGGTCTAGATACCCCACAGGCCCGTATACCTAACGATCTGCTCTCTGCTTTCTCCCTTGCTAACTCACGCACCACTTGGGTTGCCAAACGGCCCCCATTGCATTTTTTCGGCACCATACCTGGAGCAAATACCTTCCCAGCGAGGTGCCGCTAAAGAGGGAGCTACTACACTCTATCTCAAAGGTACCCCAAAGGCAATTCTCCTCTCGTGCTCTCCCCAGCCTAGCTCCCTGACCAAGTTGACAACACCACCTCAGTTTGCTCCAGGCATCGAAGAAGGCTGGAGCAACCGCATATTGCCTAATATATAGGGAGTGTGCTCCACCCCTCGAACTCATGCACATTGCACAATCAGGTCGGGTGTGGCTTGGCCACCCAGCCAGCCCAGGGCACGCATGCTCACTGCTCCGTAGCTCACCATGTACCCTGTCCCCTGTCTCAATTATGGCCTAGCTGACTCTAGTGCCATTATTTACAGTAACAATATTTTACTATACTAGATATTATTATACTTGATTTAGCTTGCCAGGTCAAGATTCAGCCAAGACCACAGAAGCTGCTGTTGCAGAGAACTAAAATCAGTGGTTCCAATTGTTACTTATTCAGGGAAGGCTGGAGAGAATTGGGCCTTTAACCAGCAAATAGTTTTTGTTCCCCATTACTAACTGAAGAAACATACTCTCTTTCTACTACACCACCTTGTATTCCTGCTAAGAACAAATAGTAAATGTAGTGTTAGAATTAGTTTCCCCCCATGCATGCTTTATATGATTGACATTCATGCTACCATTTCTTACTTTTGCTTTTCCAATGAATAGCAATGATGTCCATATCAATGTTCCATGTGGAAACTGTTTAAAAATATTCCACAGGGTAAATTACTTATGTGGTGCACAACTAACCACACAAAAAGTGTTTTTTTAAATGTCTCATGTAGTACTATGGAGTAAAATGGCCCAATTTTTGTTGCTAACGACTCTAGACAAAGTTTTCTTCATGTGACTCATGTGGTCATAGCCATCATACAGAACAATGTCAAGTACTTTCATGAATTAGTTGTAAGATGTACAATTTTGAATCACAGATCTGTGGGCCCAAGAAAGCATAAGAAATCATCTATCACCCACTTAAAATCTCTCTCTCTCTCTCTCTCTCTCTCTCTCTCTCTCTCTCTCTCTCTCTCTCTCTCTCTCTCTCTCTCGTTATCTATCTATCTATCCACGGAAAAGCACAAAGTTTCTGCAGTTGATTACAACACAATCAATGGGTTGGATCCTTCAGATCCATTCTCTTAATAATTGTGCTTTCCTTTGGCACAAGGAAGTTCCCAACGATCTAAAATATATATTTTGCAAACCAAAGAAGCTCTTGCATTGGGCAAAGCTCTTTTGTACTAGATCAAGCTAGTATTACCTGTAGGACTCAATATGCGGGATAATAAAGAATTTGATGGTCCTGACATTATAGTTAAATGTCTGAAAATTACCAAATGGAACAATTCTTGCCTCAAAATTAGGAAACAATTAGTACTACCTCTCTCTGTGTGTGTCTCTCCCTCCCTCTCACACACATACTGTTTTAAATTTATAGTGAATATTTTTGAGATTATTAGTTTCATTTTAAAAGAAAAAGGGAAACTAGAGTAGACAAAAATGAATATATTGTGCATGATATTTGGCTAGTTTGTTATAGTGATAATAGTAAGGATGCCATGGTAACTGGAAGATTCCACTTTGGGAAGCATGTACTGTAATTTCACTGGTGCAGGCATAGTTTTCATAAATAAACTTTCCTTCTGATATATTTGATACCAAGAGGGGAAACACACACATAAGATAAATGATCAAACAGGTATCAAGAATTAAAATTGCACACATCCCATAGGAGACAATACACAGAATTTGGTGCATATTGATGTTCCTAATAGCAAGGATATCTGCTATAAATAATCTGAAGAAATGATGAGACATGTTGCAAACAATTCCAGTTTTATAGCCCTGAGATCATATAGCCCTTGATTCAGGGCTACATTTCTTCTTCACAGGATCATAGCATCCACTGGCAAAAATATTTACATAAGACATAACAGAACCTGTTTCCATTCACAACTTCATCATTTACAAAAACATTGCAACAAATGACTGTAGGAGACCTGGGATTGGGATGCCAGTTCCCATCTTTTGATAGTACAGAATTAACATCAGCATCAGCCATCAGGAGTTTGGGTATGATGCTGGATGCCTCCCTTTAAATGGAGGCACAGGTCAGTAATGTACCCAGAATAGTGTTTTATCACCTTCACCATGTTAGACAACTGGTGACCTACCGACAATGATCTATGCCACACAGTCACATTCAGGTTAGACTACTGTGGTGGGAAATTTTCCCACATATAGATCATTGCTGAAGTCTGCCAGATACTTCAGTGTTCACTTGGCTCCACTGTATCTAAGGAGGATTTTTGTGTGGGGTGTGTGTGTCTGTATGGTGTGCATTTTTTAGGTAGAGGCACTTTCAGGGTGGCTGACCTGGGTAGCCCAAACTTATCAGCTCCAAACTTATGAGCTCTTACAGATAAGCAGGGTTAGTCCTGATTATTACATGGACCCTTCATCATGTCTAAACAATTTGAACATGTGTGGTAATGCAATAAATTCCCCTGATGAGAGCATCCAATTTGGTGAAGTTTGGATCAGGGGGCAATGGGGGATGGGGCCATACCTTTGAAAACCCATAGAACTGCCCCCCCCAAAACCAAAATTCACCAAACCTTAGTACTCTTACCAGGAGGGGCTCCTGAAGCAACCCTGCAAATCTGGTGCCTCTAGCTTGAAAAATGTTCTTTTGACACACACGCATCCAAAAATCCTCATTGACTACAATGGAGCCAAGTCACGGATTTCTGGGAATGTCTGTAGGGGGCACATTTTACAAGGTGCTACAGATCTCATCTCCCATTAGAAACCATTGGAAACAATAGGAAATGGGGACACCCTTTGAGGGCCCCTAAAATTTGACCCCTAAACCAAACTTCTCCAAAGGTACACAAGCCTCACACTATATTTAAGTTATTTCCCTCCCTTTTCTATTGTGGGTATGCTTCTCTTATTTTTCTCTCTCTTTGACTGATCCCCATTATTGTTATAGTTTAATAGATCCCCATTACTGATATAGTTTAAGGGCACCATTGGAGGTTTTTTTAAAAAAAAATACCTTGGATTTTAATATGTTAAATTGTATATTATATTATTTTAATTGTTGGAAATCATTGCAATCACTGAGCCTGACTTGGTTAGGAAAAGGCAGGCTAGAAGTCAAAATAATGGATGGATGGATGGATGGATGGATGGATGGATGGATGGATGGATGGATGGATGGATGGATGGATGGATGGATGGATGGATGGATGGATGGATGGATGGATGGATGGATGGATGGATGGATGGATGGATGGATGGATGGATGGATGGATGGATGGATGGATGGATGGATGGATGGATGGATGGATGGATGGATGCTTACCAGTGAGGAAATACAGCTCTGCTATACCTTCTGGAGACTCCTTTGTTATGTTTGGTACTAAAAATGGGTATGAATCATATCGTAGATTTATAAATATTTTAAATATTGAAAATAAAAATTGATTAAACTGAACCTAGCTATACTTTTAAGTAGCCCTGACCTGGATAGTCCACATTTATCAGCTCCAAACTTATCAGCTCTTACAGATAAGCAGGGTTAGCCCTGATTATTACATGGACCCTTCACCATGTCTAAACAATTTGAACATGTGTGGTAATTCAGTAAACTAGCTATGCATGCACAAGCATGTACTGCTTTTACACAGCTTCGTCTCTCAATCTGTTTGCTGTATATTTTAAACAAACAAAAAAGTTGCACATTTTGGAACTGTGTAGTGAGGTGCCTTTCTGCCTCACCAATGGCAACATCATTTGACGTTCTTCAAAGATGCATGGCCTGCCCAGTCAACAACAGATAGTCATACACATTCATGAATCTTGCAAGCAGTTCAACATAATAGCTAGTGTCAGCAGTGCAGGTGTAAAAATAAGCACATACACTGTAGGTCTCTTAAACAATGCATCTTACTATGCAGACACAAAAAGAACGACAATGAGAGGGATTGTGCTCAACTGGTAAACTGATCTGACCATGACCCTAGCAGACCTGATTTTTCTTCTCCAGTGAGTGAAAAAATTTAGTCCATGAAATGCACAGTTAGCCAAGCTACAGTAAGGTCCAAGACATAAGTTACAAATTTGGCTTTTCACTAAACAAAGACCCAGCCATGACTTATTGAACAAGGAGCTACTGCAGACTGAAAGCTGGTTAATGGTGCATTCATGCAAAAACTTCAGTGCAATTCAGGGAACAGGTTTGATTTATTTGTAACCAAGGAATTAACTCATGATGTTTGAATAGCAAGCACTTGGAAGTTTTCAGCATCTGTTATGCTGATGCAACTGCATGACTTAGTTAAAATTTAATTGGTACTAAAATTTAGTCAAAATAATATGTATTGATTAAAATGTAAAAAAGAATGCTGACATGATCATGTGATTACATGAAGATTCCTTTTTCTGCTGTGAGTTAGTTGACATGCACATGAATATAAGCATACTGGTAACCTGGAAGGGGGGAAAATGCAAAATAAAAGCTATGCATACATAGAAGAAAATCTGGAGATTAGGTGGAAGAAGGAAAGTGAATCATACATTGGAACAGTGCTACGATCAATTAATACATAATCCCCAAATCTAGGGCAAAATTTGAGATTTTTTAAATATATCTTATAGAACTACATTATATATGGGCTAATAAATATATATACATTATATTTAAAGTATTAATATATGCACAGTTATAATATTGTCTAAAATGAAATATATACTTCGACATCTGAATGATCTGTCCATGACAAGGGACAGATCTTAAGTTCCACAACTGATTGATCACTTCCAACCTGCCCCATCACTAAGACCAAGTAAAGAGCACATCCAGCCAAGTTTGACAAGCCAGAAAAAAACAAGACAGCCCCATGGTTGTCATGGCAGCCATGATGCTCCAAGTTGGACCATCAGAGGCACCCTCAACATGAAATCTCCCAGAACCACTGTACTGAGAGTCTCCAACCCCACCTCCAAGACTGCCTCCACCAACTTAGGCAGCTAGGCAGAAGTGTGATCAGTACACCAGCATCAGTCACAACCTTTCTCTGGTCAAACACCAACAACAGACTCTCTATACCAGCTACAGGGTGGGAGGGTCATCTGGTGAGTGATGGAATATCTATGGACTACAGCCAGTACCACATTCTGCCCCACCAGTGTAAGATGGTATCACATACTGTAATTGGAGGAACAGAGCAGGGTAATACCAGGTCTCTCAGCTCAAGCACCCAGGTTTCTTTGATGTATACTGGGTTGGCACCCTCATCCAGGATCAAGACCCAGATGAGGACAGATTTATTTGGAAGCCAAACTGGTAGGTGATTAAGTATCTTTTATCAATGCTTCCTTTGTGTTTGTGTGTATGCACACTTACAAATATTAGTTAGAAAACCAGATGCAAAGTGGAGGAAGGGCAAAAGCTTAATGGAAGATCATATGCAAAAACTGCATGGGTGGGATTAATACCTGTCCTTCTATGTGGCCTCAAAATGAAATCATGCATAATATTAGCATTTTGGAAGTGTCGGATAGATTTGAATCACAGATTTCCAAGTGGTTCACCACTCTAAAAGCTGCATGAGCCACCACTATATTTACCCTTTGGTAAGATCCATTAATGACTTAAATGACAGGAAATGGGTTACACCTCACAGCTGTAGGGAAGAGGATTTGTGCTAGGAAAATGACAAAACTTACCAGAAGGGCTTTAAACTGAGTGAAGTGGGGGAGGGAGACAATATTCACATGGGAAGGAGTTCACCTCGTACTAGTAAGAATAGGCTGAAGGTTATAAAGAGACCTGAGTAAATAGTTCAAAAATCAAGCAGTGAGAAGGATAAAACTAGACTTGGTCAATACCCTAGAAATTCAATAAAATTCAGATTTGGATTTATTCAGGCATAAAATTATCTGTATGCGCAAATAAGACAAATAACATATTTGGATATACCCAGTGGTGGGATCCAAAAATTTTAGTAACAGGTTCCCATGGTGATGGGATTCAAACAGTGGCATAGCACCAATGGGGCTGGGCGAGGCAATATGGGGGCATGGCCGGGCATTCCGTGGGCAGGGCATTAACAATTTCTCTGTTACTGTAAAAAACTCTTACTGTAAAAAAAGTTCCTAATTTCCAGCTGGTATCTTTCTGTCCATAATTTAAACTCATTATAGCAAGTCCTATTGTCTACTGGTAACAGAAACAACTACTTCTCCTCTAATTGACTGCCTGTCAAATACTTAATACTTTCAAATACTTAATTTTGTTTCTAGAAATCAAAAGAAGGATACTTTCCTTAAACAAGGAACTTTACCATATTTCTAAAACATGTTTTTAAAACAGCCCAACAGGGAGAATTATCCCGTTTTCTACCTTCGCTAACCAACCACATAGGAAACAACAGGACTTTATGATTTTTGGACCTAATGGAATTTCTAACCGAAAAGCAGACCCAATTAGTAACCCCCTCTCGGCACACACAAATAATTAGTAACCCACTCTTGGGAACTGGTGAGAACCTGCTGGATCCTACCTCTGGATATACCTGAATATTTGGGTATACCCAAAAAATTCGGGACCGTCTGATTTTGTTTGTATTTTTGGGAGGTTGTTTTTTATTCTGGCCTGCATGAGGCACATTTTTAAAGCTAGTGGCACCAAAGTATCAGGGTGTCTTCCAAAGACTATCATGATGATACCGCCCAAGTGTGGTGAGGTTTGGTTTGGGGGAGTCAAACTTATGGACTCTCAAAGTTGATGCCCCATCCCCCATTATTTCCAATGGGAGCTAACTTTTGCCCCTCAACCAAACCTCACCAAACTAAGGTGGTATCATCAGGACAGACTCTGAATGATACCCTGAAATTTGGGTGCCACTAGCTTTAAAAATGCACCCTTGACAGGCACCCCAACAATTTGCCCAAGATTCTCTGCTCTGCAGTGGCTTGGCTCCATTGTAGCCAATGGGGAATTTCTGTGTGTGTAAGCACACTGCCCATTTGTGAAGACAGAGGCACCAGACTTTCAAGGTGACTCCAGGAGGCCCTCTTGGTAATAGCATCCAGGCTTGGTGAACTTTACTTCTGAGGATTCAATTTTATGGGCCCTCAAAATACTTATTTTGTCTCCTCGCTCATACACAAGAAGCCTGCTGGCTGAGTTCTCCCAGAACTCTCTCATCCTATTTGCCCCTTGCTGAAACACAAAAAACACCAAAAGATATCCCCCCCACAAAAAAGCCCGAATACCTTGCATTCGGATTCGTTCATATTTGGGCAGGACATATTCACCTTAATATTCACCAGAATATGCCCGAATTTGCCCAGATTTGGACCAAATCTGGTATTTGTTTCACCCATATCTCCAAGCCTAGATAAAACCTTAAATAAGCACTTACGGGGCTTGAACCAAAGCCTTAGCTGTCTCTACACTAATGCACAAAGCATGAGTAATTAACATTATGAACTGGAACTCTTAACATGGCATAATAAATATGATATAATAGGCATCACTGAAACCTGGTGAGATGAATCTCACGACTGGAATGTAAGAATTGAGGGGTACAATCTATTCCAGAGAAATAGACTAGGAGAGGTGAAGGAGTAGCACTATATGTCAGGAATTATTACACCTGTGAGCAGATCCATGACTTAAATCCTGCAAGTCAGGTTGAAAGTATCTGCATAAAAATTAATGCAAAAGCCCCCAGATTAGAAAAGCCCTCCAATACCCTCATTGCCTGGGGGGTTCTTAAGGGGTGGAATGTCGGGGAGGCTTACCTGAGTAAGATGGATGTACTCTTGAATCAATGTAACCAGCTGTACGTGGCAACCGAATGCCTCTTTTGATATATGTATCCTGCTCTGTTTTATGTAACTACTGCCATCTATGCATTCTTTCCTTGACCTATGCGTTATGGTTTGCATGCTTTGTAGTGAAGTAGGCCTCCCCTGCCTTGATTGTACTGTGAGAAAACAGTTACGACTGTTATCTTGTTGTGGCCAGAAGACCAGACGGTTCCTCTGCTATCTGTTGCTGACCTTGGGGCTGGTCACGCTCGCAGTCTCACCCCCAGATGCTGTCTCTGGGAATTTGGGAGTGGGGATCCTTTGGGAAATATATGGGACATGAGATGCCAGTTTCGTTAGAACTGAGTTTGCCAAGTTTTATGCTTGACTACCTCATCAATAAACGCAGCTGAATATCATTTCAGAGTTCGTTTATTGCGTTACATTTCCAAGATCTAACAGGCTGTCAAACAAAGTTAGATCAAGGCCAAAAAGGGATGTCATTAGGTTGCATTCAACCTTATTGGTTGATTTTTCAGTACTTCAAGCCTCTTTAATTTATTTTTGACTCATTTCAATTAATTTTAATAAATGTTTATTTCCCTTCTCAATCTAGGTTGGTGGCAACTTACACAGTTTTCTTTTTTCAAGATATTGAATTGCTTTGTCCAGGTATTCTATTTATAATGTGTGGGAGATTAGAATGCACATATTAGTTAAGACCTTTTGGGCTTCCACTTCCTATCCAACAGTTATTTTCCATCTTGAGTTTTTTATTAGACCAATGATCCTCTAAAGATGGTACCTTAAATTCTAGTGATTGTGGTCAATTAGAATTTGAAGGTAGATAAAGCATGTGTAAAGAATTTGTAGTGCAATAGGCTATATTTTGTTCCCCCCTCTATTTCAGGCAGAATAAATTTGTTTTCTTTAGGAAACCCATATGATAGTGTCCATGTGCCACTTCAATTAGAATTGATGATAGATTTTGGCATTGTTGTATCTTGTGTCTCACAGCCCAGAAAACATTTCCATACCACTTTTACTAGGCTTTTTGTTTTCTCTGCCAGGTCTCCAGTCCCAATAACCCTATAACTTTCTACTCAATTGCTATTTCATTGTTGATTATTTTCATAAACAATCAGTAAAATGCTTATAAATTGCTTGGCTAGCTGTATGCAACATCTTTTTAACTGATATAAGAATTTAGATAGGTGTTGCTAGTAGCCTTTGGTATCTAAAGCAAACAATTTATAAGATTTTTTTCCCTGTCATCAGTCATTAAGTACATACAGGGACAGTGCAACCCCCCTGTTCTGTAGGGCATCCCATGTAGATTATGTTTCCCTTGCCAATAATAAATATGTTGGTACTACCCACCCCCAATTCACATAATGACACATTTCTATTGAAGTGTAACTGTCTTTTGTGCCATTTAAAAAATTTGCATTAAAAACAACCTTCAATTTGGTGGATTTGGTGGATTGTTTGTGCTGGGGAACTGTTCAGTATATTTGGATATACTTCCATTTCATCTAAACCCAGGGAAGTGTGAAGACCTATTCTCAAGTCACAGTGAAAATATGTGTAAGGCACCTGTACAATCCTTGATTTTCTTATATTTGTTGAATAATTTTATGTTTCATTCATTAAGGTACTGGTCACTGTTTTCATTCACATAGTGTATGCATTCTCTGGCTCTTTCTTACAAACAGATTGTGCTCATAGATGCAGAATGTGCATTCATTCACTATTACATGAATATTTTGGGTGTGAGGATCCAGAGTAGTGAGTCGACTAAACAGGCTGTTTCAATGGGGGGGAAAACAACAAGAATCCATTAATGGAAATCAACCATGCTTTTTGGCTTCATTTTTTCCCCGCTAAGCCAAAATTTCATGCAGGGGGAAAAAGTTTCTAAGTTTTTTAAAAAAAACCTATGGGCATTTGGGGGAGGGTTACTTTTTGTAAACTGCAACAGGTAAGTTGTTAACCTCTGGTTTCTATGAGAGGTTTAATCTCAGAATATGAATGTCATGAAATTGCTTCATCAGGCATTTAATGGTAGGAAGAGGATATGTTGGAGAGAAGGTGATCTGCTTTGAAGAACAAAGGACTTTTGAAGTAGTGGAAAAGTGACCCAGAAATAGTGAGGTGGGAGAAAGCTTAAAGAATAAAGAAAGATTGACACAAAAACAAAGTGTTAGTGGGCAAGAGAGGGAAATATATTATGAAAATTGCCATTTCAGTTAGGTTGTTGTGTTGATTATAACTAAAGATTTAAAGTTTCTGGAAGACAAATTATAATATCTGAAGAAACTGTTTGTGCCTTTAGCGATCTCATTTAGTTTATGATGTTAGTGGTCTCCTTGACCATAATGTGACATTGCTATAAGTCTATTGTCCTTTTACATTATGGTTTCCATTCTTGACTACTAACCTGAATTTCATCTCATAACATTAGCTGTTGGGATGCAGGACCAGGATCCAAAAAACTATTTTAGGAATGCCCCAAAAATTTGATTTTGGCTTTTCTTTGAACAGCAGACCCCTATGCAAAATGTTTTATAAAGTTCTTCAGTTTCAAAAGCAGTTTGGTGAGAGGCCAAGTACTGCATTATTTCTCAAATAAAAGGATACATAAATAATTTCCACAAGTGCATTGGTAATGCCAGTGTTGTAATTTAAAGCTGCATAATGAGCACTATTAATCCCAATGAAAAGGTCCAATTTGAGATATGATAGTAGCATTCACATATCACATGCCTACCAGTTTAAGTAGAAATGGGGGTCACTATTTTTACTGGAAAAAAACAGCACAAAATTAAGGACAGATACATCTTGTCTTCTTTCCTACCCTACCATACTAGGCATCATTGCTTGAACCACTTTTCTGCCAACTCATGTCTAATACCAGAAATGGGCCAGATACTCTTCTCGCCTCTGGATAAATTTAATGCTATTCAACCTTCCTCATACAGCTGTTACTAATAATTCACAGTTAATGCTTTTAGAAAGGGGAGATAGCTGCTGCTATGATAAGTAACCTAACAGGTTCTGAAGACTTTACAAATCCTGCAAATTGAAAGTGTTAACTTTCTATTGTTTGCCTTGTAGTTCCATTGTGTAGGAATGGAAAGACACTGGAAGCTTCTGGCAAAATTGTTTTGAATTCTAACTCATCAGGACGCTTCTATTCTGAAATTCTCCACAGGCTGACAGAAGAACACATACAACCAAAAACAATAAATCAATAAGCTTTTAAAGCTTCTTTTAAATGGAAACTATTAATGGCTAAGGACAGCATACAAGTAGGGATGATTTAAAAAATGAAGATACAGGAAGCAAAGAATTTAAAAAGACATACATATACAAACACTAGACCCAAACTAACAAATCTATATTACCCTAATTCTGACAAAACATCAAATAAGAGGAATAAAAAATGCTGGAAGAACAATGGAAATAAGAGCATTAAAAGGAGTAGGCCACAAAATATAATTTTAACAGTCCATGGATGTTATCTATGCTATATGCATATTCTGTAGAGACTTGTATAAATACTTGCATTTGCTCTATAAAATAAAAGAGAAAACTGCTAGCAGGGTTGCCATGGTTACCACTCCTCAGCTATAACAGAATGGCAGCAATGTTCTCTATTTTTCACCTTACAACAATTGAGGTGCGTGCTATGAACTATTTTTGATGCTTTGTTTCTCACATATAGTACATTTTTTGCTGAATTCATGCAGTGAAATCAAATAACTTGTGTTAACATTACACATATGAATGGATCTGAAATACTGACTTTGCCCAAAGTGCGCTTTGTGTCAGATTGAAGCTTATAAAAACAACAATTACAATGAGGAGCAGTTTAATGAATTATGGAAACACATAACTCAGAGGATACTATCCAAAATATTTCAATACAATTATTCAGAATTCTTTTGTAACTACATTCACTACTAGCTACATTTCTTTCATTCATTCATTCATTCATTCATTCATTCATTCATTCATTCATTCATCCATTCATTTTTGTTTGATTTTATACCACTCTTCCTGTTGTCACAGTCTCAGAGAGATTTATACTAAACAGTTAACACATATATATTCTATTTTTACACACATATGCCTGTTTGTTTTAAAAGATCCAATAAACCTTCACTATACAAATGAAATAAAAAATAATATCCTACAGTAGAATGTTCTCATTCAGAGTTGTATACCACACACTATGCAATCTGCTCCAAAAGACATGCGGGTGGGTGGGGTAAGAGGTTAAATAAACAGACTGAGGAGGTAAAGGCACTTTCTGTCCCACTCCTCTTCTCCACTGGTATTCCTCTTCACTACATCCGGAGAATGAGCAACATAGCTAATAGCAAACCCCACCTCTCATCAAATTGCTATCTTGAAAGGATGAGGACACCATTTGCTGTATTCAAGAATGTGAATATTGTGGCTTTGATATTCATGAAATCTTTCTTCTATGAGAAGATCACTGTATAAAGATTTTTTTGCTTTTCCCAATGCTTTCTGTTCTTTCTAGGAAATGAAGTGTTAATTTAAGTATCCACAATGATTACTGTATTGTTCCTGCTGATGAAAAAAAACTGATAAATTGTTATAAAGCACATGGATGAAAGCACTATATTGGATATGCTTAGCATGACACAGGACAGAAAAACCTCTTTCCTTTTAGCTAAAAGTTATTTCACAGCAAAATTTTTAAGACAGCATCATTATGGTTTTACTTTACCGTAACAAATATCAAAGCTTGCTAACTCATTTTAAAATGCAGCTGGAGTCTAAACTCTGAAAAGAGTAAGAACATAAGTCTGGAACAACATATAATAAAAAGTAAATGCAGCCCTGTGCCTAAGTTACATCGTAAAACATTATGTACAGTCACCAGTCAAAAGCAGGCCATCTGGGTGTTGCAATCCATAGTATGGAGAGGTGCAGCATAACCTGGTATACAATGCAACAAATACATAGTCATGTAAAAAAATTGAGATGTGACTTTCCATGAAGATCATTTGCTTTTCAAAGCTGATTTGGGAAAGCATATTTAAAGCCATTCTTACAGTGAATCACTTAATTGGAAATAGTACATAAATTGTAATGCACATGTGATAATCATAATTTATTAAGTGGCATCCCTTGTAAACAAAGTTATATCAAGCCAAGTCACATAGAAGAGGAAGAAGGAAATGGATAACTTAAGGAGATGTTTCATCCTGCTTTGGTTAGAAGCCTATTTCTGGGGTTAGAAAGACAAAAAGGAAACTTTTCAGCATTGCCCCATCCATAGATGAGCCAAGTGAGAGCAGAAAAAGCCAAAGCAGAGCAGGAAATCCTTTAGATATGTCTATCTCTCATCCAGAGTAAGTTGTAGGTTAATGCAATAAGAAGAGTCATAATGGATCATAACAAAGATCCATTGAGTGACTCACCCAGACTACGCTTTGAAAAAGTAGCCAATCATTTGTCTCTGGGAAGCTTTCATATAGATAATGCAACAGCTATGCCCAGCATCTGGCATTTATTCAAATAAACACTGTTTTTGGACTTGGAGTCATCTATCACATCTAATAGACATTATTATGATACAATATGAAGGTGTCTCCACAAAATTCTGTGTCCCATGATATTCATTTGGCATTCTCTATCTTCGATTTGTTTTGCCTTTGGTGGTAGAAAGTACTATCAAGTTGCAGCCAGCTTATGGCAACCCTGTAAGATTCTCAAGGTGAGAGAGGTGTTGCCTACATATTACTTATTTCATTATAAGTGTATCTTTTTACACAAATTACTGAAAATCTTCACCATGATGTATGTCTGCACTCGCTCCCTCCAAATAATTCCTGGTCACCATTTTGTGATTCCTTTTTTTCTCTGTTTTTGTTTGAGAATGTTGCTTCTATGCTTCAACAGCAGTGTGCTGCAATTCTCTGCATCTTATTCAGTCTATCCTTCAATGGTTAGCACCCCCCCCCACCCAGAATAAAGAAACTTGCAGGAAAAATAGGCAAGGGGCAACAACTGAGTTGAGAAAATGGTGCTGATGAGGAAGGCAGAGTGCAGGGAAGGCAGAGAAACTTGGGAAATGTCTTAAAGGACTGCAAAGCAAATAAAGCTATTATGAAAATGTTTCAACAGAAAATTCATTTCCAAATCCAAAACCTTTATTAGGCATAAAACCAGTGCCAAGAATTTCAAATACAATAAAAAGAAAATTCATTTAAAATGTTTTTGAAGCTGCAAATAAAACATTTTGGGGTAAGAAGAATGCAGAACTCCAAGTAGGAAATGTTTTATTTCCTGCTTCAAAATGCTTTACAGTATCTGTGAGGAAAGGGGCATTCTGTTGCTGCATAGGTTGAGTACTTTCCCATACTGAGTTATTAAGATCTGTTACTCAAAATCTTGAGTCACAAAAAGATCTCCAGAATTCTCCTCCCATCAATCAATTAATTTTGTTAAAAATTGCCTCAACTTCAAAATTTAATCTGAAGTTGATACAATAACACTAGTCACTTCTTGACAGCAATGAATCTGAGGCTCATTCCGCACATGCAGAATAATGCAGTTTCAAACTGCTTTCAGTGCTCTTTGAAGCTGTGTGGAATAGCAAAATCCACTTGCAAACAGTTGTGAAAGTGGTTTGAAAATGCATTATTTTGCGTGTGCGGAAGGGGCCTGAATATCTTGCTAGAGCCATTATATCCAAAGTTTGTTTCTATGGGAAGCTACAACAATGGTCGATTTCCCACTCATGATTAGATGTGCGCTTGTCACACAAAATATCCAGGTTTCCAGCAGAACTCCCCACTACACCAGCACCGAAAACGCATTCGCCCCATCTCTGTTCCCCCCCCCCCTCAGTGCGCGTCTTTTCAGAACCTGGAAGAAAGTAGACCTTTTTGAAAAACATGTGCCGAACAAGAAATGGTGGGGAAGCTCAGGAGGTGATTCCATATTCAAATTACTCACCCTTGCGACTGACGTGGAGCCTCCCATCCAATCAGGAAGCAATCGCGCACAGCCCCCTTTTAAATTTCCCGTTGCTGAGATTTACATTGATTCGAGGCAACATGGAATAGTTTTGAGACAAGACTTAAGTTGCGTTTTTCCCAACCTTAAAACAGTGGTGTCTCTGTGGCACAATTGATTGAGCGCTCAGCTAATGGCCAAGAGGTTGGTGGTTTGAGCCCAGCCAGGGGCAAGGAAGCTGTTTTTATTTTATTTTATTTTAGCCCCTGAAACTGCTTGAGAAAGTCCAGTCCTTTGTGCACCACACTCATGGTTTCAAGCATAAATGCCCACCTTTGGACACTTTTACTTTTCAGTAGTTGTGGGGAGGGGGGGAGGAGTGTGTTTGTGTCTACCTTGCATTCACTTAAAATGTTCCCAGGCATGCTTGCAGAGACGTGGATCCATTCCTGCATAGGGTCGTTCTGCGCATGCTCATGGTGATGTGGATCTGTCCTTTTGAAAATAAAACAAATCCTGCCCCAGCACAATGCAGCAGTCAATCAGGAGAGCCCCTGAGTGGATCGTGGGTTTGATCCACCTGTATGTCTGCTGCATTTTTGGGGAGAAGGGGGCACAGGCTGCAGTGGGGACCATGAAACCATGTTCAAAAGGTTCTGAATCTACCCAAACTGGTTCGTATCTAGTTTCATTTTTCAAGTGGGGAATCGACCAATAAACAAAAGTTTCATTATACTGTGAGTTGAAAAAATATGTAGAAAGCAGAGGAAGTTATTGTATAAAAACATATGGAGTTAACCCCAAACCAAACCTTTACAAGACAATGAAATATATAATGTCTGTGTATGCTAACTATTGTTAGGTGCAGTGACCATTTTTTCATAAGCAATATGCTGTTAGAGAACCTGCCCAAATTTAATTGTTGCATATCATATGATGATTTCTGTAACTGTATAACCAATACTTTGAAGGCAGCTTCATCAAAAATGTATTTAAATGATGAAACAGCATTTTGGATCATGTTGAAAAGATCTGCATATGCACGAGGGGGAACTCTCTTCACCATTGGCAGTGTTCTACTTCTCTTCTTATGTTGCTTATGGGGGACACATACTCCATCATTCTATCCAGTGGGACAAACATGACATTATTTTGTTTTTGTTTTTTTAAATAGTTGCATAATAGTTGCAAAACTGGGAGCATAATTGAAATCTTCCACCTCAAAACAGAAGTCAAGTCACTCTGTGAAATTAATAGGCATTACTACGTCATATAATAGGTTGCTCACTTATCCAATTCATTCTACCCAAATATAGTTATGAACACTGGTTTAGAAGGATTGGACAGATTTATGGAGGATATGTATGACATTGACATCACGAGAAAATGCTACTGGAACACAGACACTCAACCCAGAAAACCCACAACACCTTAATTTCTATAATAACTTAGGACTCAATAAACCATACCATTGAACTAGCCTTACTCAATTTATTTATCTGTGGAAACACCGTAGGTAAACAAGAACACTCTCTCCACACATACAAAATATTAACTTTTTATTAGTTGTAGCTCAAATACATTGCCCAGTGTTGGAAAAATGCCAAAGGGGTTTCCTTAGATAGGTTGTGAAATAGTGTAAAGAATATAGTTACACTTGAAAGTTTAACAAATAATATCAGATTAGTTGATGGGAGGAAAAATGAAGATCACTTTAAGATGATTTGGCATGGTTTTATAATATGTTTAATAGAATTACAAAAGTATTGGTCGTTAAAGAATTTTCTTTGATGGTGGGAGGCATATATATATCAATTACATACATACATACATACATACATACATACATACATACATACATACATACATACATACATACATACATACATACATACATATATGCCTCCCACCATCAAAGAAAATTATATATATGTGTGTGTTTATATATATATATATATATAATTTTCTTTGATATATATATGCCTCCCACCATCAATTATATATATGTCAATGTCAATGTCATATATGTCAATGTCATATATATGCCTCCCACCATCAATTATATATATATATATAATTTTCTTTGATGGTGGGAGGCATATATGTATGTATGTATGTATGTATGTATGTATGTATGTATGTATGTATGTATGTATGTATGTATGTATGTATGTATGTATGTGTATATATATATGAATTTACATAAAGCAAGGATGCTGTAGTATTTAAGAGCAGGTGGATTCTGATCTGGACAACTGGATTTGATTCCTCACTTTTCTTCCTAAATGGCAGAGGCTTAGGTAGAGGCTGGTGAATCAAATGTGTTTCCACACTCCTGCTGGGTGACCTTGGGCTAGTCAAAGTTCTTCGAAACTCTCTCAGCCCCACCTACCTCACAAGGTGTCTGTTGTGGGGAAAGGAAGGAAAAAGAGCTTGTAAGCCATCTTGAGTCTCTTTACAGGAGAGAATGGTGGGATATAAATCCAAACTCTTCTTCTTCTACATGAATTTGACAGTAACACATTTTTTTCTTTCAGCCTATATACTTGACACACATTCACATATATCCCTGTGGATTCATAAATAGAAAAATATTCCATTAACAGATTTCAGCAAAGCACACCAACCTACCCCATCTGCAGGGTCTGCAGTGAAGCTACAAAGCCATTCTGAGCATTTTAGGAAAAAAGCAAGACCCAAATATAGCAAAAACTTTAAAGCTTATAACTGGTTGCACTGAGAAAAACTGTGGTTACATGTGTTTCGCATACCAAGAGACTATGAAAATTATTAAAAATATCAAAAATGTTGGTTCCTTTGATATACATCTGCTAGTGTTCAAAAAGCAATATAGATGTTTGAAGGCAAGTCCTTTTGATACCAGGAGAGTTTAGTTCCAGGTAAGGCAGCTTAGGACTGCACACTTGAAAACTGACTACTGGACTTGCCAAATGCTACCAAGTATGTTAAAAAAAATTAATCTACACTTTGATAGAAAAGTGAACTAATTTTAGAAGTATATCGAGTGCATCACAGCTGTTTCAGACTACATCTGTGCTAATCACCCTGCCACTCCATTATCAGCAAGCAAGAGTATTTGTGAGCCCTGCATTTTGGCATACTGGTTGTTAAAACATCAAGCAGAAATAAAAGAGGCTCTCAAAAGAACTGAGCAATCAAAAGTCATTCTTAAATAATTAAAGCCACTGCTCTGCATCAGGAAGCAGCAAGCAGCAAGATCCTAGCATTTGTTTTTGCAGTAAAAAAATTGGCTCAATGACCAGTCCTTTCCAGTATCTGTAAACTAGAAATAGGAAAGAATGGTATCTTCATGAAATAAAGGTTATAAGAACAGAATTGCTAGAAACTAGGTAAAGGTACAGTTTCCCTTTCAGTCGTGTTTGACCCTGGGGTACCACTACAAGCTGTGATTTCATAGGCAAGCCGTTTTTGTGGGATAGTTTGCCATTGCTTTCCCTGGCTATTCTTTACCCCCCAGCTATGTGCTAGGTGCTCATTTACCGACCAAGGAATGGATGGATGACTGAGTTGACCATGAGCCAGCTGCCATTAGAAACTAGAGCAGATGCCTATACATGACATGGTACGGTTGTGAAATTTAAAATATAGGAAGTAGTGAATATTGTGGGTGAAGCAAGTCTACAAATCTGAAGGAAAGATAAGTAACCTACTCTATCCCTGCTAAACAGTCAATGACCATGTCTAGTTAAGTTATTAATAACAGCAAGGGAGAAAGGGAGAAACAGCAATAAAGCGCGCCCTCGACTTACTGGGGTCACTATTGCTCTCAGTGAGGGGCTGAGCATAGGACTCCCCCAGGGCCTTGCCTGGCTGTGGGAGGGATGGAGGCTTCTGACTCGACCTGGGCATGTGCACCCTCCAGGTCTTGGTGTCGATGGGAAGTCTTGCAAGACCATGGCAGCAACATCGTCAGTGGGGGCCAGGTAAGGTGCCTATAAGAGGCGGTGCCTTGTGGCCTAGGCCCTCTTTGGCCGCATCTCCCCTGATGTGATGGGAGAATTCCATGCAGCATCTACTTCATCTACTGGTAAGCCGTGGGCTTCAGCTATTGGGAAGGGGGATATGAGGCAACAGGGCCTGGGAACCACCATGTGAGAATGCAACCGAACAGGGAGCAGAGGCATCCTAGCCACCTGGGTTTGCCATTTGGGCATGCAAGGGGTGCAACTGGCATAGGCCCAAAGGCTGGCGCAGGCCCAAAAGGGCTCTTCGGTGACCTTGCAGGGGGTCCACCCCTCCATTGGGCAGACAGTAAGGCCACCAGGGATTTTTCAAGGCTAACGGGGCCAGGCCTGGGGGGCCAGGACTCTCACTGGGGCCCCCCACAGTGCCATTCCAGTAGCATTCTATGCCAGCATGGAAACCCAATGCGAAGGACGATATCGTGTCTCACACCAACATGACCAAGAGAGGTTCAAGCTAGTAATGAGCACTAAGGCTCTGGTGAGCAGTAATTTTATAGGGTGGATTGCTAGTTTGACAGGAACTTCAAGCTTAGGTTTTGTTTTTCTGAAACTGCTTGGGATTCCCATGCTAAACTTGTAGGGCTTGAGCTAATTAACAGCTCTATCTATTGTTCTAAACCCCGGGACAATGGGGCCAATTGGTCCTAGATTATATCAGTGATACCATGAATGGTTTATGTAGAGATGCTTCCTCAAGTCTCTGCCTTAGGTATTCAGATTTAGCTGAGGCTTGAGTGATTTAGGAAAGGATTTTGTTAGGGAGATCATATCTGAAAGGTGGGGGAAATGCAAGAAAGAAGCAATTGTTTAGGAAATGTTTTCTTAAGAGCAGAGTGGCTTCCAAAAGCATCTTATCGAGGTGTGGTGTTCAGGAAATGTGCAGATTCCATTATGTCAATGGAGTACTCCGGTAAGGTGAGATAATCAAAGATACATGTCCTTGTTATGAGACGTCCAGATAGTATTGCCTGGAGTAACTCATAGATTAAATTTCTGCAAACAGTTTTGCCTTAGGCTTGCTCTTGGCTGGGACACTCTGCTATCCACCCATACAAACATGGCAACTGGCATTTTGCAGCACACAGTATGAGAAATAATATGAACTTCAATATTTTATAAGGCAGGAGATGAAAGCTAGGGTTACAGGGCTCACAAACTTACTCCAAACAAAGTGGCAAAGCAGCTGCTGAGCAAAAGAAAAATGGCCCTTGCATCTCAACTCGCTCCCGGGGTGCCAAGGGGCAGCAAATCCTTGGGGTGAAGCCTGGGATTCCACGGGCCAGCAGGGCAGCTCAGGCTGGGACATGGGGGCTCAAAGCTGATATGGGGCACCACCTAAGAGGTGGGCAGGAGGTCGTACACATGCACCTGTTCAACCCACAGGCACTGGTTCCGACACAAAGCTGGGGTTTTCAATGAGGGCTCTTCTCCTACAAGGGCTGTTAGCATACCAGGAGCCCACATTATAAACCTTGGGCAGAGATGGCCAATCTTATTATGCAGGGTGTAATAAATGCCCTTAGAGGAGGTGGTTTCAAGTGATAGACAGCACGGAAATGGTTAATTCCTGCCCAGTCCTGATTGGCTGTGGGAAATTCCCTGAGGGTAGAAAGAGTCCTGAGGGGAAGGGAGTCCTAGGAAGGGAGTCCCAGGAAGGGAGTCCTAGGAAGGGAGTCTCCAAAAAAGGGGTCTGACCCTGAAAACCTGACAGGGCTACAAAATAAATAAAATTAGGGTGACCCTAGGAACATGTCATTGCGGCTTGTTTACTCACCCTAAAGGGGAGTTCTCCTAGATATGGCTGCAGAGAAGCACCTGAGGGAGACTGGTCAATTTTGAAGTGGAATACCAGAGGGGAGAGCTGTGATCCTTCTTGGTGTAAGCCAGTGGACACGGGGACTCTAGGCAGAGACCCAACCAACTCATTTTTGGGCTTAGGACCATATGAGAGCCTAAATACTAGTTTAAATGACAATATGTACTTCTGGGTTTTTTATATGCTTATGTGTTGCTCAACTGTACCAAAGAAATGTTTGATGTTACTATTTCTTTTAAATAAAAAATATTTTTACTGTGAAGCTCTAAGGTGATACAGGCTCTTGTGCTGATTATTAGGGAGATTCCTAAAGTCCATAAGGAATAATTCCTGAGGGAATAACTCCCTGGTTTTGGAGCATGTGAAAGGGGAATCCTCCCTCCCCCCTTTTGGTTTTGTTACACAAGGCATGGCTAGGTCACTAATGCAGCTCTCACAAAACAATACTTGGAGAAGCGCTGCCACATCACTAGTCTCAGCAACAGCTGAGCCCACATCACAAGGGGAGTGGGCTCCTTCGGGGGGCAAGGAAGTGTCCTTCCTTCACAGGTCACTGAGGAGGTCATGCTCATGTCTTCTGAGTTGGACAAAGAGACCAGAAGAGCTGGATCTCAGGCTCTCCAGCATCGCAAAAGCAGATGGCAGCTTGGTACAGGTCCTTGAGCCGTTGCTCAGTAACTCCGTGTTCCTTGAAGGAGGATTCTTTGCATACAGAAGGGGCATATTGGGCCAACAGGGTGGGCATTCCCTCACTTCCTAAGGCAAAGGGACACGGGCTTAGGTTTTCCCCCTGAAGTCCCTCCCCCTCCACTCCCCTTTGCTGGTGGGGGAGCAACACAACCCCCCGCTGGCTGGCATTTGTCCAGAAAAGCCAGGGAAAGGGTCCTTGATGGGTATTTTGTGGACATTTTCACTTTTATTCGTTTGGGGGGGTGCCAGGAGTTGCTGGAACAGCCACTTCAATAAGCAGCAGGGAGAGAAGGGTAGAAAAGTCTATCGACAATTGGCTCCACAGGTTTAGTGAGTACACAACGCTAGTTGTAGCAGTATACCCCCTCCATGCCTGGCAGGTGATGGCAAACTTTTGCAACTTCCTTAAGGCCCTATCCATTGCAGGTGATTCAGCCGCAATTAATTACAATGACAAATGTCATCCAAGTGTCTCCCATAACAGCAATACACTCAGGAACACGATTCATAAATGGACATGGACAATGTTGGTCCAGCCCTTTGCACGGCCTCAGTTCAGCTCTTTTAGAACACAGCCTGCCTTTCGTGGGCAAGGCACTCATTTAGTTTGTTAGGAGTTTAATTGCAGAAAATGCCAGAAGGCAAAATATAAATTTGAGCCCTCTTGTGAGTCCTGCTTTGGTCCACACTCTAACCTCACCGACCTGAGAGGTAAAGGTCAGCCGCCCTTTCAGGGAGCCCAACCCCCCGCCAACCCAGGTTCTAGGAGAGATGGAGGGTTGGGTGCATCTGCTCCAGCCTCCATTCCCTGATGTACACTGTCTTGGCTCCACGGGGGGACTTGCTGCCACTCCTTGCCCTTGCGCCCCTATTGGAAATATAACCCAACCAGCAGGCAGCTACTTTCCTTTTAGAGGGTTTTCCAAAAGGTTTTCATATTCCATATGCTGGCCCACCTTCCTACTGACTCTGGCAACTTTAAGTCCACATGTGATAAGCCGGAGGTGATAGCCGCAAAGCTGGCTAAAGAGATGGTGGCCAGCCAAATTACCGGCTCGTTCCCCTTCCCTCCCTTGCCCAACCTGAGGGTTTCCTCCTCCAGTTGTGCAAAAAAAAGGCACCAGGTGAGTTTTGGCTGATACACCACCTGTCATACCCCAAGGACTTCCCAGTAAACAATTTTATCAACCCAGAGCTTAGCTCGGAATGCTACATGTCTTTGGACCATGCCATCAATTTGATTCACTTATGTGGCCCAGAGGCTTTGCTAGCCAAGTGCGATAACCATTCTGTTTTCTGGCTACTTCCCATTCACCCTGCAGATCACTGCTTGCTGGGCATCAAATTCAGGGGGAAGTATTTAAACAAATGTGATGTTGTGTGCCTTGTGCAGCCTTTGAATCATTCAATTCAATTATGGAATGGGCAGTTATCCCTTTAGATTTGCCAAGTTGGCCTCCTGTCTCATCTCAAGAAGTAGTTGAGCTGTTAGAGGACCTCAAAGGAAGGAAAGCCCCTTGCCCTGATTCTATAATTCCAGAGATTCTGAAATTTCATACTGACTGGTGGGCTCCTATCCTGGCCACTCTTTTTACCTAAGTAAACAGCTCAGGTATGATACCCAAGACTTGGCTGTCTGAGACTGTGTTTACCGTTCATAAAAAAGGAAGTCATTCAGAGCCCGCCAACTTATTTATTTTTATTTATTTATTTATTTTTTCAATTTATATACCGCCTGATCCCCGGGGGGCTCCGGGCGGTGAACAACAGGAGCAATCATACAAATATAAATACATAGGCTCCATCCCATAAAATAGCTTAAAACTCATAAAAACAGCAAGTAACCATAATACATAATAAATAAATAGAAGGCGTCTGGCCCCAATTGTAAGGCGAAACCTACCTCCCTGAGAGGGGGGGGGGGGGCCGGAGACTCTCTCCCATATGAGGGGGCTCCTCATATAGAAGGGGGACCCCTGATGTCTCAACTGCCCCCCAGGCACAGAGCAGTGAGGGGGCACCATATTGGCAGCTGGACACTCCAAAGGCCGGTGGGAACTTAACTGCGGATGTGCGCACAGGCCCCTGAGGAACTCACCCGAGGTCCCGCATGGGAACCGGACAACTGGAGGAAGGGTGTTCCACCAGGCGGGGCCAGTGCCGTAAAGGCCCCTGGCCTGCGTAGGAAGGCCAGCCGCATCATAGAGGGGCAGGGGACCACCAGCAGGATTGGCCTCTGCAAGAGCGCCAGAGAGGCAGGAATTGGGACATATGGGGTGATCGCGGTCCGAAGGTGCGAGGGCCCCAGGCATAAAGCAGCAAAGCCTTAAAGGTCAGAGACCCACCTTGAAGATGATTGAGAATTCAGCGGCGGGAAGCCAATGCAGCTGCCGCAGCACAGGCTGGATGTGATTTCTCTAAGAAGGCGCCCTCCTGTAGAGCAGAAGCGTGCTGCATGTTGGGCGAGTTTTAACGCCTTCCCGAGATCAAAGCGCCAGGGAAGGCCGGCGATACAGCGAGTTACAATAGTCCAGCCTGGAAGGTGACCTTCGTTGCATGTGGATCACAGTGGCCAGATCAGCCTGGGAGAGGAAGGGGAGCCAACACACGGCGGGCCTGTGAGAAGATGGAAAAATGCAAAGTCCGGGTTATATGAGGCCACCTGGGTCTCCATTGAAAGAGACAAATCTAGGTGGACCCCCAGACTAGAAGCGGAGGAGAATTACGGCGCCAATGAGACCCCCTCCCACACCGGCGGCTGGAAATCTCCAACCTCACCCCTGCGGCCTAGCCAGAGGATCTCCGTCTTCGATGGATTTAGTTTTAACCTGCTCTGCTGCAACCAACCAGCTACCGCCTCCAAACAATGCTGGAGAGCCGCCGGGGCGGCAACCGCTCCCCCCTCCATCAACAGAATGAGCTGAGTGTCATCAGCATATTGATGACAGATCAGCCCAAAGCTCCGCACCAGCTGAGCAAGTGGTCGCATATAGATGTTAAATAATGGCGGGGATAGCAGAAGCTCCCTGAGGTACTCCGCTGCTGGGCGGGCACTTCCTGGAAGGCTTCATCCCGCTTTACCACACTTGCTGACTCCGGTCGGAGGAACGAAGGCAATATCCACTGAAGGACGAGTGCCCCGAACCCCGGAAGCGGCTGACCAGAGCGGTGGGTCAAAAGGTCGTAATGGTAGACCATATCAGCGCTGTGGTAAGATCTAACAAAACCAGCAGCGCCGATCCGCCTACGGTCAGAAAGCTGGATACGGGCGTATCTGTGATGGCGACAGAGCAGTCTCCATCCCATGCCCAGCACGGGAAGCGGGACTGGGAAGGGAGGTCAAAGGCCGATCGTCATCCAGGAAACCCTGAAGCTGCTCCAACACCACTCTCTCAATTACCTTCCCCAGAAGCGAAAGATTCGAGGCAGAGCGGTAATTGGCCAGATCACCTGGATCTAGCTTGATGGTCTTTTTTAAGAGTGGAAGCGGACCACTGCCTCGCCTTCAACCCATCCGGAAAGACCCTTGCTCCAAGGGGAGCCATTGATGATATTCAACAGATGGGGTTAAGAAGTAGCTCCGCCCGGCAAAGATTTTACATAAGCCAGGAGGGAGCCGCGGGATCCAGAAGGACGAGTAGTAAGGTCCTAACAGCAGCCAAGGCCCTGTCAGCAGCGGCAGGAGCAGAGAGAACTGGGCCAAACTTGGGCCCGAGAGACGGCAAGGGAGCCTCCAGTTCACTAATTAATTGCTTAGATAACGTGGGGCGGGGAAGGTCCTGGCGGAGCGGCCAGCGACTTTATCTGCTAAAAAGCTCATAAATGCCTCTCCACAGCTAACAGCCAATGCGTTGGTTTTGTGGACCCTTCCGATAAGGATGCGTCAAGGACCCGAGATTATCTGAAAATAATTGTATTGCCGGGCGAGAGCCTTTAGCTAGCGCAAGAGAGGAGGAGAAGAAAGCCCTCTTAACGCTCCTTCGGCCCCATTACTCATCTCATAGAGCTTACTTCATAAGCGTCCTATAAGGATGTTCGCGCCCGCTCCGTCACAAGATTTCCGCCACACTTCAGCTCCTAGTCTTCCTAAGGACCCGTTCATCACGCATCTGGGCGCAGCTCCTGCGGTATACCAGGAGAGGCCTGCGAACCACCTGCGAAGAAGGGCGCCGAGGAACAACAGCTGTTCTCGATGGCATCGGGAGAGCGAGGAATTCCAGTCCTCACACCTGCTCATCGAGAGTGTTGCCGGCGGGTTCAGGGTCCCGCATGAGGCATTCCAAGGAAACCAAATTTGGATCCATAAGAGTCTCAGCGGGCGGGCATACAATCAACCCACTGGCCCTAGAAGGCGAGGGTTTTTAGTAGCGGCGGGTCCATCCGAACCTTCGAGGCGTGAATGGTCCAGACCATGGCACTCTCTGTCCATGTAAGAGGATATGACCACATTAACCCCCCAAACCCGAAGACCAAATCCAGCGTGTGACCCGGCCTCATGAGTAGGAGGCCAGGGGAAGCTTACCAAGGAGGAAGAGCCCAGTGCTGCCATAATGGATGACACACTAAGTCCGCAGACCTACCCGTACATGAGGCGGATTATGTGGCCGACAGTGGACATTGAAGTCCCCCAGAACAACATAAGTCTGGGGAACCACAATGCCCAGTCATATACCACCTCCAGCAGCACCAGCAAGGCGCTGTCCCCTGGATGCGCTAAGGCGACCGGTACACCAGGAGGACCGCCATCACTCTCTGCTGACCATACTTCCTCTATAGGCGACACACTCCATGCGGTGATCTCTGGGATGGGGAGGGCCGCCCTGGAAAGGGAATAGAATCCGCGGATGAACATCGCCACACCTCCCCGGCCCTGTGTTGTTGGCTGATGGAGACCACTGCTTGTGAACCCGGGTAATTGGCGCTGACTTTCGCCTAAAGCTGGCGGTTTCACCACGCCTTAGCACCTGGGTTTTTACCGGTGATGCAGGCCCAGGTCCATCTGCTGGGCTTCGAGATAATCTCGGCGAGGAATTACAGCCCGGTTTTATGTGTTGATGGACCTGGCGTTAATCAACACCAGCGGCGACGAAGTAGAAGTAACCCTGAACCTACCGCTAGCATGTCGATGGCCCGCTTGGGATAGGTCGGAGGTCAGAAGGCGAGCGAAGCATGACCATATCTCGTTGGTCTTGCTTCTATCCTATAACGCCGCCCTACGCTATATCTACCCGCCCCATCAACACTGGGATCCCCCTGCCCCAAGGTAGGTGCCCCCATTGCTCAGCTGTTCTCCTCAAGACCTATAGCCTCACTAAACACTACCACCTACCACACTAAAGTAGGCCCAATCCTACTACTGAACTGGCACCTAATCTAGCTTCACGTTAACTTAATATCACATACGAGGCTGGAGGCTACAAGCAGCAACTGTGCCTAACCAGACCTATATATATAACTATATAGACCTATATATAACTTCCCGCACTCTCTTGGCTGGCAGGCAGGCAGATACCAACAGAAGGATCTGTCCCAGGCAGGGCTGGCAGAACAGGCTGGCTGCGGGCTGGTGGTGGAACTCCCTGTTGAAGCTGCCAGGCACCACCCCTGCAGGTGTTGTTTCCAATGGGGTGGGTGGGGAAGGACTCTCACTCAGCTTCCCAGTGGCAGCAGGCGGCAGCTCACCAGGTGGACTTCCGCTTGGCTGGCAGGCAGGCAGACCAACAGGAGGGTCTGTCCCAGGCAGGGCTGAACAGGCTGGCTGCCTTGGGCTGCAGGTGGAACTCCTGTTGTAGCTGCCGAGACCCCACCACCTGCAGGTGTTTCCAATGGGGTGGGTGGGGCAGGACTCTCACTCCTTCCCAGTCAGGCGGCAGCTCACCAAGGTGGACTTCCAAAGCTTGGCTGGCAGGCAGAGCGAGCAGGCCAACAGGAGGGTCTGTCCCAGGCGGGGCTGAACAGGCCTGGCTGCGCTTGGGCTGCTTCTGGTGGAAGGCCTCCTGTTGTAGAGCTGCCAGGCCCACACTGCAGGTGTTTCAATGGGGTGGGTGGGGAAGAGACTCTCACTCCTTCCCAGTGGCACCAGGTGACAGCTCACCAGGTGGACTTCTGGCTTGGCTGGCAGGCAGGCAGACCGGAGGTCTGTCCCAGGCAGGAGGGCTACAGACAGGCTGGCTGCCTTGGGCTGCTGGTGGAACTCCTGTTGTAGTTGCCAGGCACCACCCCCTGCAGGTGTTTCCAATGGGGTGGGTGGGGAAGGACTCTCACTCCTTCCCAGTGGCAGCAGGTGGCAGCTCACCAGGTGGACATCCGGCTTGTGGCTGGCCCAGGCAGGCAGACCAACGGAAGTCTGTCCCGAGCTTGGGAGGGCTGAACAGGCTGGCTGCCTTGAGGCTGCGCTGGTGGAACTCCCTGTTGTAGCTGGGCGGCCACACCCTGCAGGTGTTTCATGGGAGGGTGGCGGGTGAGGGAAGGACTCGCACCAGCGCCCCTCCCAGTGGCAGCTCCTTCCCAGTGGCAGCAGGCGGCAGCTCACCAGGTGGACTTCCGCTTGGATGGCAGGCAGGCAGACCAACAGGAGGGTCTGTCCCAGGCAGGGCTGAACAGGCTGGCTGAACTTCCACCCCATCAACCTTCTCTCAGTGATAGGGAAGATTTATGCTAAATTGTTACTAAAGAAACTTCAGTTGTGGCTTTCCCATTCTTGTGCAGTGGGAGCTGAACAAATAGGCTTTCGTAAAGGGAAATCTCCTCTGGACCACGCCTTGGTGCTATTACACCTAGCCAGTAAATACTCAATCAATGCAGATAACAAACTCTACGCTGCCTTTATTGATTTAAAGGCTGCCTTTGACTCTGTGCCAAGAGTACTTCTCTGGGCAAAACTGGCTGCCCTCAACATTGATGCCAGACTCCTGTTCTTAATTAGGCAGCTGCACACAAATACCAGTTGCTGGATCAAGTGTTCCCATGAAGGCCTTTTGACAGACAGTATTTCAATTTCCAAAGGGGTCAAACAGGGCTGCATCCTGGCCCCCACTCTTTTCAATCTTTTCTTAAGTGACCTCCCCTCTGCTCTCTCAGCAGTGAACAGCCATGCCCCAAAACTGGGTACGTCCCATGTATCAATTCTGCTCTATGCAGATAATGCTGTCCTTCTCTCTCGATCCAGAGTTGGCCTCAGACACTTAATGAAGTGCTGTGTGGATTACTGTGAATCCAACAGACTGACAATTAATTATGAAAAAACCAAGGTTTGGGTCTTCTCTAGGTGCTTTAAGAAGCTTTCATGGGAAATGAATAGGACCCAAATTGAACAGGTTAAGTGCTATAAGTACCTCAGCCTTTCATTCTCCTATAACCTTTCATGGGCAACCCATAGGAAGGCTGCTCTCCTTGCTACATCTAACAGTATGTCAGCATTACTATGTTCCTTCTACAGCTGTGGTCATTCCTTTATCCCTTCTGCCTTCAAATTTTTCAATGCCAAAGTCGCCTCGAGATTGCTTTACTGAGTCCCAATTTGGATTCAAGCTATTAACCACTCCTTGAATTCCCTTCAATCCAATTTTTTTCATAAGATAACTGGACTCCCAAATGGCATGCCCTATGCAGTCTTTTGTCTGGAGTTAGGTCAAAACTCCTTGGAATCAGCTGCTTGGCTGAGGGCTTTTAGATTCTGGCTGCGAATCCATTTTCTCTCAGACTGTAATTCCCTGGTCCACTGTCTAATCTCTGACACCCATTCCAACCCCTGGTTTTCCATAATCGAAGAAAAAATGGCTTCTATTGGACTGTCAGTGGATTCACTTTGCCCTTTGTCCTATTCAGAAGCCTATAGAAAATTAAGAGGTCATCTATTGGATATAGAGTTCTCTACCGTAATCACCGCAGCCAAGAAAACATGCTCCCCCCTGTATTTTTCTCTCCCATTTAAACAGGGCCACTTGGCACACTACCTGTATTGTTTAATAAACCCTGCTCAAAGGAGAGCCATAATTATTATTATTATTTTATTTATTATTTTATTAAACTTATAGGCCGCCTATCCCCGAAGGGCTCAAGGCGGCTTCCAACATGGCTGTTACATAGACAGCAATCAACAATATAAAATACTAAAATCATTAAAACCTAAGAACTAAGCAGCAGTTTACTACAGAACTATAGGTTAAGCAACCCAGTTCATAAATTAATTAAGACAGGCACCCCGCCGAAGGCCATTAAAAGAAGAAAAAGGGGAGGGAGTAAGTAGGGCCTGGGATGGAATTTATAAGTAAGACAGGCCCAGCTTTAATAGAATGGAACGGCAGTCTCAGTTTTGATTTCATAATGCTCACCAGGTTTAATGTTATGCCTTCTGCCTTGTTACCTGACAGATTTAACAAGCAAGAAAAGGCTAAAAGATTGTGCCTGTGTAATAATGACTCAGTTGAATCTCTGGCCCACCAATTATTACACTGTTTCAGATTCAAGGAAATCAGATCCAAGTATGTGAATCTTACTCCTTTACATTTACCCGATCTCCCCGATTTATTTAGATTACACTACTTGCTGGACAATCCTGATCCTTCTCTCTGTATGATAGTGGCAGACTTTCTCCTGGAAATTGCTAAATGCCAGTAGATTTCCCTTCACTTAACATTTATTTCCAGTACTGTATATGTTTTTTAATCAGTTTTTTAATTATTGTTGTACTGTTGTCTATGCCAATAAAGGCTTGCTTGATGAATGGGCAATTAAAGGCCGCTCCACCAGCCCCCACATCTCACATGGACGGGGGAAATCAGGAATGCCTCTTTTTAGTATTAAATTTGGTTATCAGAAATTCTGACATAATAAGAAATTTATCGAATCCAGGAATCAAATGCTATCACTTTGCCATTTTGAACAGTTGTTTCCCTTTAGCAATTTTTTAAAGAAAATAAATCCTCAATTTGAACAACTCAAAGACAAAGTGGAGTTGAACAGATGGAAAAGACATGCATTGTTTCAGTTTTGTCTTGAGAGAAATACTCAAATGAAAAACCTTAGTTGGAAATAATGCTTTAATCCATTGATCAATAAAACAACACACAGGAGAACTGCAATAAATCCCAACAATGTTGGAATTTGCCTCTTTACTGTTTTCAAATCTGTTACCAGTTCAGAAAGTTTTGCTGTGAATAGTTACTAATAAATTTGTCAGTACTTCAGCACTGAGACAGACGGGTAACCAACATAACTGGATGCAGATATTGCTGGCTTGAATGGATTCATGGTGGGCTAGATCCTACCACTCTGCTCAGCTAAGTGCTGAGCCTGATGCAAGATAGGGTAGGAGTATCCTGTGCTGTAGGAAGAGCCTCTTCACTTGGAGAAAAGCTCTGTACTCAATTAAGCAAGTGGTAGGATCTAATCTCCTAATTTCCTTACTCCACACCAACAGAAAATGTATAGTAATAACCCAAGAAATAACAGCTTTTCAGCTGTACAGACATCCCTGTGGTTTGGGTGGTAGCCATGTTGTTTTTCTTCTTTTTTTCTTGATTCTTTTAGGAGCATGGGTTTTCTACATTTTTTAAAAAGTATGAGTTTGCATACACAGCATCAGAAATGCTGCTATCATTGACACAAGAAACTGCTGAACTGACTAAAGCTTTACTGCTCACATGCCTCTCTACTCCGTACTGGTGTAGTGGTGACAATTAGGTGGACTCTGATTTGGAGAACTGGGTTTGATTGCCCACTCCTCCACAGGAGTGGCATACTCTTATCTGGTGGATTTTATTCATTTTCCTAATCCTACCCATGAAGCCTGCTGGTGACCTTGGGCTAGTTACAATTCTTCAGAACTCTCTCAACCTCACCCACCTCCCAAGGTATCTGTTGTGGGAGAGGAAAGGAAGGAGTTTGTAACTCCTTACAGTTGAGAAAAGTGAGGTATAAATCCAAACTCTTCCTCCTCTTCTCTTCTTCTGAAGACAAACATTATTTCATTGTAATAAGACATTTATATTTAGAGTTGATGATTCTATACAATAATTTTCCAGAACTAAAAACTGTAGTGCCATTTTCTTCTCTTCCTTAATAGCAGTTTCCATAGTTCCCAGAACTATATGTTTCCTGCTCTGTGGTCAGGTCACTCAATACTGTTTCAGGTGAGTCTGGTGAGGCCTCCATTTCATAGCCCTGTTCTGCTGCCAGCTTGCTTGATGGTGGTGGCTAAACAGCATTGTATGAACATGCACATGCAACACTTTTTTAAAAAATCAGGGGGATTTAACCCCCTGGTGTGGTTTTTTTTGTACTTTTCAGATTTTTCTGCAGACCAGCCCCCCCTCCCCTGAAGTGTGTCCCCTTTCTGTGAATTGAAGTATCCACAGGCAGGGGGCACATGTGAGAAGTAGAGATATATATAGATGATAGTAGTATGCTGTAGTAATGGAGTGGATGTTTTAAACTTTGTAGAGATTGGGGCATTTCATTCTGAATTAAGTATCTAGAAGATCAAGGGAATGTTTAAAGGGCCATTAAATGTAATCCCTAATCCATTTGCTCTAGACTAGAGGGATTTCCTATGACAGATTATAAGGTTTTGCCCTAGCATAATTGAGCAGAACTGGAACATTGTATTACACTTTTAAAGAGGAAATGACTTTATATGGAGACCTGGATGCCAATCTAAGCAACTCTTCAATAATTGATCTCAGTCATAAAGAAGTTTTATAACTGCTATTTATAGTTTAGAAGTTTGACACCACATTATTGTATTAATTTTGACCAGTGAGGAAGCCTGTTTGCTTAAAACATGTTTGTTTGTTAGGCTCAAAAAAGTTTCCTATTGAACTTTTCTGTGTATTGTATATGTGATTATGTGAGTATGTGAGTATGAGGTAGGCTAATATGGGCCTTTTATATGTGTAGATGATTTTAATGTGTAATAAAATAAGTATGTGGTTTTGATAGTAGTTGTACATTTAGTGGCCCTTTAAACATTTTCTTGACTTTCTCAATACTTAATTCTAGTTTTTTAGGGTTAAGTTTGTTCCCCTCTTTTGTTTGTGCATTTCATTCTGAACCTTTTAACAAAAAACCTCATGACATCTTGGTATATCCTACAATTCAAGTTATTACTTCAGGGGGCATTAAGCACAAGTGTATTCAGCTATCAAGTTCTGTTCTGAACATTTGTTCTTCTTTGACATCTCCCTTAAATACATTTTATAAAATTAACATTTTTATTTTACTATATCTTTGGGACTGTTGCTGAGAATTTAAATACACATTTCTGTAATGTAAAATAAAAGTGAAAAAGATACCAAAGGAGAGTGTTCCATTAGGTTTCATTATGTATTTTTTTTTCTTGCCACTGGAGAATCTCATTACATATCCAGCAAAGGAAAAGTAAATGAGCCGTGAAAGACCCCTGTAGCTTACTTTTCTGTAGAAAATAGCACTAAGGATTAACATAAATGTTAATACTGGATACAGACTTTAGTTCAATCAGTCATTGGTTTGCTAATAGCAAATTATGTAGGCAACCTTTAAAATAAATTGAAGGGATGCCCATGGAGATCCCACACTGAAAACCTGTTAGAGGATGGGTTGTTTTGGAACTACCATTTTGAACATCCTTTGTTTTTCTTATAGGGAAAATAAGGTATACATGAGATACATAAGAAATCAATAACAATGCTGCATTAACCTTTGTGTACCATGCTTTTTTCATGTTACCTGTCAGCAGTTACTAGACATCCACAGCTTGTAAGGGTCATTTGGCACATAATGTTTTTGGCACAAAGATTAGACTCAATGGTGGCAATAGCATGTACTTTATAATATGTATGTGCTAGAGAGCATAATGGATAAAATTAGACTTGAAAAATACAAAACAAGCTTCAAATCCCTGTGAAAATGTACAAAAGCTGGCTCTTCAAAATTTTCTGAGACAATAATTCTGATAATTAAATTCAGTTTTAATTACTTGTTTCATTGGTACCTGAGGATTCTAAAAAATCCCCAATTGACCTTTGGCTGTGAGGCATTTATGAGCTTTTTTACAGACATCGCTCCGCTATGACCTCCCTGCCACTCTTGATACAGTTAGCGAACTGGAGGCTCTGTGGCCATCTTCAGGTCCTTGTTTGGACTAGTTTTCCCTACTTGCTGAGGCTGATGTTGACAGGACCCTAGCTGCTGTTACACCTATTTCCTGTCCTCTGGATCCGTGCCCCTCCTGGCTGATTAAAGCTTGCCGTGAGGAGTTGCGACCCCACCTGTTTAATATAATCAACTGCTCCTTTTGTAGTCGTGCCGCGAGGTCAGCGCAAGAAGGAGACGAGACGCGGTGATAACATCTGGTGGAGAGCGCCAGCAGCGGGAGCGCGGGTGTCCATGTTCCTAGCGACTCTGCCGCGTGCTGGTTCCTGGCACCTTTTATTATGATTCTAGCGGGGGCGTGTAGAAGGGCGGAACGGGGGGAAATCCGGGAGAGCGGGAGAGTGAGAGATCATCATGTGATGCATGATCTCACCTGGCTGCTCACGTCAAGCGGAGAGAGGAGCATCAGCTGTCTGGGCCTAATCCTCACCTGCAAAGTGGGGGCAAGACCATTAATGTCCCACTTTGTCATGGGACATTCCGGTGGTTGTGAGCCAGGTAGTTCATGAGACCCACGTGGACTCCGGCAGGGGGGGGTGAGGGAGTGGGGGAGTGAATGTGACCAGAAGATCGTAGGAGCGCTGGTGTTCCAGCGCTCTACTTCTACGGTGCTGCTGGATCAGCAGCTCATCCCCTACATCTCCCTCCTTTTACATTTAGAAGGGAGGCCGAATCGTTAGGAGGCGATTTAAGGGGACGGCTCGCCTCTCCCTACCGCCGTTTGACCTAAGCTGGCGAAGCTGCTTGTGCAGCATTGGGAGAACTTGGTTGCGATGTGAAGGGAAAGTCGGGGGGTTTCTTACACATGTTACAGGCAATATTAGATATACATTGAATGAAAACAAAGATCCGACCAATGAGGCACACAATCGCAGAAAGCCAATGCAAGAGCTGTACTAATAGCACTTTAACCATCCCCCCCGGTAGCCAGCTCCAGAGGGCTACGGTGACCACCAGTGGGGCAAAAGCGTCATACGCGCACTTCAGATTAGATACAACGCACATCTTGCAGTTCCACGCACTTCTCATATGAATCAAAATGGGAATTTATCAGAAAGATTAGAAAAACAACACATATCATGTACACATTCTCACAACCCTTGGTGATGCAATAACAACAAATAATCCCAATAGAAGCGGCATGATTATCACTTGCAAGAGTCACCGCTTGATCAGGAAAGTTCCACCTCTGCTGCTTTCGGAGGCCAGAGCATCCAGGAGCAATGGAGGTGGAGTTGATGGACTTACGCATGAGGCACAGGCCAGCCGGGCCAATGGTCTTAAGGCGTTGTAAGAAGCGAGTCCGGGGACTCCCACTAGGGAAGTTGCGAGGGAGACGAACTCCGCTTTCCCGGAGAGGGCAACCGCTCGCTCGGCAAAGAGGTGGGGTCGAGGGCAGAGCTGGAGCGGCGGCGACGGGCGTCCGGGCTCCCGGGGTGGAAGCCTGAGGCAGGACGATGGTGAGGCTGAAGCTAAAGGCAACAAGAGAGTCCCGGCAGAAAGCCGCAGCAGGGATGTAGTTGAAAAGAAGTTCTCTCCCCGCAAGTCCAGAACCAAACTTCCTTGGGGAGCAAAGACATTACTCTGGCCTACATCGGGAATAGTCCTCCGTACAGTGCGTGCCACAGTTCCAGTTGGCTTCGAGCGATTGAATGGAAGCCCGGTGGCGGTCTCTCGTCTTTAGCCGCGCCGGCAATGTCGCGGGCGCAAAGTATTGAGGACTTGTGGGATTGGCGACCAGTCTTGGTGGACAAGGAAGAGAGCGCCGGCCGGGAGGGTTTTGGATCGACGGGTCCCCAGTCGAAAGCGCTCGCCATAGAGTACTCCTGATGGATGAAGCATTCATAAAAAGCAGGGGCTTAAAACCAGACTCCGCTAGGAAGTCTCCAGGGGCTTTGCAAACGAGGGAGCAGGCAGGGAGCTTAGGCAGAGGCTCTCCCGACCTCCTAGGTAACTGGCCCAGGCAGAAGGGACGAAAGCGTTGGCTGGCGGCAGCAAATTGCTTCCTAGATGTTGGTTTGGTCAAAGCTTGCCGTCCCGGGGGGGGTGGCCGACTGCCACTGGCAGGAGGCAGCAGAGCAGGCAAAGGATGGTGGCGCCCGAGTTGGCAGTGATGATTGCAAAAGAAGAGGCGGCACAGAGGTTCTACCGGGCGTCTCGGGGTGGCCTTGCCATGGCGCAGCAGCTCTTGGAAGTTTTGGCTGGCCGGTTTGCTTGACATTCCCCAGGCGATCATCCGGATGCTTTGGACCCGGATCTGGGCGTCGGTGGCCGGCGTTTCCGCTTTGAGGCCGCTGGGCGAGGATCACTCCAGAGAGATGGACGTTCCATCCTCCGGGATGGGGTTGTTTTCCTCCTGGCGCCATTCCATGGGCTGGCTACACTGTCGCCATGGCGGAAGTCGGGATCCACAGGAGATCTCCGTGCTGGGAAGAAGGACTGAAACACCCCCTTCCCCGCGAGGTTATAGGAGGGGGGGCCGGGTCACCCGCCGAGCGGAGAAGCCGGGCGGGGAGGTCAAAATCCTAAGTTTTGTTGGATTTAGTGGTTTGATATAAGGCGAGCTCATATCTGGCGAATGGCTTCATCTTGCAGCCTGCGTAAAGGGTTGCTTTTAATGCAGCTCTACTGGGGGCCGCCCACTCCTCTTTCTTTAAATTGTTTTACGACCCAGGAAGGGGCAGAGATTGTAGATGCGATCCTGATGGAAGCGCTGGCTTCAAGCGTCATCAGGGTGTAGTCAAAACGAGGAGTCCGAGCCTCGAGGGAGGAGGGGGGCAAGCCGGACCCTGGGGAATTCGTGGGTATGCGCATGCATGCTAATTTGCAACATAATAAAGAGGGAACTTGGATGCGCTTTTGGGTGATGGATGCATCCAGGGGACAAAAGCAATCAGGGCTGCATTAGGGGAAACTCTCTGCACACCTGCAAAAGGGGGGGGCGCTTTTCTTTGCAGGGAAAAAATGTACTTACACGTGACCTTGGTGGTTTAAATTTCGCCGCAGAAGGCTGGAAATGGTGCTGAATTTGTAATTGAATTATCTTGGGATTGCCGGCCGAAACACGCTTCCTATAAAGGTGCGCTGCGGCCAAGCGACTCTGGTCTTGCATGTACTTGTGTTCATACAGCCGGGCCAAAGGCGCTGGAGCAACTACAACCCACAGGTTATGTGTGAATTTGAGTACGGCAGCATCCCCTTGACTCAGAGGCCTGCCCTGGCACAATCGAAACTACACACCCCCTTTAAGGGGCGGCTTCGCCTAAGCGCCCTGGCGATGGTAGCCACAAGCCAAACAGGTTTGTTAGGGGCATAGTGGCGGCAGCCTCGCTTTTTTTAAACTGGGGCCTGTCCTGGCAGTGCTTTCTGGGCGTACCAGGACGTGGGCCCAGATTTGACCCCTATCGCCAAGGGAGGAGCCAGTCAGCCAATGGTGGCCCTTCCGCACCTTTGCTGGCTTGAAAAAATAGAGGGGCAAGAAAAAAGGGAAAAGGGGGAATAGTTTCTTTGCGGAAGTTCCGGGAGGATGAGTTCGCGAAGCGCGTTACAATTACGACTGACCGATCTGTGTGATGGGCCTATCCATCCCAGACTTAGGGGTGAAGTTTTGACCTGGCTCATGAGGTCCCTTCCCCAGAGATTGACATGGATGTCCAGGAACGTGCAAATGGGGCGGACTGTGAGCTGCCGCTCGAGCCCTGGGCTATGGACGCGTGAGCGGCGCGTAATGTCTCCGCGTCTCGCTGGGTTTGTTTTCCCCCACCCCAGCATGTCGCGGACGGTCACCGGTTGGCCACTGGTCGAGGCCACTCGGCTGCTCTGATGACAGTCACATCAGCCGGTGTCCACCAGGCCCTTGAACAGACACCTCCACGTGTGAAGCTCCAGATCACCGGGCAGGAAGCTTCTGATGGGTGTCTCCACCTGCTCGCGATAAGTAGTGGTAGTAACTGGCTGGCTCTAGCCCTGATGGCTGCCGGGGCTCGCGATGTGCCTTTATTGTGTCGCATCAACGGGCGGCAGCATGCGGGGCAGGAGGAGGATCAGCTGCGTGCAGCTGTGGTTCCGCTGGGCAACTCCTCGCCCGGGATGTTTGTCCAGACTTGGAGATGGATGTGGTCCCCTGGTGCGTGGGGAGTCAATGACTCCGGGGATGATGAACAATCCCTGCTCAGCGTAAGGCGGAGGCCTTTGGCAGCACTACAGCCCAATGGATCCGGGATTTGGGATGGGGTCGCTATACTGGGTTGGGGCCGAATGAGGACCCTGCGTGGGGGAACTTAAAGGAGATGGGCTGAGCGCGTGAGCCGAGAGACACCACCTGCGAGGGGGGTGGCTCTTGGGTGTGGGTCTTGGTGTTTTGGGGGCTGCTCGTAAGTACTCTCCCCCTTGGTCCTGGGCTGGGGAGATGCCCGGGCGCCGAAGTTTCCGTGACTGGCAATCGCTTCTCCAGTGGAAACCTTTCCTACGGCACCGAGGGCATCCGGCGGTTTTAGGCTGGCCTCGAGGGTCTTTGATCTGGGGAGGACCCTCCTCCATCAGGATTGTAGGCCCCCCCCGCCGGGCTGCCTACACTCCCTCGGAGGAAGTGTCCTGGCCTGCCGCAATTGAAGCAATCATCCTGGGGCTGTCCCCTGGCGGTGGAGAGTGCTGCGGCGAGGAGACTAGCTTGGTGGGCGGAGGATCCGATGTCCTGGCAAACCTTAAGCATATCGGCCAGTTCAGGATCTTTGCCTAGGCCCGTGATTGCTCTGCGGCACTCAGTGGAGGCGTTCTCTTTGGCGAGGCGCATGAGGAGCTCGTTTTGGGCCTCCTCGCTATCTACCTGCCTCTTGAGGGCCTCCTGGAGCCTGTTCACAAATTCAGCGTAGGGCTCTTGGGGTTTTTGCCGGATGGCGGAGAAACTTTGGGTTGGTTGGCCTGCATTGGGAACCTTGATAAATGCCTTGTAGGCGCATTCAGAGGTGACCATAAGGGTGGCCTCTGGCAGGACAATCTGATCGTTGGGGTTGGCGAAGGCATCGAAGCCGTAAAGTTGCGCGGCGGTGTAGGCACCGCCCGAGGCGGCTCCCCTAGCGAAACATTGCTGGCGGAACTCGCTTTCCCAGATCACATATTGTGCAGGGCTCAAAAGCATGCGAAAAGTGGTCTTCCAGTCATCCGGAACCATTAGGTGATTCCTTGCGACTGCTTCCAGCATGCCTCTCACATAGGGGCTGGTGACTCCTACGTCCCGCATCGCTTTGCGGAGCTCGGTGAGGATATTATAACTTAAAGGGCGGTACTTTCGACAACCAGCGAACAATGTCATCCCCCCCCTCGGTATCCGTGAAGTGAACGGGGCATAGAGCGAGGATATCGGCATCGTCTTCCGTCAGGGTTTCCATTTTTCGCAGGTCGTGGCTAATACGTTCTGCGAGGGTTTTGAAACCCACGCCATTGTGTGGCGCTGACGGAGGTGCTGTGGCTTCAGAAAAAGAAGGCGGAGCAAGGGGAGGGGGCGGCCGAGCCGCGGGAGAATTTGAAGGAGGCGGGGGCGCAAGGGGGGCAGAAGGAGGACAGGCGTCCAATTTAGAGGATATATAAAATTCCGGGGGTGGAACTGAAGTTGAAAGGTCGAAAGGGGGTCGATCTACAGCAAGGTAGCCATAGACCTGCGGGCGGATGGCGACATAACATTGTCTCCGCGTCAGTAGCAGTGACATCGGCGCCTAAGGCTCTGTCGCGAAGAGTCGCCCGATGTTTTCCCAATCCTTAAGATTCAATGTCCCCCCTCCGGGTACCATGGACATTGAGCTTCAATCTTCTCAACCAATTTGCGCAGCTCCCCTCTCTTTATGGAGACCCTGCCGCATTTAGCTAAGCTTTTAGTTCGTTAACGTGCATGTCATAAGCCCTGCTGCAAGCTCCCATACTTACGGGGGTTCGGTGGGACGAGAGAGTGTTCTAGGACTGGGGTGCCTGGATCGCTTGATCCAGCGGACGGGCGATACCGAAGGTGGGTCCCTGGATGCGCCGATCCAGCGGATGTCGGTACCGCGGCCCTTTCCCAGGCAACGGTAAGCAGGGTGGAGGTTCGAGGATTCCCGGGTTTCGGCACCAGCTTGTAGTCGTGCCGCGAGGTCAGCGCAAGAACGAGACGAGACGCGGTGATAACATCTGGTGGAGAGCGCCAGCAGTGGGAGCGCGGGTGTCCGTGTTCCTAGCGACTCTGCCGCGTGCTGGTTCCTGGCACCTTTTATTATGATTCTAGCGGGGGCGTGTAGAAGGGCGGAACGGGGGGAAATCCGGGAGAGCGGGAGAGTGAGAGATCATCATGTGATGCATGATCTCACCTGGCTGCTACGTGCGGAGAGGAGCATCAGCGTCTGGGCCTAATCCTCACCTGGGGGCAAGACCATTGTCCCTTTGTCTGGGACACCCGGTGGTTGTGAGCCAGGTAGTTCATGACCCGTGACTCACAGGGGGGTGAGGAGTGGGGGAGCGGTGCGACCAGAAGATCGTAGGAGCGCTGGTGTTCCAGCGCTCTACTTACGGTGCTGCTGGATCAGCAGCTTATCCCTACACCTTTGAGCAAGGAGTGTTTCTTGGTGGGTTGAAGGAGGCAGTGGTCTGCCCACTCTTAAAAAGACCATCTTTAAATCCTGGTGGTCTGGCCAATTACCACCTCATTTCGAATCTTTTGTTTCTGGGGAAGGTAGTTGAGAGAGTGGTGTTAAAGCAACTTCAGGACTTTCTGGAGGATACATAGGCACTCGATCCCTTCCAGTCCAATTTCTGTGCTGGGCATGGAACGGAGACCATCCTCGTCACCATCACAGACACACTCTGCATACAGCTTGACCAAGGTGGATCGGCACTGCTGGTATTATTGGACCTTACTGCAGCATTTGATATCAATCATGACCTTTTGACGAACCGACTGGCCACTGTTGGGGTGTGGGCACTGTCCTTCACTGGTTTGCAAGTGAAGTCAGCAAGTGTGGTGCGGGGATCTCACTTCATTGTGGTGTGCCCCAGGGAGTGCTACTGTCCCCGCTGTTGTTTAAAATCTACATGCTGCCTCTTGCTCAACTGGTGTGGAGTTTAGGCTGATCTGTCATCAATATGCTGATGACACTCAGCTCATTCTGTTGATGGAGGGGGGGCAGCCACTGCCCCTGCAGCTCTACAGCATTGTTTGGAGGTGGTCACTGGGTGGTTGAAGCAGAGCAGGTAAAAACTTAATCCAACGAAGACGGAGATCCTTTGACTGGGTCGTGAGGGGGAGATTGGGAACTTTCAGCCACTGGTGTTGGAGGGGGTCGCTTTGGCACCGATCTCTTCGGCTCACAAACTGGGTGTCCACCTGGATTCGTCTCTTTCAATGGAGACCCAGGTGGCACATGTAACCTGGGTTGCTTTTTTCATCTTTGTCAGGCCTGGCAGCTGGCCCCTTTTCTTTTCCAAGTCTACCTGGCCACAGTGATCCATTCAACGGTCACCTCCAGGTTAGACTACTGTAACTCGCCCTGAGTTCCACAGAGCCTGCAAAACTGAGCTGTTCCATTGGGGGGGGCTGGCCACAGAGTCACCACCCCTCTTTGACACCTAGTGTACCATCTGCCTTAATTCTGGCTTCCTGGTCCCCTCATGGGGGGTGGGATCGGACACCATCTACTAAATTGGGGGTGGGGTTTACTGTTGCTACTGATTTTATTGTATTTTATTGAATTTTAACTGAATTATTCAATTTGTCTTTCTGTAATTTGTTATTTATTGTCTCTGTGTGTGTTGTAATCCGCTCTGAGAAATTGGAAATGTTCCCTTAACAGAAGGCAGGAGTGGGCAGAAGGGGGACCATGGTGATGCAAACCCAATCAGAATGCAGGAAAAATGGGATGGTTGCACCTGTACTTTGCATTGTAAAACAAAAGGGGGTTCATCCAAAGTGGCAGAAAGAAAATGGATTGTTTCCTTCACAGAAAAGGGCACCCATGCAAAGGACAAAAATGGAATAAAATAGACCTGGGTTGAAAAATAACTGATGTAATCCATTATTATTATGCTGTGTGGAATCTACCAGTGTCAAGGCTGTATGTGTACTGTGTGAAAGAGTACCAGCCCATTAGAGTCATCATGAATTCATAATTCAGTAACATCTAACTGTACCATCTTAAAGAACCTCTTACAACATCTAAGCAATGGAAGAAACTTGTACAGTTTGATTAAGAACTGTGCCTATGCCAGTTCTATACAAACTAATGCTTGTATATAGTTAATTTCTGCCTGATTTCAATTTACTGAAACATCTCCTGATTCCATTTAGTTTGTTCAATAAATTTTTGCTTTTGTTTGTTGAATCTTCCTCAGTTCTCATCGGTGCCTTGAAAAGGGTGATTTACCATAGGAAAAAAGGCTCCCTTCACCTTGCTGGAGTTTTTTAGGCTGAGCAGACAACCTTAAAACACCTCACTTGATAGCATCAAAACAACTCAGTCATAGAAAAGGTATGAGAACCTGCACAGCATAATTAGGAGGCTGCCTGAGCCTGCCACAAATAGTTAGGAGGGTGAAGGGTTGTCAACACAAAGCTTATTTCTATTTATAAGAATATGTAAGAATCATTTCAGACAAAGAATTCCTATCATTCTCTTAACGTGCACACCATAGTAATCTATTTATTTGGACTTTAAAATAATTAATTCACAGGTAGATACTACTGTGGCACTACACACTTAGTATTCATTTTTATTCATTACCAGTAGAATTCACATTTTTAAATAATACCCATCATAAAAATAAATACAACAGGCTCTAAAAAATTATTGATGGGTTAATGGTGCCCATAGAGGAGTACTTCCTTTCCTTTCCTCCTCCCAAGGGCCTGTGTCACCAGCTCCCTGTTCTTTTTCCTCCTGTTCCAGGATGCCTGCTCTTCTTCCTGAAACAGTCCAATTGCAGCTGCCAGTTGTTGCGACCCTCCCATAGGGAGCGGCTGATTCCTGAGCCTGCTCCTCCGCATTACAGTGACTCTAATTATTCAGCAGTGGGAGAGGAGGGTGAGCGCACAAGACAGTAACTGCCACATTCTGCTGTTCTGTTTGCTTTTACCCATTCTGTGTAAGCTCTATCCCTAAGCTGAATATATATTCTGACTGACTGGATGTGAGTCACGTGTGGCAATTGGCTGGAAATGAGTCGTTGCCACTACAGCTCGCCTTTTATATAATAGGATACTTTTGTTGCTTTTCAGAGAGGATTTATTCCCCAAGAAGTTTACAAGAGTTAAAAACCAAATGAAAATTGAAAATGTATACAAATATCCCTTGGGGAAGCAGAATTCTAAGCTGGAACTAGTTGTTTCCTGCCTTACTGCTTTCTGCTCAGAGTCTTTCTATTATCTCATTGATGGCAATTGCCTTATTGATTGCATTACTTTCAATCTAATGGGCATCACTATCTCTCCCAGTATTTTTCTTGCTTTTTTTTGCAAGAACAAGTATTTCTGAGTATTTTTTGCATTCACCTGAAAAAAGATATTAGATGACTCTGATTGTTTTTTTCAACTTAAATTAATAATTATGTTGTGAATGTGTATTACCAATTTTAATGTTCCACTTAACAGTAAAAAGAGAAATAAAAAAACAAACAACACATGCTGCATATGCATCTTGAGTCAAAATCTTTAATTTTTCCAGCTAATTACAAGGTATATTTTTTCTACAACAGATTAATCTTTGAGTTCCAAAGAGTAAAGTATTGCACTCAGCTGATCAATTTTTTAAGTGCCCATAAAATATGGCACAGACTTTGACTTGGTTAATCAGATGAAAGTAATTCTTGTACATTAATACAATAATAAAAATGGTTGATAAAAGAGCACTATATCACACTATGAGCAACAGCCATAAATTCAAAACACTATATGCAAGATGTGAAGAAAGGAATTACATAGAATAAAATGCCTAATGAAGTTGCAGTAAAGTTTACAAAGGATTAAAAAAATAAAATCATACTGTCACTTAACCATGGCCCTTTCCACCCATACCATTTAAACATTTTCAGAAGAAGAAGAAGAAGAAGAAGAAGAAGAGTTTGGATTTATATCCCCCCTTTCTCTCCTGCAGGAGACTCAAAGTGGCTTACAATCTCCTTGCCCTTCCCCCCTCACAACAAACACCCTGTGGGGTAGGTGGGGCTGAGAGAGCTCTGAGAAGCTGTGACTAGCCCAAGGTCACCCAGCTGGCATGTGTGGGAGTGTACAGACTAATCTGAATTCCCCAGATAAGCCTCCACAGCTCAGGCGGCAGAGCTGGGAATCAAACCCGTTTCCTCCAGATTAGATACACGAGCTCTTAACCTCCTACGCCATTGCTGAGAGGAAAAACATTTCCTTATTGTATTTTCTCCCCTTTAGGGCTGAAAATGTTTCCAAGCTACTATTTTTCCATTTTAAGTGGAACTCTTTTTACAACAATTCTTTCGAGTGAAATGTTTTCAACCATCTTCCATTGCTGTGCAGATGTATTTACAACATTTTAGCTTCCTGCTACCATTTTCTATGCCTCTGTGGTATTGCCACAGCTTTCCCTTGACACCACTTTCTTGAGTCCGTGACTTCACTCCTTTCCACATTGTCTTTATTTTTGTCATTTCCGTGGGTTTTTAAATTGTTGTTTGGTTGAAGCACTGATTAAACAGGCAGAGAATCAAATCAAAGACTCAGTGAATTCTAATTTTTATGAATAACCCCCCCCCCCAAAAAAAAACCCCTCTCACAGTGGCCATGAAATATTTGGAGAAAGTGAGTGTGGACAAACATCATGGTAAGGTTTTTTTTTAAAAAAATATCTTGAAATGCTCTAGATGACTTGTGTAATGGTTAAAAAATCTGTTCCTTAGACTATCAACCTCACATCCTTGTGGGGCTAACATGGGATAGGCCAGTGCACACTTCTGGAAGCTGATAACTAAATGCAAGGCACTTTTTAAAAGCCATGTGAACTCTTATTTTATATGGAAGCCAGGAGTTTGCACAATGGAATTTAACACACAGCCAAGGGAAGAAAAAAAAATCTTAGCTTAATCTGGGCCATCTATATTTCTCTTGTCAATAGTAATATTAATTAAAGCATTTTCTGTCTACCTGTAGACATGTAAGTAATTATTTGATCAACCTTTATATAATATTGTGCAGTTCCTTTGGTGTTAATATGAGAGATGCGTGAAATATAAATCAATTTCTCTAAGCCTCTTCCCCAGTATAAGTAGTAAATTAAATATCAGAATAATGTTCACTTTGCTGTCTGCTTAGACAGCTTATCCTATAATTTCTAGGTAGGATATTGGAAGCAACTTTGGATTCAATGAAGCTTTTGAAAGTATATCCGATCACATTACATTGCCCTTGCACCATGGCAAGTACTACTGGAAACTGGTGTGGGCTACCAATCCTCTAAAAACATGGAGGACATTCTGCTGCAATTTGGAGAAAAGATATATTACTGACTATGATTTTAGGTCAAAGTACAATGTAAGATCTCTATCTGGATGTTTTTATCAGGACATCTTGCGTGATTTTTTTACTATATAAATGCATGCACATTATTGATTCTGTTTCTTTTGGTTTCTATACACTTGGGCTATGTTCTGACAATTAGATTTACTCTTTGATGTCTTGTAGATGTCAATGAATCACTACAGGATTTATAGAAGAATGAGTAAAATTTACATTACATCACCACAATGCTCAAAGTAAACTTCCTCATTAATTCACTAGTTATGATAAACTAGTTTATAAAACCATATTAAACACTTGATGTCTCTATATTTGTGCCTCAGATCAATCTATTCCATCACCATCCTTAGAATTAGGATAATTTATACTGGTCAGTGAAGCCACGGTGTTCATTTTCTGTCAATAGTTCGTTAAATTGCATTGAGGGCTATAGCCTACAATATCTCACAATAAATCAGATATTGATGGCTACAATGCTTTGTACTGTTGTCACATGGAGTGTAATGGCCTTTGTCAGATAGCAATGAATTCTGTTGCTGAGGAAACTTGACATGTAGAACCTGTTCATTTGCAAAAGCCTGCAAACTTGCTCCAAAATAAGTTTCTCCAAAGTATCCTTCCTGTTAGACTATTTGGAGGAGGCTGGCCCTATTCCTCTTTGAATAGGTTCAAGTAGTGTTTTTTCCTTGCTGAATCACTAAACAATTTGCTCAGTTTTGTACTACTGTCTCTCCCTTTCTCTCTGTATAAAGTGCGACATTCAGCAGCTACCACTGATCAAATGAAACTTCAAGCCAAAGTAAACTAGCTGGTGACTAAGGCCCTTTCCGCATGGGCCTTTGGGCGCCCCTGCACCAGCAGGAATTCTGCCTGTGGAGGGGTGGGGGCCGTTCACACGGGAGCGTGCGAGCGGCCCCCGGTGAGTCCGGTGCAAGAGAGGCAGCTCCGCATGGAGCCGCCTCTTCTCCATCCCTCTCCCACTCACCTGCGTATCGTAAGCCTTGGAGCCGCCTTGTGCTGGCCACTCCTAAGACCCGCCCACACTGCCCTCCGACCTCCAGGGGTTGGAGGACAGCGAGGGAGGGTCTTAGGAGGGCAGCAGGGCAACGAAGGCGACGAGGTGAGTGGGAGAGGGACAGGGAAAACAGCGTGTTCCCGGCGGTGCCGTTCGCACCGCGCCACTGGGAATGCACTGTTTTCCAAAAACCTCCCTCCGGGAGGGAGATTTTTGGAGGTGGCCTGATGCCGCCCTGGGGGAGGGGGAGGGGAGCCAGGTCAGTGCTGCTGCGTTTTCGCAGCGCCGCCTGTGCGAACGGCTCCCTGGGGATGGCGTATTTGCCGTCCCCAGGGCACCGTAAATGGCCCATGCAGAAAGGGCGTAAGATGCAAGGAGGTAGCATGAGAGAAATACCATGGGGGACGACTGTTCTGGAGGAAAATGAACTCAGTTACAAAAGGTTAGTAGTTGACAAACTGAACCAAAGAGAGCATTTACAGAAAAACATTCAGAGCCCACTTGAATCAAAATACTGAGGAACTCCAAAGTGAAGCATCTGCGATCTCACCTTGAAAACAACCTTGCTGCATCTTTGCAGGACTTGAGGAACGCGTGCCAGATTATAGAATCTGAGAAAGCTAAGAGGTGTGAGAAAACAAAACATGGCAAGGCACATGAAGTACAACATTTAGAGAACTCTGCTGTGCTTGAGGAGAAGGTTTTCATGCAACTTTCAGTTCTTGTCAATCTTTTTGCTGATTATATCACAGTATAAGTATGAAGCAAATTTACCTTTACCTTTGCACAGATATGCTGGTCTTTGTGTGGCCAGGTGAAACAACAGCTACAGCTGCTGATCCTGTTTTCCTTCTTTGCTATTCCTATTAGTAGGAATAGGCTCTCCCTATTATGGAGTGAAAGTGATTATCCATTTCTTTTTTATGACTTGGGCTGCAGAAATAGAACAGAGAAAAGGAGTCATTAAGATGAGTGGTGGGCTAAACCAACTTTTAAATGGTGGGCTAAACCAGGATTCAGTTAGAGGTGATGGCTGTTCCTGATGCTGATGGTTGGAGGTGAAAGAGGAAGAGGAAGTGAGGCATTCTCTCAAACTGTTCCTCCATACTTTCATGCTTTTGCACCGCAGATGCGAACAGCCCCAGGGCCATACCGGCATCATATACGCTGGTGTGCAACCGCTGCGGGGGCCTGTGCGGAACGGGCCTAAGGTAGGCAGAAAGGAAACTGGAACGAAGACCAAACTCAGGGATTGCATTCCAATGTGCAAATCTACCACACACTGATATTTAACTGTTTAATTAACTCTGAAAATAGCATGCAAAGAGTTCAACTAATTGAAGAGTTCTTAAGTATGAAGCAAATAAGCCTCTTTACCTTTGCACAGATATGCTGGTCTTTGTGTAGCTGTAAAAGCAGCTGTAAGTCTTGTAAGCCTACAAGTGATCTTGAAATATCTGGCAAAAGAAATTCCAAATATAGGATCTATGTCTGAATGCAAATAAGGTAGTTGGAGAGAAGTGCAGCTGTTGGCCAGCAGCATGAACCTTAACATGCTTTTCATTCTTAAATCTTACATTGCTTAGATAAATAAATTCATTTAAGAGGGGAATAATGGGGAAGGAAGGCGTCTAATGCACCATTTTTAGGAGACTGCATAAATAAGTAAGCCAAGTTGAATTGTGTTCTGGTTACTGGTAGCAGGAACATTGCCACTAAATACCATCAGGAATGCATCTTTTATTATAGTTCCAAAGTATGAAAATATAGCTACTCAGCTTCTACAGCTGTGCCCATTTAAAAGAAAGAGTTTCCACTCTAAGTGACATAGTGTTATTACAGAACTATCAAGAATGAAAAAATCTGTTGCAAAGATGTTCAGACCAATTGGCTCAATTTAGACAGCATGTAAATGGAATGTGCTGCAGGTGTAAAATGGTCATGAGAATGGCAAAGCACTTTCAGCATCTTTAAGGACTATGGAATTCATGTGCAAATGACCTATTTCTTTCAGAAGAATAAAGGAGAGGATGTGTTGGCTCTCATAAAAAACAGAACTACATAATTCAGTATGTGTTATTATTCTTTTACCAGTATATAAATGCTAGAAATAAAGGCCTATTGCTGCAATGTCCAGCATCACTAGGAAAACAGACACAGCACACTGTGATCTATACCCTGATCAGAAAATTGTTCATTTATCTCACATATATAGTTATTGTTATCCAGGGCTTCAATGCTATCTTCTAGGTTATTGAGGAAGTAATCCTAAGTAGGTATACCAGAAGCAAGTCCCATGTTATCCAGTGGGGCTTATTTTCAGGAAGGTGTCCTCAGAATTGCAGCCTTAATTGATCATCATACTTCAGTTGCAACACTTTATTGACATGACATTTAGATTTCTCATCATGAATAGTTTACCTAATTTCATCTATTCTTCATTCTGTAGACTGTCAGAATACTTTTAATTTTACAGTCCAATTTAATTTTAGTGTCTTTAGCTTTTTGAATCCTCATATTTAAAACTGTTTAATTTCTTCCTGAAATATGCCTGATATCTTCAAGAGAAAAAGGTGAATTCTCTTTTGTTTCCAGTCTGTTTCCTTTTACTTCTAATCATATCAGAAACATTAAATTGAAATTAGATTATAAGAGCTCTTCAATTAATTAAACTCTTTGCATACTCTAATCTGGAGGAACTGGGTTTGATTCCCCGCTCTGCTGCTTGAGCTGTGGAGACTTATCTGGGGAATTCAGATTAGCCTGTGCATGCCAGCTGGGTTGTTCTGAGCTCTCTCAGACCCACCTACCTCACAGGGTGTTTGTTGTGAGGGGCGAAGGGAAAGGAGTTTGTAAACCTAATTGACTGTCCTTACAGGAGAGAAAGTGGGGATATAAATCCAACTCTTTTTCTTATTTGCTTCCCAGCATACCTCCTTCCCTTAATACCTTTTGTATTGGTTATTTGGGTGTTTTTTCTCTATTATGTACAATCTTTTTATTTCTTTAAGAAACTTGTAAAAAAGGGCAGTGACAGCAACAAAGAGGAATCCTACTATCTGCCACAAGTGGATGTTGGGGCTTATGACCCTGTTGCTCCTATTTTCATGGGTTCCTCTGATGTTGCCATACCTGTGAGCTGATGATGACAACAAAATCAAATTTAGCGTGTTTGTAACACTTTTTTTAAAAAATCTGAAATCATTACCCCTTCATCTTTACATAGAGAGAAAGAGCAGATTCCCTCACAAAGCTTGTAACCCTGATTGGTATTTCCAGCAAACAGAGTCTCCCCCCACACACACATACATCTAGGCTGGCCTGGGCCACTGGGCTCTATTATTAGCATTAAACCTAAGACCTAGTTTTGGGGAAGCGGTGTAGGTAACCCTGTCAAGTGCTGTTAAACCCCACTGATTTTCATGCGAAAAACTAAAGGGTGACCCTTTACCTGGGAGTAAGCTCGGTTGCTGGCAATGGGACTTGCTTCTGAGTAAACCCTCCTAGGGTCGTGATTCACCCATTGGTAGAGTTGCATGGTTGCTTCAAAGCAAAGCCACCGACTACCACGAAGCTTACTCCCAAGTAACAGACCCAACCATTTTTTCTAAACTAAAACCTCAGTATTCAGGTTAAATTGCCGTGTTGGCACTTTGCGATAAATAAGTTGGGGTTGCAATTTGGGCACTCTGTCTCGAAAAGGTTCACTATCACTGGCCTAGACTGAGTACAGAGGCACAACTCAGTGGCCAAGATGATCCACTGGAATTTATGCAAGAATTACAACATAAGAACAGCTAAGAACTGGTGGGAACATTGTCCAGAGAAAGTAATGGAAAGTGAGAAGGTCAAGATCCTGTGGGACTTTTGAATCCAATATACCAGACATCACTGTGATCGAGGACAAGAAAGTGACCATCATCGACATAGCAGACCCCGGTGACAGCAGGGTCATTGAAAAAGGACATGAGAAGGTCACTATGGCACAAACCAGCTGAGGTCGTCCCAGTGGTAATCGGCACGCTGGGCGCCATCCCGAAAACACTAGGGCAGCACTTGAAACATCTTCGAATTGACAAAATTAACATTGGTCAAATTCAGAAGGCAGCCCTGCTGGGATCCGCAGGAATACTACGCCGATACATTATAACTTCCTAGGCCTCTGGGTGAGGCTCGAATTGTAATGAAGGCCAACAACCAGCTAAAGATCTGGCAGCTGTGAAATCTACCATCATCTTCATCATCATCATCATCATCATCATCATCATCATCATCTCCTTATGATATTACTCCCAGCTTGGTGACACACACAAAGAGGTAGGCCTTCACCCTGGCCCCTAATTATAACTCCCCATACTGCAGTTGCAGTATGAGATATAAATACGCCAACAAGAAAAACAGCGCATTTGAACTCAAAAATTTAAGAACTTTTTTTAAAAAATGCAGAGAAATGTCATTCCTCATAAATGATCCAGCTACAATGGACTCAGTGAGAAGAGACATTCACAGCAGGTCATGCTGTGGATCAGTTTGCCTTGGTCGCTCTTAACTTCAAATGAGGCACAGCATTCTATTGACTCATAACAAAGTCAATCAAGAGAAGGTGGCAAGTTGCTTTGTTCGGGTGCACCCTCTCAGCTGCAGCTCTTTTGCTGTGACTGCGAGGCAGAGATCATCTCGTCATTCAAGCTCGTTGGTGCCAAAAGGATTTTCTTTGCAAGTAACAATGTTTTGTGAAAGATCACTTGTTGTTTGAAAGATGAGTGAGTAAACCAACTTAGTGAATAAGAAACTTGGTTTCAGAAAAGTAGTAAGGAGATTTTGGGTTGTTTTAGTTAAATCATTTCTTTTCCTCTCCCTTTACACAGAACCCTTCATTGGGCTCTTTGTTCTCATTTGTATATATTTAAATAACACATAAACATTAAACAGTGAAACTCACTATTGCAGATGCTGGAGCTGGTGGGGGTGCATGCCAGTGCAGTATGAGCTGGGAGTTGGGAGCCAGCAGTGCCTGGTGGCTGTAAAGGCTTGTGAAAAAGGCAAACTCTATGTTGGGGATAATTAGGAAAGAAATTGATAATAAAACTGCAAAGATTGTCATGCCCTTATATAAAGCAGTGATGCAACCACACTTGGAGTACTGTGTTCAGTTCTGGTCACCACATCTCAAAAAGGATATCGAAGAGATAGAAAAAGTGCAGAGAAGGGCAACAAGGAAGATTGAAAGACTGGAGCACCTTCCTTATGAGGAGAGGCTGCAGCGTTTGGGACTCTTTAGTTTGGAGAGGAGACGTCTGAGGGGGGATATGACTGAAGTCTATAAAATTATGCATGGTGTAGAAAATGTCAACAGAGAGAATTTTTTCTCTCTTTCTCACAATAGTAGAACCAGGAGGGATACATTGAAAATGCTGGGGGGAAGAATTAGGATGAATAAAAGGAAACATTTCTTCATGCAGCGTGTGATTGGTGTTTGGAATATGCTGCCACAGGAGGTGGTGATGGCCACTAACCTGGATAGCTTTAAAAAGGGCTTGGACAGATTTATGGAGGACAAGTCGATCTATAGCTACCAATCTTGATCCTCCTTGATCTAGGATTGCAAATGCCTTAGCAGACCAGGTGCTCAGGAGCAGAAGCAGCAGCAGGCCATTGCTTTCACATCCTGCATGTGAGCTCCCAAAGGCACCTGATGGGCCATTGTAGCAGAGTGCTAGACTAGATGGATGCTGGTCTGATCCAGCAGGCTCTTTCTTCTGTTCTTATGTTCTTGTGGGATCTTTTCTGGGTCACGGTGGTCACTTGTCTTACCACTACTCCCAACCACTCCACATATGCCATTCTCTCAAGAGGAGCCTGTGATGGGTTTAGGCACTTGTCCTAGGCCGTTTCCGCCCGCGACAAAGCAGCTGGCTGCCGATGACGGTCGCAAATTGCAACGCATCCAAAGCGTTCCACAGACGAAGTGCGGAGCTTCTGCCGGTGATCCGCAGCCCCGCAGAGAAATGCACGGTTCGCCGCGTGAAGCGCTGCGGAAGCGGGCGCTCTCGGGCTGACGCTTAAGCGCCTGGCGCGACTAACGTAGCCGATGCAGGCCCGGGACCGTCGTACCCACGCGAGCAGTGCGATGGACAACGTGACTGCCCTGGATGTCCTGCCCGTCCCCCATCTGTCAGTGCCTCCCCTCCCATCTACTGTCAGCCCCAGTGCATGGGTCTGGGAAAGGTGCTTGGCCAGACAGGGGAAAGCACCAGGGACAACAAACGCGTGTGTGTGTGGGGGGAAAAGGTGACCCAGCTTTGCCGTCTGGCATCCGCCATTTTGAAGACTGGCTTCCACTTTGCTGGCTGTTCGTGACGAGTGCTTGGCGTCGATGCGTCACAGGAGGAAAAGAGTGGTTTAAAGCGTTTTCTGAATACGGCGTCTTCGCTAAGCCCGGTTTAAGCTGGCTCAGCGACAGGCGCTGACTAAGCTTGCTTCCTCCGCCGCTATGCTTGGCGATGCGAAACGCCTTCGGCGCTCTGACGCTTCTTTTTCCGTTGCGACGACGTCATATTTTGCCCGTGCGGAAACGGCCCTATGCTTTTATCTCTGGTTCCTTCCTGTGCTTTACGTGAAACCTCATAGGAGCATTTGTTTCCCAGTAAACATTGTAGTAAGTATGAGCAGTCTAGGCATGCAGGTAGGATTTGAAACACAGTCTGATTTTGTAAACTGGAAAGAAACTAAGGTTCATTCCGCACATGCAGAATAATGCACTTTCAAACTGCTTTCAGTGCTCTTTGAAGCTGTGCGGAATAGCAAAATCCACTTGCAAACAGTTGTGAAAGTGGTTTGAAAATGCATTATTTTGCGTGTGTGGAAAGGGCCATTATTACTGCAGATTAAGCCGGAGCACATACATGGAAAAGAGCTGCCATGTTTAGTGAGTACATATCTAAGGCAGAGAAATATAAGAACATAGATCTAGCTAAGTTACAATTCAAAACAGTTACCTGTGGTGGAGCAAACACATTCCCAAACCTGCTACTGAGCCATTACAGAGGAGCCTGAGTTCCAGCATATATTCAAACCATCTGGGCAAAGCATTTGAACAATGAATCAAGGTAGATTCCATCTTTTAAACCTTCTTGCCTGCTTCAGTGGGAAACTTTTCTAAACCAGCTTTAAGACCCTAACCTTTGTGGAAGATACTCCCAACTCTTCCTCAATCAGGTTAGAAGTCATGTACCACACACTCCATTCTTCAGATCATATTTTATGTCAGTCCTCTATTCTTCCCCATTGACAGGTAAACCAAATAGACTCTTTTGGAGCTGAAACCCAATTCCTGTTTTCTCTGATCTTCTGGCACATTTAATTGTCCTTCTTCTGGTGCAAATAAATCATTGCCATAGTTTCAGGAGTTCTTTGGTGCACTCCAAAGCATCCTATCTTTCTGAATTCACATCAGAACCTACTTTCTATTGTCTCATTTCATCATGTGAGGTGGTGATGGTGAGGCAAGATCACCTATCAAAACTGATAGATCTCAAATATGTGGAGGCAGCAGTGATTCAACCTGGATGATTAAAACTTAATTTACACAATTATTAAACTATATAATACTAGTCTAGATTTGGGATTTATTTAACAATGGCAGTTTGTCATATTTGACAATCTTTGTGTTATTGAATCTAATTATTTTCTATCCACTTATTCTAAAACTCTAGCAAAATTGCTGCTAAATTTCCCATAGAGATAATGACCTTTACTTAAGTATAATTTGCCTTAATACATCAAGAGTTTATCAGAAAATAATCAGAGTTGTGTAATAGTTTGGCATGAGACATAAAAAAAAACAAGCAGCTATTGCCAACAGATTTGAATGTCTGATCCATAACTTTGTAAAATAAATTTTGCCACACAGTTCCATTCCAAGTGAAGCAAAACATCATCATATGATTAATCAACACAGTTGTACAAAAATTCCACATTTTATCAGAGCCTCCAAGATATTTGTCTATGATAATTTCTGTTCCATTTTAACTGCTTCCCTCTTTGCTCAACATAGTCATGCCTAACAGCTGCAGTTTCTCCCTCTCCCTTTCACCCATCTCCTAGCAGCAGACTAATCAGGGAAGGGGAATGCATGCTGCAGAATGAGCAGAATCTTCCATGCAATTAAGCCTCCCACATCTTTCAGCAGCATCCTAATTTGGGGCATCGAGTGTGTGTGCTGCAGAATGACCCATTGCTGCTGGGCAATTCAGCCTCTCCCATTTCCTAACAGCAGCCTAATCAGGGGAACAGGGCATACATGCCTCAGAACATGCCATTTCTTTCAAGCAACTGACACCTCCCCCCACGTCCTGCTGCTATTCCCTTTCTGCCCCCCACCCATGGCACCTGCTCACCCTCACCCTTCCTAGATATCACCCTGCACAGTCATTGCACTTACTGGGGTATTTGTGCTTCAAACAAACCCATGAAGTGCTTTTTGTTGAAATGGAAATGTCCATATCACAGAACAAAATGAAGCTTGTTTAGACCTCCCTTCCCAGTTTAACATTTGCGTAGTTAAATGTAATGCTGTCTGTTTATAAAATAGTTTTCCAGGAACATGTTTTTCAAAGAATGGTAATGTGAATACATTTACTTGACTGAACGTACCTATTTACTTAGTGCACCTAAAAAACTAGAGCCTGTTGTACATGAATGGTGACAGAAATAATTATTTACTTTAAAAAACCACCACTGAAAGAAGAAATTATCCCCTGATTTGTTCCTACATGTCTCCTAAGGAGTGAATCATTCATGCAAGAATGATTATTAGCAACATTACTTGATTGTGAGCCTCTTGGTGTTTTTGTAATGACCTTGTCACAATGATAATGTCAGGGAAGTAAAGAGAAGGTGAGATATTCAATTAAAATTATGATCACTCTGAGCCAAATGGTTACTGATAACATTAAAAATGTATTAGGTCATTTAGCTACACTTCAAGAGTTAAATAATAACTTAATGAGATTAATTTGACACAGAGATAGATATTAAAATTGGAATAAGGTTTATATAAGTTGTTGAATCAATTCATTTGTTGGTATCTATTATTTAATTTTTGTAGGTTATTTCTAGTTTATGAGTTGTGTTGATGAACTACTTCAACATGATTCAAGAGGATAAGAACATAAGAACATAAGAACATAAGAACAAGCCAGCTGGATCAGACCAGAGTCCATCTAGTCCAGCTCTCTGCTACTCGCAGTGGCCCACCAGGTGCCTTTGGGAGCTCACATGCAGGATGTGAAAGCAATGGCCTTCTGCGGCTGTTGCTCCCGATCCCCTGGTCTGTTAAGGCATTTGCAGGATCTTTTATACCAGGGGTAGGGAACCTGTGGCTCTCGGATGTTCAGGAACTACAATTCCCATCATAAGAACATAGAACATAAGAACAAGCCAGCTGGATCAGACCAAAGTCCATCTAGTCCAGCTCTCTGCTACTCGCAGTGGCCCACCAGGTGCCTTTGGGAGCTCACATGTAGGATGTGAACACAATGGCCTTCTGCGGCTGTTGCTCCCGATCACCTGGTCTGTTAAGGCATTTGCAATCTCAGATCAAAGAGGATCAAGATTGGTAGCCATAAATCGACTTCTCCTCCATAAATCTGTCCAAGCCCCTTTTAAAGCTATCCAGGTTAGTGGCCATCACCACCTCCTGTGGCAGCATATTCCAAACACCAATCACACGTTGCGTGAAGAAGTGTTTCCTTTTATTAGTTCTAATTCTTCCCCCCAGCATTTTCAATGAATGCCCCCTGGTTCTAGTATTGTGAGAAAGAGAGAAAAACTTCTCTCTGTCAACCATTTTCTACACCATGCATAATTTTGTAGACTTCAATCATATCCCCCCTCAGCCGCCTCCTCTCCAAACTAAAGAGTCCCAAACACTGCAGCCTCTCCTCATAGGGAAGGTGCTCCAGTCCCTCAATCATCCTTGTTGCCCTTCTCTGCACTTTTTCTATCTCCTCAATATCCTTTTTGAGATGCGGCGACCAGAACTGGACACAGTACTCCAAGTGCGGTCGCACCACTGCTTTATATAAGGGCATGCCAATTGGCCATGCTGATAGAGGCTGATGGGAATTGTAGTTCCTGAACATCTGGAGAGCCGCAGGTTCCCTACACCTGTTTTATACCATCCACTAAGACACTGGACTGAACATCCAAGATTGTGCGCAGCTGTGTGCTATCCAAAAGATGTGCCCCAGAGTTATCCATAATATTGCTACTCTTGTGGTGAATTTCCTGAAAGACAGATTACAGTTGTACATAGAGAACTGTGTGCTAACATCCTTACCATGTGGTACAAAACCCTGAGGTACAAAATTGCTTTCTGATTCCAGAAAATATTAAATCCCAAAGCAAGTGTTTTGTAAGGATAGTAAAGCCAACCATGATTGTTTAACTGCAACCTTCTTATAGCATTATGATCCTATTAAGTAATGATGAATCCAGCATTTGGTATGGGCACTTGTGTCTGAGGTCAAATCCCCACTGAGAAATTAAATATGGATACAACCAGGTTTCAAAAGAAACAGTTTTCATCTTACATTCTCCCTTCCCACTCCACTGAAAAATTAGACGTCTATCTCAGATTCAAATAATGTAGATTCAGGCAACACTACCCTCTGACATGCAATCCGTTCAGCTGGAGTGTTCTTCCTCGTCCTGATCGGCCGTCGTGTTGTGTTAAGGTGGAATTTTTAAAAAAAATTCGCACGTGGCCATGTGGTGACATCACAACATCACTACATGGCAGCGTCAGTGAATGTGATTGGCTGTTGGGTTGGAGCAGGAACATGTGATGTGGGAACAATGTTGCATGATTGCACACATGTGTGCATGTTCGCTTGGTGTGTTCCTGTTTTCTTGTGTCCCTGTTTTCATGTGGATATGACCAGCGCACAGCATAAAAAGGCTGTGCGCGCATCGCACACAGCCCACTGCGCTCTGATTCACTGGAAAGCCGTCACATCACTCCAACGGCACGAAAACAAACACAGATTCGATCCTGGATTCTCCCCTCAGATCTGGCTTCAACATGCGTTTTTTCAAAATGTTCACTTTCAGGCAGGTCCTGGAAAGACCCATGCTAAGGGGTGGAATGTGCGACGGAACTAGGATGAAGACGGCTTCGGCAGGTAAAACTGTTTGCTGAAACTTCGGCAGGTAAAACTGCTTGCTGAAACTGTGTGTATTGCTGCGAATAGTGTGGGTTTTATTGATGGTGGGGATTTGGCCTGAAATACTTTTTTCCCTATAAGCCCAACATAGGCCAATTCCACTAAATTTGGAGTTAGCTGATAATGAATTCAGCATCAGTCAGGCAGCCTTTGCTGCTAGCCATCCTTCTTTTCCAATCAAATTTATCATTGTGAAGAATAGGGACTGGAAGTGGAGAGAATTTATTGGTGGTGGCAAAATTGTTTTAATGCTCTTGTGCATGTTTTGGCATGTCCCTCAAAACCTGGATGCATGGGAATTGCTGTTTCAAATGTTCAGTGAAAATTTTTGCCTTAAGAATGAGATTCAAAAGGCCTCTGCTATTGGAATCCAAATCTCCATATTTCCATTCTCACTTTCTTTGAAAAAAGATAACTAGAATCAAACATGAATTTTGAATATCAGTTAGTTAAACTGCAAGGAAATCACAGTTCAAGGATTTTGGGAGTCCCGAATAATGTCACCTATCCAACTTTATGTCTCGAAGTTGGCCTCTCATATGTGGAAACAGAAGTTTGGACTGCCACTATAAAGTATTGGCTCAAAATACATTTTAGATCACTTGCAGGTGATATAAACTTAAACCTTTTTAACTATAACTTTCAATTCCATTGGTTTAAAGTCATCGAGAACAAAATCAGAACCATAGGATTTGACTTGGACAATGTTGGGACTGATAGTGAACTGCATATTTTCAATCAGATCCGCGAAAGACTGAGGGATCTGGAACATCATCGTCTCTATCCAACAAAGGCGGCTGTATGCTCTCCTCGCTCCCTCGGAATACAACCAAGCTACAGAGCTGGAGCCAAATATCTCTCATCTTTGCTATCCATTAACCAGCGTCGTGCATTCATGCTAGCATGCCTCAATATTTTCCCATCAGCGGAAATCTCAGGGAGATACCTCCAGATCCCTAAACATCAGAGACTATGCCACTGCGGATGTGGATCTATAGAAACTATAACTCATATTCTTCTGGAATGCTGTCTTCACAGTAACCTGTGCATGATTTTAATTTACCCTTTGTTGCTTCCAAGACTTGAATACTCCAAGTTCCAGACCACTCGCTTTTTGCTAAGTGACTGTAATCCATTGATCACCTTGGCAGTGGCTAAATTCCTGGAAATCATTTTAAACACCCGTATTTAAATGTTCAACAGCCATGTCCCATTATTATTCTGCTGTGCAGAATTGACCTTAGATGACCCACTGCTGACTTAGCAAGGCAGTTTCCATATCTTGAAGTTCTTATTCAGGCAAGAGTTTGGTTGTTGCAATTATTTCTTTTCCTGGAATGAAACAAAATCAGTGATGCCATTACTTTGGTGGAACATGAAAATGAAATCTATTTAAAAATCTGACAGCTGTTGGTGATAGAGTTGGAACATGTTGAAAAAGGCACATTGGAACCAAAGCAAAGAACTCAGCTGGTGCTGCAGGCTGACCCCAGCATCTTGCCATTGCTTGACCATTCCAAGTCTGTGTAAAAACAGAGCTAGGTTGGGGGAACCCTGTATTTTATTCCATGCAGTTTCATTCCAATTTGGTGCTGACAGACTTTGTTAATGATGGGCTGATGAAGATCACTTTGGGCAAGTCCATCTTATGAATCTATCAGATCAGCTTTTCCTCAAAGGTCTGTTCTCTTTTCATTATGTACTTCAACATTTCTGTTGAACAGAAACTACTCATGAAAACCAAATAAAAGATACCATTTTTTGTTTCTCTATCAATATTGGGGGGAAAGTTTTACATTCCCTAATGCTAAAAAGATGTGTAAATGTATAACTTGAGGACCCTCACTGACCCAGGCTCAGACTCAGAGGAGAATCCAGATCAGCTTCAGGGAGAAAGTCCTTCTCTGAGGCAGATGGAAGCTTAGGGAATCTCTAGAAAGTTTTTCAGTGACACTTAGCCTATGTGTCCTAGGACTATGGCCTGAGAGCCTATAGGCAAGTTCTTTCCTTTAGAAACCCTGGAAACCCCAGGTCATGAGGACATGTATGAAGGCCCTGTAGTTGTGACGTTGCCACTATGACATATTCCAGAATCAGTAAAAGCTATACCACTGCTGGGCCCAGTCCAGGACCACCAGGCCCCACCCCAGTCATTATTTGACAAAAGCATAGAGATAGCAGACTCACAAATAAGCCATCCAGTAGAGATGCAGTGCCAGTGTTGCTATCTGTCCTTCTGTTTTTGGGCCAGACCTCAGTGATAATTGACATAATCTTTTGCAGCCAAGGCTTATTAGATGCCACATCCAGAGTGGGTGGTGCTACTTCTTTCAGCCTATTTAAGCTTGAACTCAGAAGGGAATCTTGTTGGATCAATCAGTTTGCAAGGTTCTAACTTTTGTGCTCTAGCTTTTGAAGTTCAGATTAAGATTCTAAAGATACCTAGAAAGACCCTCTGTGCTTCTGTTTATTACTGTTCTTACTCTGTGCTTTATTACTTTATGGTGATGAATGCTAAGCTCTCACCTCGGTGCCAAGGGAAATCTGCCCAGTCTAATGACATACACTCCCTCTCTCTTTGTTAACAAAAAATCAGTGAACATCAAGGAGATTTGGGAGGATTTCTGCATATAATAGATTCAACAAAAAAACATGGCCCACCCACCCTAGCGGGGGGAGGGGGAGGGAGGGGGAGGGAGGGGGAGGGGTGGCATGCAAGGGAAGGGGAGGGCGGGAAGGGAGGGAAGGATGGCATGCAAGGGAGGGGAGGCAGGGGAGGGAGTAAGGGCTGGCATGCAAGGGAGGGGGAGGGGGCCCGGCATCTGGACATGGCCCACCCACCCTAGCAGGGGGAGGGGGAGGGAGGGGGAGGGGTGGCATGCAAGGGAAAGGGAGGGAGGGAAGGATGGCATGCAAGGGAGGGGAGGCAGGGGAGGGAGTAAGGGCTGGCATGCAAGGGAGGGGGAGGGGGCCCGGCATCTGGACATGGCCCACCCACCCTAGCGGGGGGAGGGGAGGGAGGGGAGGGGTGGCATGCAAGGGAAGGGGAGGGAGGGAAGGGAGGGAAGGATGGCATGCAAGGGAGGGGAGGCAGGGGAGGGAGTAAGGGCTGGCATGCAAGGGAGAGGGAGGGGTAGAGTAAGAACAGGTAGGACTTATCCTAAGTCAATGGAATCTGCCTTGTACTAATATAATGCATTTCCTTTAATTTAGTAGTGTGGTAGGATAAAATCCCATTCAGGCTATCTTTGTAGGGTCAGTAAGAAAGGACATCCCAACTCAATAGTGAGTATTACCATTGATCTATTGGTACCACATGTATCAATTCAGCTAGTTCCTTCTAATTGAGAGTTTCATGAAACAGCAGCATAAATTAGTTCTTCCTAGCTCTACAACATTACAGGTAATGAGCATGTGTTATAATTGATATAAAATAACAAGAGCCTTTTGAATTATTGGTCTCCAACTGTTCTAAACAACAGTAAAGTAGGCATGTTCTGAATCTGAAATATGAGTTCCTACTAATATTTCTCTCACAGTATCCCCAATCGCTTTGGGCCAGAAACTTACTGGAGCAGTCAGACTTTGTAATTTGGAACCAGATCAGTTTTTTGGTTTTTTTACCTGTGAAGTTACACATTTGAGTCCCAACCTAGTTTCCTCCTATCTTTCCTGCCCAGTAAGATAATGACATTGCTTTTGTGTGTCCTGTAGCTGGGCAGAATCTTTTCCAAAGTGTGTTTTATATACACGTGCAACTGATTTATAGTGGCCCCAGCAAGGGGCTTCAAGTCAAGTGAAAAGCAAAGGTGGTTTGCTATTGCCTTCCTCAGTAGAGCCTTTCATGGTGGTCTCCCTTCAAAGTATCAACTTTGTATTTCTGGCTGGCACAAAACCTTCTCAGTTTGTACAGCTAATAATTTAACACTTGGCCTATACAATACACAAAAACATTTTAATGGACTATCCATAGCTCTCATTGGTAGATCTAGTACCTTTCTGTGCAGGCTATTATTCAGCTAAATCTGAATAACCTGGGCAGTGGGCCTTTCCCCACTTACCGTAAGCCCCGTGCTACTTGAGGAGAGTAGCGCGGGGTTCCTCCTCCCTCCCCATGGCAGGGGCGGCCACAGCGCAGCGGCCCCGACACTGCCGCTGTCGCGCCCCCTTAGCGCGTGGCATCCCAGGCGCTCTTCCGAACGGCGCCTTTTGACGACCCCGCACAGAGCGTGGGGCCGTGGGGATGCCTGGGCGCGCGCCTGGGATGCCGTGCGCTGAGAGCAGCGCGCGGCATAGGGGGGATGGAAGGGAGTGGGGAAAGGCCCAGTGTCTCTACAGAGTTATTCTGCATAAAGCCATTCTGTGCTTCCTGATTTAATCTAAGAGCAATTGACTACATTATCCAGGGTACTTAGAACAATAGAAGAGCTTTAGCTAGAGCTCAAGCCAGCAAGCCCAGCATGGGAAGTTCCAGAGAATTTAGGAAAATGAAACTTAAACTTACTTGTTCCCGCTCCTACCTGGGCAAAAGGATATAAAAGTACTGAGCACCACAACTCCAGTGGTCAATACTAGCCTGTACCTCTCTTGGTCTGGTTGGGTTGAGATACAATATCGTCCTTCGCCTGGATTCAGATGCTGGTCATTTGAATTCTTGCCTTCTACAAGATCTTCTTCAGCTGAATTTAGGTAACGTATAGTCCCTGCTTCCCCAAATCCCATTCTGTCTTCCCACCTATCTTTCCTCCCTATCTATATACTAGCAACTGTGTGTATGTGCCTTGACTTCTTACTGTGTGATTGTTTGCAACCAAAATTTATATAAAAATATTTAAACTGCAATTTGGTCTTTTGTGAATTCCCTTCTGCAGATACAGTTTTCAAGCCATTTCTTGGGTATAGCTACATATGAGGGCCCAAAAAAGATCCCTACCCAGCCTGCCTCTGCATTGTCAAGCCGAGTTATTTTCCCCATTGCTACTTAAAACAGTGTGCTGTTACACTCTTAGCAGCTGGTGGAGATTCCTTAAAAATAAGTTCACAACCTGTGAAAGCTGGGTAACAGTCCCCATACAATGTAATATCTAAAATACAAATGTAAAACATTTAGAATTGGACATAAAAGATATGCCCTTGATAAATTAATATTGTTGGTTGCTGCTTTTTTCCTATATGGAGTACAAAACAGAAAAAAACTAAGCTGTTTTTACTATTATTTTCTGATCTTTTTCAGCATTTGGAATAGTAGTGATGGTTTTTCAGTCTTAAAAAATAAATTTTATTCAGAACATTGTCTTTCCTGCCACTTCTCCCAAATGGCATAAAATTAAATGTAGTCTGAGAAGGGTCAACTTGCTTTGCAGGAGGGAACATTAGCATCTTGTGGGTTTTTAAATGAAAAATCTGCTTATTCAAAATTGGGAAAGACTGATAGGAAAGCAGGAGCCAGCACGGGCAATTTTCAATCCAAGCAACTATAGGCTCCAGTTCAACATCAGGAAGATGCTGCCAAGCCCTAGTTCTAACTTCCAAGGCAGATAGTTTGAAATTGCCAATTTTGTTCTCCCAAGCAAGCTTTTGATTGAGTCAATTGAAGGGACTCCTTCCAGTCATTTGGTTTTTTGAGCCTGTGGTTTACCTGATTACTTTAATTAACATACAGCATCCACTGTTATATCCAGTGTTATAAATATTACATTATTATGATATCCAAACTAGCAGAAATATTGGAATCGTTCTCATGAAGTCTCAGAGCTTCTGAGCCAAAAGCTGGAAGATACTTATGAAAAACAATGCATAATATTCTGTAGGGAGATATAAAATATAAATGACTTAAATATTTTCTACCACTAGTCTATCTCTGAGTTTCTTTGAGTACATGAAATAATAGCAGGATGGTAACAATGAAGTGCTGGGTAGATTATACATTTTACAAAGGGAAAATGTCTTTTAAAACCCTTGCCGTGCTATGAAGATTGATATAAATAGAGACATGCAGAATTTTGGATCTCAGCTGGCAGTGGGATGGGATCCATATTTTATCTGGGATAAGAAACAAAGAAATCATTAAGAACAGCAAGATTTAGACAGGATTTTGGATTGATATTTTGAGTTTTAACTGCAAATTACAGAAATAGTCTAACATATTAAATGAGATTTTACCACACTAAGGAAGGGGCAGAGAGACAATTCCACCAAGCTAAGCAGGATGTTTTACTATGAGTAAATTGAAACAAGATTATTATTATTATTATTGAAACAACAAAAACAATACATAATAAATTTCAAAATCCTAAAACCCTGAAACTTAGGACTTTCTATACGATCCCTTGTTAACATTATAATTATGTAAACATCATGATTGTGACTTTAACATATGGTTACGGTCTGCACAGTTGTCTGTCACCAATAGTTAGGCTTGTTATAATTCTCATGACTATTATGCTAGTTGAAATTATCTTGTTTTACAGGCAGCAGCATGGTCTTCAAAGACCAAGTTCTTTAATCCTGTCCAAAGACAATGTTTACTAATCATCACCATGCATAAATATATTACTTTCTGTATGGATTTTTTTCTAAATGATGTTAAGGATTAATTCCTTATCCTCTACCACACTGACTAACAGTTCATCTGAACTGAAAATATCACTTATATCATGTCTATATATCTCATAAATACTTATATTTTCTTGTTGTTTTCAATTATTGTGTTTTATCAGTATTCTCAACCACTAGCAGTGGATCTAGAAATGTATTCTGCTTGTCCAGAATCAATGTTACATCACACATCTAATTTTCTATAACTGAGCACCTTTATTATTGATCTTCTTCACATGCCAGTAGGAAAGTTATTCCATGTTCTGCCAGTTTGGAGACCAAGTTATGACTCTTTGTATGCTAAATCACTGCCAATATTTTGTACTAAATCACTGTACAATATTTTGTAAAGAAAATAGATTCAGCCATAGATCAGCATAATCTATACCTATCTGAGACACACAGCTTTATTATATATGTACGTAGGATTTGTATGGTAGCCTCGAGCACTACCAGTTGGGGCATTGCCTGTAGGAAAGGAGGTCATTTCTTGAATGAAAATACCTGAGGGTTGATTAATGGCAATGGCCGATATAACAAGCACCATCTGTGTGCTAAGGAAGTCAGATAACTGAGGAAGACAACAAGACTGGGGGATCTTTTCTAAAATGTGCTCAAAGGTTTGGCTTCTTAAGAATTAGTATCTATCCTCTCTTGATTATCTAAAGAGACTTCCTCTGGTTCCTGAATAAAAAGGCTATTGGACTTCCTTATCATCTTGCAGCCGGGAGCTTTCTTGTGTTGTATTATTCTGTCTGGAGAAGGAAACTCCTCCACAGGAGGTTATTTCTTTGGAAGCCTGGGAGAAAGCTTGCTGGAGAAGTCGGCAGGCCACTTGTTATCTTACATGCAAAGTTACTGAAAGGCCAGAACAACATCACAGGCTCATACAATATATCACTCACTTAATGTCTACCTGATCTTGAATGGCAATGAGAAAATCTCATTCATATGTAAGTCTCTCTCACAGCAGTAAATCTTAACATTTAATTTGCTAATGATTCATTCTGTGTTAAGCAAATCACTGGCTATATTCCATAGGCTACAATGGGATTTATTTCTAAAAGTATAATTTCAATGAATCTCAACATAGAAATTTCCATGCACTGGTTAAAAGTGAAAATAATGCAAGAGCTTTTCAGATATACACCTACTTAGAATATCTTAGCATGAGAAGAGTTTTGCTGGATCAGACTAGCATTTTGTCTTACACAGTGGCCGACTAGGGCCAACCATAAGGCATAGATAGAATAAGGCATAGAAGCAGAGGCCTTCCCTGATGTTGCCTTTGGATACTGGTATTTGGAGGTTTACTGCCTCTGAATGTGGATATACCCTTTACTCATTATGACAGCATGCTATTGATAGACCTGTCATCCATGAATCTCCCTAATCCCCTTTAAAAGCTATCTATAAGAACATAAAAGGGAGAAAAAGATATTTCTTGTCAGCTGCTCTCCAGGATCCTTTTCTGGAAATGCTAGGGATGGAACCCAAGACATTCTGCATGCAAATCAGGTGTTCTGGTACAGAGCCCACCCCCTTGTCCCTTGTATAATAAACCAAATCAAATTAATATTCCTGTTCATAAATTTGAGCTGCTACATGCCGAAGCACTTAGGCGAACCAAAAAACAAGTCCCAAACTGTGACTTTCAAGACCATGCTCTGCTTCTTCCTGCTCCAATCAGGTTTAAAATCAATTTTAGGAATACTATTATATTCTAATCTTGTACTGCATTGTAATTACAAGATATAGAGTGCACATCAGTACCATGATACAATGATGTATGGGGAACAAAGATCTTTCCCCACTTCTCTGCCACAATTTTTTCACACTGTCTTTCTTCCGAAACATGGATCTCATCCTCTGAACCAGAGATGTGCACTTGCAAAATTATTCCACATGGAAAATCTCTTATTTATTATTCCATATTGAAAATCTGTTATTTCTTTGTAAATAAATATAATAGATGCAAAATGATCTTTATTTTCCCTTTCTTTTTCTATCTATATTTTGCTGCCACCAGGAATTTAATTCCGGACCCCTATATAATTTTTCCTAAAGTAGTCTGTCCAGGCTTTAAAGCAGTTTTAAGGGCTACATAGTCCTGAGTAAAATACTATTGTGGAATTCCAAGTTACATTTAACAAATTAAAAATTAATTTATATATATTCTTTAGCTTAAAGTTTTCAATAAATAGGGGGTTGTGGGCTTTCCGGTCTGTATGACCGTGTTCTAGCAGCCTTTTCTCTCGACATTTCATCTGCATCTGTGACTGGCATCTTCAGAGGATTAGCCACAGATGCAGGTGAAATGTCAGGGGAAAAATGCTACTGCAACATGACCATACAGCCTGGAAAACCCACAATACCCTAGCGATTCCAACCATGAAAGCCTTCGACAATACATTTTCAATAAATAATTTAGAACAAATAAAATAGAGGCAACAATTGACTTTCACTTTACATAATCCACACTCTCTCCTTTACTTCTCTGATACCATATAGTAGTTGACTCTGTTTCTAGTCTCTCAATGTTTCTTCTCATTTCTTTGGCAATTATGCATTTCATATAACATTACACAGACTGACTCTCCCAGTTTAGCTCAGACTGCCTCTCTCTCAGCTTCCAGCACAGACTACTGTCTCTTTCTTAAGTTTTTTACACTCTGACTCTCTCTCAGTTCAGCACAGACTCAGCACCGAAACTACTCATTTCATTCTCTCATCCCGCTTTCACCCTTCTACAAATTACCTCTTATTTTAAAGAAACACACACAACATTTTAAATTATTATAGCATCATTATAATTTTCAGTAAATTTGGTAATTGGTCAAAGAAGTCGTTCTAGAAATACTGGGAAAATACCTCTGACATTTAATGAAAACTATAAAAATGCTCGCCTTGATTTGCATGGCTCAGACTAGCCCAATCTCATCAGATCTCAGAAATTAACCTGGATTGGCCTTGGTTAGTATTCGAATGGAAGACCACCAAGCAAGTCCATGGTCACTACCCAGAGGCAGGCAATTGCTTACCACCTTTGAAAGCCTCTTGCCTTGAAAGCCCTATGACTTGAAAGCCCTATGACCTTGAAAGCCCTATGACCATAAGCTGGCTATGACCTCACAACGTTTTACATGCACCCACACACAATAATGCCCTTCCTTACTTGCTTGATAATTTTGCAAGTGCATGCTCCTCAGAGGCAGCAAGGCAGGAGAGATAGAAAAGAACCCTGAACTCTAGAGGCTAGATCTGCCCCCATTCAAAATAATGTTTGTTTTAAGTTTTAACAGAACAACTGCAACAGCAAAAGGCTTCCTGACTCAATTCCAGATTTTTCTGATATTTATTTTTTTTAAAGTAATGACATTGGGAAATATTGGGAAAGCATTTCATGATATTGTATATTGTTAATATCAGGAAATATCAAACTTTGTATCATGTCAGCAAAATCTAATTGCACACTCCTTGTCTGAACATAGTTTACCAAATGACCACTCAAGTGCCATTTTACATGTTAATAAGTGGAGAATAAATTCCAAAGGCCCACTGCTGAAGGCATTCATGCTTTAACTGCTGAATACATTCGTGATTTAATGCTGAACCAAAGTGTATTTTAAGAGCATCTCATTCACTCCCAACTGTTTTCCTAATGAGTTTGGGTGGTAAACTTGGATAAAGTAATTCTAGTTTTTCTCAAAACAATTCTGTAAATTAGGTTAGACTGAGAGAAAGGAACTGAGTTTTATTGGCCAGGCAGGCATTACAACCTAGGTTTCATGACAGTAGACATCTTCAACCTTTGAAATTCTGATATGGCGATGGATGCAATGATGAAATGGCGGTCACAAGTGGCACAGCCAGCAACAAAAGGTCTGCTGTAAGAGGCAAAGAGAATTTCAAAATGTCAGGATTAGGTACAAACTTAACAGTAACTCTCAATTTCAGACACAAGCTTTGTTTAACAGGCTGTTTAAAGAGACATTGTTTTAAAATATTTTCTTGCATAAAGTCAAGATACTTGTGCTGTGGCAGCAGCTGCTACCAAATCAACTTTAAAAAATTACATAGCCTATCAGATCTGTCAGTGTTAATCAGAAGCTTTGCTGTTAATCAGAAGCCCTGGCCCCTTTGAGCACTTGCTGAATGTCAAGAAAAGTGCTGAAGGGCACCATGGTGCCCATGGGTTCCCCATTGGAGATCCCTGCACTGGTGCATAGCCAGCAATCTAGACACTATACTACACTGTCTCTTTACTTTTGAAGTAGCTATCGTAATGCTTGCAGTACTGGTCTGTCACATTATTTACCTCACTGTTTAAAGCAAAGGGGGAGGGGGAGAGAACCATTAAACCATTGCTTATTACAATAGATAGTACTTAAAATCAGTGAAAATCCAGATATATGTTGTTTTTCATTAATGATCAAATGTAGCCTGAAACATGGAGGGGGGAGAGAGAAATTGGGGTTATATCAGCCATCAATAGTTTGTACCCCTCTAGCTTTTGAAGAACAAGGAGCAGCTGTTAATGCTATAAAAGGCAGCCCCAGAGTTAGCCAGGGCTGCCGGTGGAGCCGAATGCGGGGTCAAAGAGCCGTGAGCAACATGCATGCGTGTGCCCGGCTCAGCATCATATGACGGGGATCTGTCACATGACACTGAAGGAGGCGGGTGAGCCTATTTAAGGCATCGCCCCCCATGCTTCAGCCTCTTTCAAGGTTTTGCCAGCAAGCAGGATGCTGCTCCGGAGCTGCTGGCCACATGATGAGCTGTTGGGCCCCGTGGCCTCACTGAAAGAGCTTGGCTTGTTAAGGTGCTCTGGGGGTGAGCTGGAGCACTGCAGAAAAGATTTCCAGGGTGGGTTGGGAGGGTTTTTGAACCCACCTCCCCCCATTGGGATTCATCATAAGTGCCAGGGCTGGTGGAGCCACCACCCAGGCAGGCTGCAAGGGTGTTCGTTGTTTGTCCCTCTCCCACAACCTTTATTTTTTTAAGTTTAACAATAGAATTCAGATTTCCATTCTCATTATTGCCATATATTAAGTCTCAAAATATTTAGACCCCATGTGGCATAGTCAAGGATAGATCTCTTTCCATATCTCTGGTGCTGCAAACCAATTACAAGAAGAAAAATATGGGGGAAATCCCAAGTTAGAAAGATTAAACAAAAATCTTCATCAGAAGAGTAATGAGAAGAATAACAATTTTCTTATGGAAGAAATAGTCTCCTCTAGCAAGTCTGGGAGAAAGGCCTATTGAGAATATAAATAAGGAAAATCAAATACCTCCAGATGTATCCGAAGAACTGTTTTGTCTTCACAGATAATTAAGTTTGCATGTGTCTGTGTTTGTTGCATTGAAAGTGTAATGAATCCATGACTAATAACAATGATAATGTCAGTGTTCTGGAATCATGTACTCCATTCTCTGGTGGAAGAATATTCATATTCATGGCATGGAAAAAAAGATTAATGAGGCAGTAAAAATAAAGCAGAAGTATAATAGCAACGAAATGGATGGATAATATTTTATAGCAATAAAATTGAAATGCCAAAAAGGCAGTGGACAAGGTTAAGCAATCACAGTTGACATTCAAGTGTCATATAGCTTAATTTTGAAGGGAAACATTAGGTTGGTTGAGGGTCTTGAAAACTGCAGAGGCCAGAAACAATTGCAAGCACATTCTTCTTAGGTGGTCCCACTAAGCTGTCTTTATGTCTTTGCTGGTCACTTGTGGCAACAAAGACAGAAAGGTCTTGTTTAGTTCACTGTTAGATATACTTCTGGATAATGAATTATAACCCCCTGCATGGTCAAGATCTCCGGGTTCCCATGTATGCCATGATAGAAGATAGACACAATATAAACAAGCTCCAGCATGCATGATCTCTTACCCAAAAATGCAGGGAAAAGAATGTGGTAGATCATCTGCTTTATATGCAGAATGTCCCAGAATCAATTCCTACCAATTCCAATTTTATCTCCAGATAAAAAGAATCATTTCTAGCTCATTCATGGCTGCCCTTCCCAGTCTCAATCTCCAGATTTATTAGTTCCAGTCTACCTTTTGGTTTATGACAGAGCCAAGGAATAGAAAGTCTTGAATTGAATAATTCCCCAGTAGGGTTGGTCAATACTAAAAAAATTCGGTACCCTGCAGTTTGATTTTAAGTATTTTTGGGGGTAATAAAATGATTTGGTATGCCCAACTGAATCATAGCCAATTCGGATATACCCCAGTAAATCTGAGGTAAATCCAAAAAAAATTGGGTGCACCAATCTGTTTTATTTTTTTTTTTGAATTTTGGTAGCCACAATGTTTTTATATCACGCTTTGGCCTGCAGGACGCAATTTTAAAGCATATCACCAAAAATTTCAAGGATATCATCCTGGAGATTCTGTCTCGATGATTCTCTCCTGTTACAGTGCAGTTTGGTTCTGGGGAGGCAAAAGTTATTGACCCTCAGGGTGCCCCATCCCCCCATTCTGTTTCCTAAATAAGGAAGCTAACAGGGAGATAAGGGCTACACTTTTGAAGGTCCCATAAACGTTGGATCCCCTGGTATCCAAACCTCACCAAACTTGTGAGGAGTATCATCAAGGACAGTACATTTACATGATACCCCGGTAAATTTTCCAGACAGTAGCTCTAAAAAACTGCACCTCCCTCACAGTCACCTGGGGCTCAACAAATTTCCCCCAGGATTCTGTAGTGCTCTGTAGTGGTTGGAGTTGGCTCCATTGCAGCCAATAGGAAATTTCTGTGGGAGGGCTGTGTGGTGCACACATTTCTCATGAGTAAACCCACAAAACCTCTAAGGGGGGTGTCTTCAGGAGAGTCTCTTCATGACACCATCCAGGTTTGGTGACCATTGCTTCAAGGGGTTCAATGTTCCCATGGGTAGGGTCCATCTCCCACTGCCCCCCCATAAGCAGTTCCCTCAAAACTCCTGGATGGTAACATTCAAAGACTCTCTCCTGAAGATAGCCTCTGAAGCTGCCATTTTGTGACCTGTACTTGGATAAATGTGCACCCCACAGCCCTCCAACAAGAAATTCCACATTGACAGGCAATGCAAGAAGTCACTGCAGAAAAGAACCTCAGAACCTTGGGCAAATTTTTTGGGGGTGCCTATTTTAGCACATTTTTTTAAACATATCAGCACTGTAAATATCAGGGGTATCAATCCCAGGAGACTGTCCTGATGATTACCCCCAACGCTTGTGCAGTTTCATGAAGGGGGCCAAAGTTAAGGACCCTCAAAATGGTAGCGCCACCATCTCCTCCTTAGCTTGTCATTGGAAATAATGGGGATAGAGGGCCTTTGAGGGTTCATAACCTTTGGCCCCTGGAAACCAAACTGCACTACAACTTAGGGTGTCATCAGGACAGTCTCCTGATGATAAGCCTTGAATTTAGGCCACTAGCCTTTGTAATTCCGGCTTTCATGTTTCACCGCCCTGCACACATGAAGCTCAAGCTGGAGGAGTGAGCCGAAACACAGAACCAGCATTTTAAGCTAGTGACACTAACAACTTCAGGGTAATAGAGACTGTCCTTGGATGATTCTCCAAAGTTTGGTGCAGCTTAGACCAGGGGAGCTCAAAGCTATGGACCCCTCAAAGGTGCAGCCCCCATCCCTATCAAATTCACCACTGGAAACAATGGGGATAGCTGCACCCCTTTGTAGGGTCCATACCTCGAACCAAACTGGGCACCAAACTCTGGTGTGGGCAAACATCAGGACAGTCACCCGATGGATACCTCGATAATTTCTCTGTTAATACATCTGTCAAATTGTATCCGCAGGCACCCCAGAATTTCTGTTCAAGATTTGCCTTTAGGCTGTGACTTAGCTGTATTTGCTGTCAATGGGGAATTTCTGGTAGAGGGCCGTGAGGTGCACATTTCTGAAGAAGGATGTCATTAAAATTCAGGGTAGCTTCAGGAGAACTCTTGATGACACCATTCAGGTTAAAATTTTGCTCAGGGTTTAATTCTATGGGACCCAAAAAAGGTAGCCCATCTCCCACTTCCCCTGGAAGTAAAGCTCCCAAACCTGGATGCTGTGGTGTCATCCAGAGACTCTCCTGAAGATGGCTCTGAAAGTTTCGGTGGGTTGGGCCTACTAGCGAAAAATGTGCACTCCACAGCCCCTCAGAAATTCCTCATTGACAGCAATGCAGCTAAGTCACAACAGCAGAACAAAGTAATCTGTGCAAATTACTGGGGTGCCTGCAGTAGGTGCATTTTGTAGATGTGATTTGGTACTAACATTAGTAATAGGAGACTGTCCTGATGATATTTGGTGCAGCTTATTCAGGGGGCCAGCGTGGACCCTCAAAAGGGCAAAGCCCTCATCTCCTTAGTTCCCATTGGAAAGAATGGGGATAGGGACACTTCACTTTGGGGGGTCCATAACTTTGGCCCTGAAACCAAAATGTACCAATTAACTGAGGGTACCATCAGGGACAGTCTCCCATTTATGATACCCTGAAAATTTAAAAGCTGACATGCTGCAAATGTCACCCCCCAGCCTGAAATGTGAAAACACCAAAAAAATAAAACGCATCTGCATGCTGGTAATCCCAATCCTCCATGGATTCGATCTGTTAGATTCGATGTGACAGCTCAGATTCGGCCCCTGCTCTCTGAATCCGTCCGAATCAACTGGTCCGCAGATTCAAAAAAATTCGGATTTGGACTGTCCGAATCTCCAACCCTATTCCCCAGTAATTATTTTTCTTCTTCTTCATGTTCAGCTCAACTGTAGTCCTGCTCTGGTGCTTCCTTTTTTAACTTTCAGCAGTAGTTGTTTCCAGTTTTTGAAATTTTCTACCAGTAATGTGGTATCATCAGCCTATCTCCAATGGTTAATATTCCTCCCCACAAGTTTCTCTTCATCTAAATCTAATCCAGATTTCCTTATGATATGTTCTGCTTATAGATTGAAGAGATAAAGAGATAAAATGCACCCTTGTCATATACCTTTGTCATTTGGAAACAATTTTGCATCTCCATACTATTTCTCTGTACAGTAGCCTCTCTATCCAGTAGTACAAGTGGAATCAAATCAAAAAAGGATATCTTACTACAATCCAAACCATTTGGCTAGTGGGGTGGGAAACCCAAAGCGAATGAATAGGATGCGTGCTCAGTTAATAACAAGGTGTAACAGACATATATAACAAAAACAACACATGAACAAGAAGACAGACAAATGTAAGTGCATGCATATGTATCTGCTAACCAGCCAGTAAGCCAGTAGGCAGTACAAAAATCCCCTTAGGGAAAAAGTTAAACTATAAAAATATTCAGTAGGTCACCAAAACATATACTGAATCAAACCTCACACAAATACACTCCAGGTAAGTGCCAGGTAAGTGAAGAGGTAACAAAAATCAATGCGAGTAACAATATGAACAGGATTTTTCCAGATGATGACCATTTTGCTGTTCATAGTTTCTTCAGCAGGGCATAGATTTTCTATACTTGCCCAGATAGGAATCAACAAGTCAAGTCTTAGGCACCATTATGTAATACAAAAAGAGCATTGTATATGAGGCATGTGTACAAAGAGCTCCCAAGGACCAGACAAATATCTTCTAATCAATTATCGCTGCGCTGGCACATTTGTCTAATCACCTATTCTTCTTTATAGGGAAATATATGCATGTAAGTAGGTCTCCCTTTGGCCTGCGAAATGGAAGCGAAGCAACACCTCTAGGTTCTTTCTAGGGCCCCGTCCCAGGGCCCTTCGCATTACCGCCTTTGCTCTGGAATTACCGGGCAACGCCGCGATCACATCCTGCAAACCTTTTGCTGTCGTGTCTGCCGCCGACATCATTCGCGACTTCTCGCCAGTTGTTCTTGAACCGCATCTGAATCCAGAAACCCTGATAGCTTCTGTAATTTGCCGCGGGAAATGTGATGCAAATGCAGAGTTCTGATTGGTTGCTTGGCCATTCTGGGCGTGGTCGCTTGGTGATCATGGCTTACAATCATCATCACGCTGTCACGCTTCGTGACGCGGGCTAATAAGATGCCATACGCCTAATCTTCCCATTGGCTGACACAATTTCATAAGATGTCTCGCTGCTGAGTGCAGTGTGACTTAAATAATTTAACAACTGTTTGTTTACGCTACATTTTAACAAGCGTTCACCGCTGGAAGTGGTGCTTAACCTGCTGAATCCTAACACCACTGGTTGAGTGTGCCGCCGCCACCGTCCCTCTAATACGCCGCTAAAGCAGAAGCAATTCCACTCACATTCCATTGGGTGTTCTGGCGCTTGTGCGTATGGTTAACGCTTCTCCCCCCCCCCCAGTATCTGCTCCAGCTCTTCAAAGTAAGGCATAGTCTGAGGACCATTACCGGAAGACTTGTTGGGCTGATTTCAACTTCTTTGAAGTCACATTTTAAAAGTTTTTGCTTTTTGTCCTACACCTCAAGGGCAGTTCTCTCTTTGTGCACCCTGAGGCGAGACCTCCGCCACCAACCTTTCAAAACATCTAAGGCCATTTCAAGCACGCCCATTACCGGCAACCCTTGGGGACGGGATGAACGTCCGCCCCCAGGGAGCTATTCGCGACAGGCGGCGCTGCTGCAACGCAGCCGGGCGCTTCTGGACCTGACTCTTGTTCTTCCCCAGGGCGGCGCCACACTTCCTGAAAAACAACCCTTTAAAGGGTTGTTTAACAGCTGCAGTTCTTCGGCGCACGGTGCTTAACAGCAACCGCTGGAACACGTTGTGCCGTTTCACTCGGGTACCGCCTGCTGGTTGCCGGGATTACTTCGCTTCATTTCGTCCTCTTCTGACCCCTGGAGGTCGGAGGGCAGCGTGGGCAGGGCTGCGATGGCCAGCAGGCCGACGATGGGGACACGGTGAGTGGGACGGGGAAGGGGGAAGAGGCGGCTCCATGCGGAGCCGCCTGCCGTCTGCCGTCCTGTCTGGAGGCTGCCTGCATGCTTCCATGCGAACGGCCTCCGCCTCCACGCCGGTGAGAATTCTGCCGGCGTGGAGGCGCCTCCACGGCCGTGCGGAAACGGCCTCAGTTTCTGTAGCTGGACTTTAGGGAGCACTGTACTTCCTCCTCCCCTCATACTGCAATCAGATCCCTAGTCTCGTGCCTACCAAGAGCTTTGTCTGAGTTGGCGGCTGAGCTGTTCAGCCCATCCATTTGATCTCCCCAGGCGCAGACGTAACACAGCCAATGAGCTACCGATTAAGTGTTATCTCACAGTCTCACGGCACTGTTGCACAGAGATCTCATTTTCTCAAGACCTCGCTGCAGCAAGACAATGCAATGCTTAACCAAGCATGAGGAGAGGCGGGAGGCGAGTGAGACGGAAACAGAACAGTAAAATCTGCATGTGCAACTGGCAAATTCCTTGCTCTTCCTTGCTGGGAGAAATTGCATCACCATGGGGGCGTGATTCTTAAAACCTGCTCAGTAGTGTGATGTTTCGCACCTAGAGGCAGAAATGTGGAGGGAAACTGTTTTATCTGAAAAAGTTGCAGAAGCATCGAGCGACAGGAAAAATGTGAGGCGATGCCTCGAATGGGTGACAGAGTAGGGGTCAAACTGCATTCCAGAGCTAGTATGTGCGAATAACAAGCAGAAACCGTGACGACCACAAATATTTAATCCAGAACAAACCATGTGTGCGAAAAGGGCCTAGGATGTTGGGAATATATTCTGTAATCCAATCTTTTATCTTTCTGCCATTTTTCAGAAAGATTCAACACTACAATATCATCCTAACAATATAAAATTAGAAAGTACAAGTAAACGAACATTTCTAAACAGGTCTAATTGACATCCTATTCTGGTCGACTCAATGAGTACTCCCAGAAAAGCATTTTTAGGATTGCACTGATACCAATTTTCTCTTTCTTTTCTGTGACATTTACTCTTTAATAGCAAAGTGATATACAACTGAACTAAGAGAGGTTCTTACGGAGTCGTATTCAAATATACAAATTGGATATATACAAATCACCTATAAATCTATATTTTGTCCAATTTAAATTGTTCTGTATCCCACATCAACCAGAGGTCTATTTGCTGCAGACTGTGCTGCTCCAGAGATCAGAGAGTATTCATTTGATGGATCAAAATGTCATCCTCAGTGAACTGCTGCATAGCAGGGATGAAGACAGCATTGTCAAGGTAACATAAGTATCATGTAGCTGTTTTACCCTTGGAGATATAACTACATTAACTTCAAACAGCAGGAAAGGTTACAGGTTAGTTCACCATCAAGGAATGTTATACAATATCTTCCTGAAGCAATTGCTTCAATGTTCCCGTATATCAGATGATGATAGAAAATTATTTTGTTAATTACAATGCTATGTAATTCTTAAATTATATAAGAAGCCAAACAATCCATTAGAAGGTTGTAGAGCAGAAGTTAATGTTAAATGATACATATCATGCATTTAAAATTAAAAACACCATGCAATTAAGCGTACATCATAATTTTTAACCTAAAAATGGAGTATAGTGCAAGTCACAGAGTCCTGGCTACTCTGGGAGTAAAAAGAACTTAGCAGTGGTAACCAGTGACAGAAGACAGTAAAGGGACAAAACTGAGTGGGAACCCCCAGTCCCTCCCAGCCTGTTGGAATCAGCACTGTGCAAGCATTCTGAGGTTGAACAGCCAAAAGCTGGCTGGGCACATATAGGCAATTGCATTGTTTTAAATTCATTAACACAAACCTCCAATGGCTTCCATTTAGGGTATTTAGATCAATTTGCTTCTAATAATTCCATCCACCCAACCACAACAGTCAAAATAATGTTCAGAGCATGCTCATCAGTTTTTCCTTAAGAATGCATTTGCAAGGTTAATGAAGCAGCTGACTCAAGATATCTTTTAATATTTATTAACATTTAATCATACCCTTTCTCAAGAGTAGCTAAAGGCAGGGTACATGAATGTTAGCTCCCTCTTTTCTTGTAACAGCTCTAAGAGATTAACTGAGAGCTAATGGTTCAATAAACTGTTTGGTTCAATAAACTGTATAGTGATTTGAGACACTTGGGTTGAATTCTGTAGTAGCTGAAATGATCCCCAGATTGCAGACAAGGTAGTAGTATGTAGATTTGTGGATTTCCAAGTCCTATGTTACAGCCTTTGTAAACTGCAAATTGTACCATCAGGACAGTTAGAATGCACATGATACACATTTTTATGTCTTAAATGATCTGAACTCAAACACATTTCATTGTATTTATTATATATGGTTCAAAATAGGGAAAGGAATCAAAATCAATTTTAAAATCAATGCACTTTTCCTACTTTCGTTGTTCGTTTAATTTACTGTATTTATTTAGATTTTTTTTGCGCTACCTCTCCAAAGACCTGTTCAAGATGGCTTACAAGTAAAAACAAGCCATTATAAATCAGCCAGGGACAAAAAAAGCATAAAGATATCCGTTAACCAGACAAAAAAAAACAGAACATTGAAATCATGCAGTAAGAATACCCAAATCTCCAAAAGAAGTAATGCTGCTGGTAGTTTCAAAAATATCTGGCTAACATTATGTGTGCCCTATCAAGGGACATTTATAGTTTAACTCTTGGCAGTACCCTTCTAAGGCCATTAAAAAAATCTATGAGCTGCTATAGTACAACCCTAAGCAGAGTTGCATCCTTTCAGACCCATTATGTTCAATTATTTTGAAGGATGTAATTCTGCATAGAAGAGCACTGTTATAAAACAAATAACCCAAAATATACCATTACAAAAATGTCCAGGCCTCTCTAAAAAATTACACTAGAAAACTCCCTCATTACCATTCTTTGTGAGTAAATTCCTATTCTGAACAGAATTCTTTAAAAAACCCTGCTGGAATACACTGCACAGCCATTATTAGCATGAAGAGAAAAGTCCAGAGACTTCAGAAGTATAAGATATTCCTTTCTATCCATACATCTACATTTCAAACCTTATTAGTCATCTAAGTACTATTATGCTTACTAGCATAGTGTAGTGGTTAAGAGCAGTGGACTCTAATCTGGAGAACTGGTACTGTTGAAGGCTTTCATAGCCGGATTCAACTGATTGTTATGGGTTTTCCAGGCTGTGTAGCTGTGGTCTAGTAGATCTTGTTCCTAATGATTCGCCTGCATCTATGGCCGGTATTTTCAGAAATGCATCACAGAGGGAAGTGTGTGTTACACCCTGTGTCAGTGAATTGGGTTTAATTCCCCACTCCATATGAGTGGCAGACTCTAATCTGGTGAACTAGATTTGTTTCCTAGACATGAAGTCTGCTGGGTGACCTTGGGCTTGTCACAGTTCTTTCAGAACAGTCTCAACCTACCTCACAAGATGTCTGTTGCGGGAAGTCAAAGAGAAAGAGTTGTAAGCTACTTTGAGACTCCTTGTAGAAGAGAAAAGTGGGGTACAAATCCAAATCTTCCTTTTCCTCCCCCTCATACAACATGAACATAGGTCTGACTGACATATAAAACACATTTTTTTTCGAATAATGTTTTTCCCCCTCCAATCTGGACAATCTAAGAGCCTTACACTTTTGCATGTGGACACAGAGTAAAGAGAAGAGACACAGTAACTGGCTATTGGCTATTGTGAGTTTTCTGGGCTGTGTGGCTATGGTCTTGTAGTTTCTGTTCCTAATGTTTTACATGCCCATATGGCTGGCATCTTCAGTGGCAAATCACGGTGAGATTTATTTCTCTCCATGGCATAGTATGGAGAGATTATGTGGTGGGTATGTGTTTTGTCCACCTCACAGAGGGCTAAGCACATTTGCATGTCTTTGGATGGCATTCATTTACAGTGGCATTTGCTGTTGCTTTTGTAATCACATTCATAACTGCATTTGCATTTGATTTTGCATGTGTACTGGCAATTGCATTTACATTCACACTAAATTATTCTGGATTAATACTAAATTATTCAGGATTGTAAAAATTAAGGATCTCCCCAAAATGCTTGAGTGGAAAATAAAATTTCAGGAGGATCTCCCCAAAGTGCTTGAGTAGAAAATTGTTGGATGCAGCAATGTCTAATGTGCAAAGGAACTGAGAAAAAGACCCACCCTGGGGTGGGGTGGGGAAGTGGTTAGCTAAAGAGGGCTGTACAGTTAGTGATTGCTTGGTTCTTTTGTGTCACCTCTTGCCTGTCCTTAAATTCATACTCTCAGGTTTAATATCCTGCTTCTTCTCAGAAGTTAGAAAATAGACTCTTTCTAGCTAGCAGTACAGCAGCATGCTATTCTTCCCTCTTTCCCACCCTAAATGTACTTTCTTATATACATTTATCTTTTGCCCTTTTAATCAGTGTGTTAGCCAGTTCTCTGTGTGGTAAACTCCAACAAAAATAACATGGCAAAATTCAGGGTTGGTAAACTGATGTACAGTGGAACAAAAATCCCATGAATGCCAAATGTCTAGTTTGGCCCTCAGTACATGGCAGTGTTGAATAAAACACTGTGGTTATTTGGAAAAGTACTGAAAACAAAAAGGTCAATATTATAGTTCTCTTGAATAAAGTTACTGTGTATACTGGAAATACAGTGTACAGTTATCGTTTCTATATTTGCAGTACAGGAACGAGTATAGAAAAGGGCAACCAAGACAATTAAGGAATTGGACCACATTTCCTATATGGAAAAGCTGAAAAGTCTGAAATGTTTCCATTTAGAAAAAATATCACTGGGGATGGAGTGATAGTGTGGTTTATAAAATAATACATAGAGTAGGGAGAACTTTTTCTCTCTCTCCCATAATACTAGAAGTCCAGAGGCCCCAATTAAGTTCATGAATAAAAGGTTAAGAACAGTCATAAGAAAATACTTCTTTGCCCAACAAGTAATTAAATTCACAAGCAGTGTATAGTTATGAGCACAGATGGCTTTAAAACGAAGCTAGTTTATGGAGTGAAAGAACCTCCAGATACTGAGGAAGCAAACCTCTAAATACTAATACTTGAGCCAACATCAAAGGAAATCCTTGGTCTCTATGCCCTGTTCATTGGCTCTCTTTGGCAACCTATTGATCTTTGTGTAAAAGAGGATGCTGAACTGGACCACTGGTCTGTTCTATTAAAATTATTTTATATTCACATGGGTAAATAATAATGGCAGCTCAAGGAATTTCAGTTTCAGATCCCCAAAGCCATCTTAGCCCAGAAGCCCTGGTCTGGTCAATGTCCCCATCATATTTGCATTGATGACTCAGTGTACTCTTTGTAAGTTTGTGCTTACAAAGCTCACCTGCACCTGCATCACCAACTGTGATTATACATCTGAAAGGTGGACTCTAAAAAACTGCCTCATCACACAGACAGTCAAATAGTTAAGGGATCAAGGACAATTAGTTCAGTGAGGTAAAGAAAAACAGCAGCAACCTTTTGCACTGTGAATAGCTCATGCTCACTCTGGTTAGCTGGTAGAGATGGTGCTACACTGTTGAGAAAGAGGCTGCTGAATGGCTCAACAGTTTATTATACATGATGCCTGTGGTCTTGGTCTAGTTGGGCAGCCAGAAGGCAACATGCCAGAATAACCATCTATTTGGACACCAGCAAACCTTGCCCTCCCCCAGCCCCAAATTATCAGCCAGGAGTGGTGTTGTGCTACTTTTAATATTTGAATTTTCATTCTTTTCTCTTGGAATATTTTCCCATTTCTTCGTATATTTGTTTACTGAACTGATATTCCCCATTCAGAGAAACACATACCAAGCATTAATTTTCGAAGGAAAAGAAGACAGAAGATTTTTCTTGTAAATGTGTGAGAGAAAACCATTTTGGAATGCCCTTTTGAATCTGGGGAGTCCCAAAGGTCAGTTTAGGGTGATCAATAGAAGAATAATGGAATGGAATGAGGAAAAGTAGCTCATCTTCATTTTATTTTTCCTTTTTTTTGCATCCAAGTCAGAGGCATGACTATCATGCCTACAGATGTGATTTTAGCCTCTTTCAAGCATAGGAATAAAGAGGTTTTTTTAGTACAAATTATATTCCATGAAGTTGTACTGGTTTAAGTGGTTTCATTCTAAATGTAAAAGCTGAAAATACAGAATGTACAAACCTTATCTTGATCTTACCTTTACCAACTATTTCAAGATAGCAAACAAGAAAAACATATTAAAACTTGACATTTGTAACTAGAAACAGCAGTTATGACCAATTCAGCTGATGAAACAGAATGGCTGTAGTGCTCTTTTTAAATGGCACTTCTCAGAACACAACAGCACTTTCCTCTTCCCATAACTTAAATAACAACAGCAACAAAATCTATACTGAAAACATGTTATTTTCCTTCAGAAATCTTGTTCTCAATTATGTCAAGGTTTTCTAGTCCATAGCAAAGCTCAATCACAGAAATGCTCTCTCAAAGAAAAAGAAATTAAAAGTAAGCATCTGATCCACTTCTTTACTAAGATTAGCTAACAGATTCTTGTGCGGTATCAGTAAAAACCAATCAAAAGTCATGTATATTTTATTTAGAGGGGGGAAATTATATTACTGTAATCTGGATAATATTTGTGGGCCAGAGGCCAAGGGAAAATGAGACAATGACTAAGCATGAAACCTTATTGGGGAAACTGGCCACAAATGTATTGATTACAGCTGACAGAGCCTTGGTACATATTGAGGGCAACAGATCCAGGCATCAGCCTATCTGCCTGCCTTCTGATGAGTGAACCACACTACCACCAGCCTGTCTGCTGAGGGAATACCAGGGATGGCAGTATGTAATACTCCATATGGGCATAGGTCATTGTGTGGATTCTCCTGCCCCTTGAGGTAAGTGTGTCCTGACAGCCCCTGAGTGGGCAGGTCTTTATTCCAAAATCTCTTAAGGAGATCCTCAAAGATGGAGAAATGGGCATGCAGGCTGAGTTTTCCTTGAAAATGGATCAGGCTCAAGTTAACATCACAAGATATACGTGGGAACCCACAAGCCCCCTCTTCTGCAAAAGCTCTTACAGCTGCAACCAACCCTGCAGGTCAGATTGAATTCCATGCAATAGGTGTCCTGTCCCCACTCTGAGAGGTAGATACTATCCAGCCAGAACAGCACCTTCTATAACAAAGGCTCATTCCGCACATGCAGAATAATGCACTTTCAAACTGCTTTCAGTGCTCTTTGAAGCTGTGCGGAATGGCAAAATCCACTTGCAAACAGTTGTGAAAATGGTTTGAAAATGCATTATTTTGCGTGTGCGGAAGGGGCCAAAGAAATGTCCAGAAGGCAAATCAGACAATATCCCAGGGCCTCTGAAGATTTCAGCCATAAATGCAGGCAAAAGGCAAAACTACCAGACTATAGCCATGCAGCTCAGAAAACCCACAACAGCCAGAATGATATAAAGTTTAAACCACTTTGGGTCCACACTGGAGAGAAAGGCAAGGTTTAAACTGAGTAATCAAATAAATATGGAACACCTTATGTCTGCAGCTTGGACAGAAAGAGAAACCCACACACAAGGTAGAATAAAACAGGCATTAATTTTACTACAAACTATTTTAAGAAGGTCTCAAGCAAAGACAAGAAACATGTAAGGCTATCTCTAAATCAATACCACATATTAATGTTGGCAAGAAAGTTGCATAAAAGAGATGAAGGTTGCCTCTGATCCCTACCCTTGGCCATTATCTAAGAACATGGCCTGTATAGGCCCTGGCAAAACACAATTGTGGATCTTTTTCCAGAGTCTCTTAAAAATATCCCTTATGGAGAATCGGAGTGTCCTAATGCCCAAATATCTAACATGCAGAAATGTTAAAATCAAGCCTATTTGGAGCATTCACCCCAGCCATTCCCAACCAGCAACAATGAACCAAAAGCTGTGTATTTTCCATTTCTACTTTTCTCATTCTGCTTGCAACTAGGCAAAAATATGTCCTATGAATCTAAATAATTATCATTGTTACTGATACTAAATACAGTGGATCTTACACAGTTGATCTTACTGATGCTGCTACTGTACAATAGCTTACATGAGCCTGAATTATTATCTTTGATTTAAAATATTTTCAACTACTTTGTAGTGAGACATGCTGATATAAGCTAACAGGGAATCCTCATCTGTAATGTGTCACTGCATCATGACATGTGGACAGTTAAACAGAGAATGAAGAAGAACACAACTGGCTTTCAAAATTAAATTAAAGGATTATGGATCTGGCTTCCAATGCTGACAGGCAGCTAAACTCATTTGAAGGGGTATGCTTTTTATTGTCAGTTTGGATTTCACTGTGTTTAATTAAACTGTCTAAATAAAATGTGGAATATAAATTTGCTGAACAAAATCAAAGGAGAATCATCATTCACTAACAAGTGCAAGGTTGGGTACAATAACTGAAGGGCAGTGGCAACTAACAGGAAAAAAGGATATTTCTGGAGCATTTGATGTTAAAATTGAGAAGCAGTACGGTGTACCAATTAGAAAAAAATATCAAAAAATATCTAGGACTGTATCTCTCTACTCTGTAACTCTCCACTGGGAAGAAAGGCAAGGTATAAACATTGTAAATAAATAATATTAAGAAATTTATTTTAATTATTTGGTCAATGTCATTTTTATTAGACCATGTTCTAATATTTATTGAGAAAATTGGTTTTAGTAATCACATATTTAACAAAATACATTTGTTTATAAAGAGCAGTTGGGAATCAGTGCAACCACAGTTGCCGCTCAGGACGGGCAGGAAGGAGTCCCAAGCTCATCTCTAGTAAGGGCAGAAAGGAGCAGACAGGCGTCACAATGCTTGCTCCATCACATCATCAAAGAGGAGACAGGCTTAAGCCTATAAAGGCTCAGGTCAGCCTTTGTGCTGGCCATGAGCGCAGGTCGGCCAGAGACTTGCCCACCCACCTCTCCCTATAATTCTTTGGATTTCTGTTAATGCATAATTCTTGTTATAACCATTTGCATTTGGCACATGGGTATTGATCTGAAAGGGCCAAAGGGGGGGAGCTAGCGAGCTATCCCCCCTTGCTGACAGGGAATGCTATGGCAACAGGCCGACCGTCCAGCTGAGCATTATGTCAATGGGATGCTCTCGCAAGAGGCCAACTGCCCAGTGGAGGTTCATGGCAGATCATAGCTCCAGTAAGAGGCTGACTGCCCGCTGGAGCTCCATGGCCACGTCACAGAATAGATCAAATCCCATGCTACGTTACACTTCTGATTGTATAATAAATTGATGGCTATGGCCAAATATTTACCCCAGCCAGAGAATGCAGTGTGGTTATTAGGTCAAACACTCCAACCAAGGGGGATCCCGCCCTCAGACGGCAACCATGCATGTACAATTTTTCCTTCCACAATACTTTGGAAAAAAATTACAACAAAAATTGTCAAATCCAGACAGTTTTTTGAATAGGAAATGAAGTAAAATATATACACTTCATCCATTTTTATGCATTAGTTTCAAAATTGTTACTTTTTGCAGTTGATGTCCAGATTTAAATTTATCACTGTAAGACAAATTAATCAACATAAAATTACTTTTTTCAGAAGTCTTTCCCATTTGGCTTTAAAAGGTCCTATCAAGTGAAATGAGCTCTTGTTTAAAACAGTATTAAAATATTATTGATTTTAAAGAGTACTTCTTTCAGCTGAGAACTATTGTACCTCTCTCACATCATTAAAATAAAGGGACTACTATAGTGCAGTATGACAGATCACTGGAATGGATTCTTATCTCCTATCATCATGACACACTGACATGTTCTAGATTTTAGATGTGTGGATGAAGTATTATAGTCTATAAGAGAAATGTTTAATTAGTCTAAGTTCCATGTTCTTCATTTCCAAGGGAAGAGGAAAAAGAAGAGTCTATGTGACATAAAAGGCTTAACTAATCAGTCACTTTTTGGCCTGTCAAATCAGATTTGATGCTCTATAAGAGTATCAATCCACCTTACAATAATGAGAATGTCTTAAAATAGCACTTGATCAATCTGTAATAAAAACATTAACATTTTATGACATCTACTCATTAACATGAACAAATAATAAATGCTTGCCATTAAATATCATAAACATTTTAAAGCAGTACTACTACAACACCAAACTAATTATATTAAAATTATCAATTAAATTAATATTTTAATATTAAAGCATTAAGCAGTACAAAGGGGGATAAAAGACTGAATTCAGTCAAAATTAGAGTCAAAATCAAAATATAATTTCAGAAGGGACAGAGAAAGAAAACACTGGAAAGTTCAAGGGAGAAGAAACATCTTACTTGGCACCAAACCAAAAAAAAAGATCCAGTACTAAGTCAACAGTCACAAGAAGGAAACATTCAGGTACCTGCTTTTATCTAATACTCCCCATTTTTTTCAGCAAGTTGGGGCATACTCAAAGAGTCCTCTATGAATGATATCAAGGGACAAGTAGGTTCCTATATGAGCAGGAAATCTTTTAAATGCCCAGATTATTAGAGGATTAAAGCTAATAATCATCTTTTTATCTAGCAAGGAGTGTTTTCTATAATGTATTAGAGCTGATAATTTTGCTGCTGCATTTTTGACCAATTGGAACTTTTTAAAGGTAGTAAGGTCCATGTCAGTAGCCTAACATGTTGGAAGGGGCTGTGGTAGAGCATCCACTTGGCATGCTGAGGACCCCAGGTTCATTTTGAGTAAAAGGATCATGTTGTAGGTGATGTGAATGACCTCTCCATGAAACTCTGGAGAGTTGTTGACAATCTGAGTGGACAATACTGACCTTGATAGACCAACAGTCTCATTCAGTATAAAGTAGCTTCATCCGTGACTAAGCACTCCTATCAGTGATAGGCTGCAGTTCATACACCAACCTAAGCTGGTTCAGAGGCTTCAAGCCTCTGTCAGCTTCAAGCCTCTGCCATCAGTCAACTTTAGTCTTACCTGGTTTAAGAATATTTTCATTGGTCCTCATCTTGTCCATTAGTTCTTCAGAACTTTCACTACCTCATCTGAGTTGTCAAAATAGAGAAACAGAATTCTACATCATCAGCATCTTGATTAATTTTCAGTTCAATTGACTACTTATTTTCAGTTCAATTAACTAATAATATCTTCAATGAATTACTGCTACAATCTGTAAATTAATTAGACATCCCCAGGATGACTTTTTTGTACTGTGCCAGTGAAGCCCTGTGTGACTCCAAAGAGTCCACAAGGGAATTGTTGCACATTTAAATATTCAAACTATTAAGGAAAAGCCCAAGCATAGCCCCTTTCTGATATATTTGTTGTTTGCTTTCCAGAAGTTTTTATGTGATGGAACTCTCAGGCATGTAATCCTCTATCTTGAGTCTGAAACCATTCACTATTAAAAAACGCTGTTTCATGTACAACTATTGCAAAAACATTTTTCAAAACTTAGCTTGCAGTGATGGGAGTATAATGAGAGGAGGGATCCTGTTTTTGCAGGTACATTTTAGTTTTCTTTAACTTCTTGCTTTCCAGCTGTGTTCATTTAAACATGTTAGGCCTCAAGTTTACTTGGAAACCACAGCCTCAGGTTGGAAAGCTATTCCTTTGACTGGCTGTTATTTGTGATCATTCACTGGAGAGGAAAAAGCAGTAAAAGAAAAAGGAATGGAAAAGACTGAATACTGGAGAATATGACTAATAGAAAGATGGGGTAAAGGAATTCACTGGGAAATAAAAAAAATGTCTTCTAAAAGATGGGTATAGAAAGAGGCTAGTGTTTTGAAAGCTGGCTCACTACTCTATGAGGCTGCCCATCAACTGAAATCATCAGTAAAGAAATTGAGGGAGGGGAGGGGTGACAACAGAAATTCAGCAAGAAACATGAATCCTAAGTAGTGGATGGAAGAGAAAAGAATAATCAAGCAATCATAGACATGGATAGCAGCACACATATATTCCCAATGCAGGCAAAAGATAACATCCTATGAATAACACTAACACTGGGTTTTATTGATGAAATGGCTGATACTGCCATGATAAAACTGTTTCCTTAACTGTTAAGAATAGGTTGCAACTAAGGCAGTCTACTTGCTATTAGCATTTTGGGCAACTGCACCATGGCTTCAAACTCAGCCCACAATACTGCCAGTTTTGTTTATCCTTGCTCCATTCTGCACAACACAAATAAAACATCTTGCAAATATTTTAGAAATCCCTGTTTTGCCCCCCCCCCCCCACACACACACACACAGTGTGTGAAGGAAAAGAATTCCAGGAGAAACGGTTCTTTTGTTTGCTCTCCCCCAGCTCTAACTTTTAGTTTGTGCTGCCCATGCCTGCTATTTTCTGCCACTTCAAATTTCTCCATGCTGCTGATATTTGCAGAAGGTTCCCATGAATTTTTGCTCTGTTTGCAGCTCATCCACCTGCTATTTTTGTTTGTAATGTATATGAATAAAGTTAGTTATCACTGTCAATTCTGTGCAAGTATCATTTTTCTTTTTTAAATAAGGTGTCTTCAAAGTTATGAAGACTCAATATGAGAATCATCTGCAACCTACCCACCCATCCTTAGGTGCCTAGAGTACTCACCAATAACCTCTGTTTATATTCCAGCAACCCACAGAATTTCATTATTCTCTGCTTATGACCTAACAGTTATAATACCAGTCCTAATTTTAATTGCAACACTAAAATCAATATGAAGATCATCCACATGAGCTTTTTGGGGGAGATCCCCCCATCCAAATCCTACTAACAGTGACTAACTACTCCCATATAACTCCAAGGATTGGTGGGTGGGTGAATCAGAAGTATTGAAATACCTACATAGGGAAATCAATGCCCACTTATAAGTATTTTTGTGATTTAAACTCACGAATGATGCCTTCAGCCACATTTGAATAAAGGGAATGGTAATAGCAAAAGACCTGAGTCACTCTCTCAGGACCTATTAATGCATGAGTTCTGTCTGAACCAAAAACATCTCACTCAGATTGAATAAATTATATTTTATTTCTTCTAAAATAAGCAACGTTCAATAGCATCAATAACAGCATTCACAAAACAAACAGAACAATATCTCAATATCTCAATCATAATGATAGAAATTCCAAGAATACTCCAGTCAATAAAGTTTGTATTTGAGTAGCCTTAGTTTCATAGAAGCAAGCAGAATTATCTTCTCAAATCAGGAACAGTAGTCAAAATCAGAAAGCAAGGAATAATACATGTGAGAGTGTATGCTAATAAGCAAAAGGTGTCTTCCTTAAATCATTCCAAATCATACAGCAATAGCTATAGGTCAGATGACATGCTGCCTCTAATGAGATCATTTCCACCAACCAAACCAACTGCTAAATGTCATCTGAACTGCTTGCAGGTGCAGATAACCACAAACCACAATAGGAATGCAGTCCCAACCATCCCCTCAACAATCCTAGTGACCTTGGATAGCCGAAAAACATCTTCTTCAAGCTGCAGCTACTAAAATGAAGTGCACAGGTACTAAATTTACTTTGCTTAGATCCTTAACAAAATAGCTACTCTAATGCTGAGCTAACATAAAAAATTTCTATAAAAATAAAACTTTCTTTACAGGTACAATGATATATTTGACCCCATTAACACTAAGTCCGTTTCTTTATGTGGCAGAAGTGGCCAGCCACCAGCATAATTCATGATGATAGAGCCACGGGACCATTCACGCAGTCCCATGTGGGCAGTCCTGAAGCCGCAGTTTCCCTACCTTTTCTCCCTGGAAAGCTCTGGATGGAGGAAGGGACACACTCACACTGCCCTCTGATCTCCGAGGGGTCAGAGGTCAGTGTGGGCATGCCCCTCCTGCTCTCTGGAGCTTCGAAGGGAGAAAAGGTAGGGTCTAAAAATGGCACCCTCACACTGGCACGCTTCGCATGTCACTGGTGGGAAGATGACACTTTCCAAATAACTCGCTCATTGAGCGAGTTAGGAAAGGAGTGTTTTCCCACCGTTTTGGTGGGAAGAGCACAGGGCTGCTGCGCTACAGCAGTGGCAGCAGTGCGAACAGTGCCCCAGGGATGGTGTTTTTACCATCCTTAGGGCACTGTTTTTGGGCCGTGCAGAAACGGCCTATGAATGAACTTGTCTATGCAAGTATGTAGATTGGCTGTCTGAGGGAGTGAAGTAAGGGAACAAAAAGAGACAGTAGCTACGAGGTACCTACAATTTTGCAGCTCTGGTGATGTAATGGCTCTTCTCTCCTACTGAGCCAAACTTATTTTTTAAATTGTCAATGTGGGCAGGTTTTATTTTTAAATCATCAATGTATGCAAGTTTATTATAGTGTTTCCTCGGAGTATTAATATACAAAAGAGTACTTTAAAAAATAAGTTTGGTAATGGCATGGCAGATCATATAAATTACTACTCTTGCTGTGTCATCTTTGCTTGTGGGTTGAGGGAAACTAGTTGGGTGAAGTATGGCCTCAGAATGTTCCATTCAATGTCTAATGATTTTTAATAATATTTTGAAGCTCTGGCTGTTGAGTCAGAGGTGATGCCTTCTATTGAAGACTAATGAGGTCAGTGGTGGGGGTGCTGCAGGAAAGTTTGACTTTTACAGAGGGGAAAGAGTAAAAAAGTTTGTAGTTCATTGTTGTAGGAAAGTACTGTTTAAAACAAGAATTATACTATAAGATTCAGAAGAGAAGCCATCACCATCCATCCATACTGCAGGAAAAAAAGTGATAAAATCTAGCCAAAGTTAAGCACTTGTAAATTGCATTGATTTCAATGGAAAGGGTAAAAACATGTTCCACTGAAATAAAATTATTTAACAGAGCTCAAACCCAAAATCTTTTTTGTTATGTGAGAAGGGACAGTAGGATTGCCAGGCCCAGGGAGACTAGCAATAAATAATACTGGAATCCTGTTAAAGAAAATTAAGAAAAGGAACCATTTTAAGCAGTACCTACCCATAGGAATTTGCCCCTAAGAATACAATCATGATGGAACTGCAAATATTTGATTTAATATTATTTCTGCCATACACATTATAGATATTTGTCCAAAGCTAATATCTGGTTTGATTAAAAGTTCTAGGGAATTCAAAAGCTTGCCCATATTATGTGTCATTGGATTGATCCTAATAAAGGTATTATGTACATTAGGCTGTTCAGACTTCATTTCCATTTCCAACAGTGAAATAATAACATCAATTAACCCTAAAATCTTGATGTAAAGACTTAATGAAGTACTTTGGACTCTCTGAAGCATTATCCAAAAACTAATATGTTTATTGTTTGAAGTTGAGGTTCAAGTAATCACCAGTAGACGTAAGACATCTCCACTGCAGCTGCTGAGGAAGCAAAGAATAGAGAAGGACGAGGGGGAACTGCGCCCAAGGCACGCATGTGCCCCACACCCCTGTCATGCCCCTCCCTACCCCCTCCATGCCCCTGCACAGTTGCACGCCCACGATGTCGTGCCCCCTGGCCCTGTTGGCACTACACCACTGGAGTAGAGGCATTCCCAGTTATTTTCTTGGGAATAATTTATTCAGTCCCTCTTTAAATGAGGCCAGATTGACTGCAGACAAGAGATCAGCCCTCCTAAAGGAAGGCAGAATGGAGAAGATATATATTGTGGCCTCTCCTTCATGGCTCAGCTTTCACCACTTGCTGGGTACCTCTCATTATGTGTGGGTGAGAACAAGCAAGGCCAGTGGCAACCACTGGTTAAGTTTGGAGCTAGAGTGGATTTGCCAGAAAAAACTGCATTCTTCCTCAATTAAATATTAGCATAGTTAGGTGATGATATAGATCAGGTGTGTTAGCCTTGCCCTTGACACCCCAAAATATATTATTTCAAAATATTTTCCTGTTAAACTACATTGGCAGAAGCCACCTCTCATATTTTTGTATATGTAGCAGTGTGTCCACTTAGAAGCAGGCCACAGGCAAAAGGTCTGTTTAGCAAGATTAAATCAATGAATGAGTCACTCCAGTGAGAACCTGGAAGCCTCATTAACTATGGACATGATCTTGATTGCCACACCTCACTGAACTACTTTGACACAATAGACACTGAAAACCTCCTTGGTATCTGATGCTACATTTCACTACACCTTTTCAGAAAATGGCTCTGCAACAAATGGTTGCTTCCTTGCATTTCCTCAACCTATTAATACTGTCTCCCTAAACCAATCAATCCCATTCTTATCACAAGCTTCAGCCAAATTTGAATAACCTGAGTGGAGGCTCCAAAGAGTTACTCTGCATAAAACCATTTTGTGCTTCCTGATTTAACCTAAGAGCAATTGACTCCATTGTCCCGGGGAATTAGAACAATAGATAAAGCTTTTGATTAGCTCAAGCCAGCAAGCCCAGCATGGGAAATTCCAGAGAATTTAAGAAAATGAAATTTAAACTCACTTGTTCCCACCCCTACCCATGCAAAAGGGTATAAAAGTACTATGCACCCCATCTCCAGTGCTCAATACTAGCCTGTACCTCTCTTGATCTGGTTGGGTTGACACACGATATCGTCCTTCGCCTGGATTCAGATGCTGGTCATTTGAATCCTTGCCTTCTACAAGATCTTCTTCAGCTAAATTTAGGTAACGTATAGTCCCTGCTTCCCCAACTCCCTGCGCTATCATCCCACCTATCTTCTCCTCCCTGTTTATATCCTAGGAACTGTGTTTATGTGCCTTGACTTCTTACTGTGTGATTGTTTGCAACCAAAATTTATATAAAAATATTTAAACTGCAATTTGGTCTTCTGTGAATTCTCTGCAGATACATTTCAAGCCATTTCTGGTATACATAGTCTAAAAAGATCCCTACCCAGCCTGCCTCTAGCATTGCCAAGCCGAGTTATTTTTCCCATTGCTACTTTAAAATAGTTGTGTGCTGTTACACTTTTAGCAGCTGGTGGAGATTCCTTAGAAATAAGTTCACAGGTCCTGCCTTTGGGCTATCTTTAAAGTTATAGTGAGTATTTTTAAAATTATAAATTTTATCTGTAATGTATGTTTAACATGTTGTTGTTGCCCTGAGCCCTTTTGGGATGGGCAAGGTATAAAACTAAAATTAAAAATGAATTTTTAATTTTTTTTACGGCATACCCATGAGACTTTGCTGAATATGCAAATTATGTTCTTATATTTGAGTATATACGGTACTTCAAACTTGCGGAGGATAGATACGCCTCCTGTATCAGCCATAAATATCCTCAGCTAGCATTCTTCCAACATTAGGAACAACTGACTGAACTTTGGCCAGATGTTCTCTAATGTTTGAATGGGGGATATTCTATCTCCTTCATCCATTGTGATCAACATAAAGGAAGATAGAACAGCCATTCTTAGTTCTAAAAAAATGTTTATCTGCATAGGTTTATGTTCTTGTCTATCTTCCCTTCCTGAATTAAAAGCTAATACACCTCAGTGAGCAATCGTGAAACCAACTAGACAAAATACAAGATTATTTTCATGTTTACCTCTTTACTTCACTGCAGTCCTGCAATAAAATCTTGGCATATTTAACTGAAAGGAAGATGACCCCAAATGTAACAGGTCACCCTCAAAATACTACACACACACACATATACACACACAAATTCTTGGATATAAATGTAACTTGACACAAAGGTAAGACAATCCCCACCCCCTTTTGATGGCATATGCGTGGAAAAAATAGTCTTGCATTTGAGCAAATACTGCAAATATTTCATTTATGGGAAAATGCTAATACCTAAAAACTACTCCAAGATCCGGGGACTTATTCATGGACTATTTCTTGAAACTAACTTAAACATAATTCCTGCACAGATGGCAAATCAAGAAGTTTATAATGAGGGCAGTGATATATTTCCCCTGTCACACAAACACAAACACACACATGAGAAAATAAGGCTGTTTCCCTATTTATCGTCCCTTCAAGAAGAGTTCTTTTCAGAAACAATATTACACATTTCCTAGAGCTCCACCAAATGCCCAAAAGGAAGGAAAATGTATGTTCATCACTAAGAAGTAATGATTAATGGTGATTATGGTAATTAAGAATGAATAATAGGTCCTGGATATTTTTGGGCTTCTTATCCTACTCCCAGCTCTTCAACAGGATGACAAATGTGGCACACAGCTGCAGTGCTATTTACATGCCTTCCCTTTTCAGAAATAGGAGCTAATGTTAAGCAGCTGTAATTTTCCATAGATTATCAGTGCTATACATCTCTTTAAAAATCAGGTATTTTAGATCCTTGAATGACAAGTTAGTAACCAAAGCCTTTGTCTACATCTGTTCCCCTCCTACTCTCCAAATTTCAAAATGTTATCTCAAAAATCTTGAAGATGAATTAGGTAACAGATGAATGAGTAGTATAGCTTTGTTCTCTATTAAAATGTGTTTCTTACAGGTAAACAAAAAGTGCGTAAATTTCAGAAAAGGAAGCAAACTTAAGAATAACTACTATGATCTATCTGTAGGCTTATGCAGTGAAAGGAGTAGAAGGATTTTGATTCTACCTGTTTCCAGTACACACTCACTGTAATTCATGCATTATGGTTGCTTTTTAATATTCATGTATTATGGTGCTTTTTAATATCTACATGCACCCCCTGCCGAATCTGGTCCAGAGTTTTGGGCTGCGGTGTCATCAGTATGCTGATGACACCCAGCTCTTGTTCACAATGGAGGGCAGCCCGACCTCGGCCCCTGATGCTCTCCAGCGTTGTCTTGATGCTGTGGCTGGTTGGTTGAGTGCAAGTCAGCTGAAGTTGAATCCTGTGGCTGGGCCGTGGGGAGTGTCCGGTGGCCTTTGGCCTGCCTATGCTTCTTGGCGAGACGTTAAAACTAACTTCATACACCAAGAGCCTGGGGGTGACTCTGGATCCATCCTTATCATTGGTGGATCAGGTCACCCAGACAGCCCAGGCAGCTTTTTACCATCTGCGGCAGGCACGGCAATTGGTCCCGTATCTCTCCCGTTCCGATCTGGCCACACTGATCCATTCCACGGTCACCCAAAGATTAGACTACTGTAACTCACACTACGCGGGCTTACCTTTAGCCATGATCTGGAAATTTAAACTCGTACAGAATGCAGCAGCCAGGCTCCTCTCTGGGGCAACAGCTAGGGACCGGATTACACCGGTCCTATACCAACTGCACTAGCTGCCAATCGAGTACCGGGTCATGTTTAAAGTTTTGGTATTGACCTTCAAAGCCATTCGTGGCCTTGGCCCTGCTTATCTGAGGGACCATCTCTCCCTATATCGCCCTTCTAGGCCCCTCTGCTCATCGGAGGCGGACCTACTGGTGATCCCTGGCCCCAAGGCGATCCGGCTGGCCTCTACAAGGGCCACGGCCTTTACGGCTCTGGCCCCTACATGGTGGAACAGGCTTCCAGGTGAGATCAGGGCCCTGCGGGACTTACAAAGTTTCCACAGGGCCTGTAAAATGGACCTGTTCCACCAGGCGTTTGGCCTGCCAGGATGATGTCAACTCCGCCATAAGAACATCTGGCCTCCCGTGGGTATATAAAGGGGGGAGGGAGGGGGTGAAGCCATCTGTAGTCTTGGTTTTATGTATTATTTTATGTAAATTATATATTATGATTTTTTAAATTGTTTTATTATTGATGGACACCGCCCTGTGCCTTTGGGGAGGGCGGTATATAAATTAAATAAATAAATAAATAAATAAAATTATAGTATAAGGACACAAAATATTGTTCAGGTTCTTAAGTTCACTACAGCCCCAGATTGACTTCAATTCCCCCATATCCTTCCATTCTTACTTTTGTATACCCCCTTTTATTTTTGATCTTTTAAAACTTTCAGCCTGCTATGCATGTCAAATGTTTTAATCTGATCTTATTATAAAGTATGTTGGTTGCAAGGAGTGTGAATAAATCAGAGAAGCACACAAGAATCTGATGCATGGCCGATGTGATAAAGCCATTCCTTCCAAAATAAGGGGTAGTGCTGTTTTTCTATGCAGTTCCTAGGACAGAAAACATCTTTGGGATTTAGTACCCAGTTTTAAAACAATCTCTGCTGCCTAAAGCAGGTGGGGAGCAGGTAGGATCAATGAGATGTGGAACTAAAGACACTTAACATTATATAATCTTGAACAAAATATATGATGGACAGAAAAAGCTATACTGTGAGACAAGAAACTATTCCAGTTAAGACTGAACACCTGCAATGGATTCAAGAGCCAGAGTTATTTGTGCCTGAAGGTGACAACTACTCATAGGTTTATAATGAGCTCTTCCCTCAAGAATCTTGTGATGGGTTTCACTAGGCTTGGCAAATACCCTAAAAATTCAGTAAAATTCGGATTCAGATTTATTTGGGCATACAATGATTTGTCTGCCCAAATAAGACAAATAACATATTTGGATATACCCGAAAATTCTCTTTTAAGAACTTTTTGGGAGTGGATTTGAGCAATATGAAGTTAATTATGCATGACAAAAGGATTACAAAACTTTTCCCTTGGATTAAAAAAAACATTCAGGGGGGACAAGAATTTAATTAGAGGTCTAGCAATAAACAAGTTGATTCACTCATGCATCAGAGGAAGTTATGTGGAATCTTTTTGGCTTTGAGCTGAGATGATAAGAGGATTCTGGCATGATTTATAAGTAGCCAAATGACCCCTCTGTAAAAGTATATGACTGTGAGATAATGTGTGGGTGAAGGTTGGGTGGAAATTTGTTTCCAAGTATCTAGCCAGAATCAGCTTCATACCATTTTAATAAGTTTATTTTCTATAGACCGTGGGAACAAAAGTCACTCCTTACCTTAAACTCCATTCCTTAACATAAATAACTAATTTTTTTCAGCTTTATTGGAAACCTTGAAAATTATTATGCTATATTCTAATGTACTGCTGCCACCTCATGGAATTTTTGAACTCCAGAAATTGCATCTGGACATAAATTGTACCAATTTGCTTGAAATTATCAAGTGTTTTATCTTCACTATAGGGATCTGATTTTTTTCTTCTTTCATCTACTTGTTTTTAGGGGCTTTTAAAAAATAAAAAAGTGGACCCTGTTAGTTACATTTAACATGTTAAAATCATGTTAAACATAGGTTGTTGTAATCATCTGGACTTACATATTAATTTACTATTTTTTATTTCAGACTCCCATTTCTCCCTTGTACCCTCCTGGTGTTTCCACCCCTCCCTTACCTTAGTGTTTTAATCTCTTTTATTCTTATTTGTAGGCAAATAAACTAATTTTATAGTAGACATAATTTTTGAAAAGGCAACATTCTGAAAAATGTCTATAAACTAAGCAGAGATTATCAAACAGCTCCAATCAATTTCTATTCAAATAAGTCAAAGAGAAAACAATATGAAAGAAGATCTCAAAAGATTAAAACAGTTCAAACAATCAGAACTCAATATAAGAGATAACTAATGACAGAATTACAGAATCTCAGACAAGAAACAGCTTTGAATTTGACGACAATAAAAAATAGTTCAGAAGAATGCACAAGATATAGTAAAAATAATACTAACTCAATTGGAACATGTTTGTCAAATAGATGGCCAAGAGAAAAAAAAACTATTGAATGCTGAGGAAAGAGTGGAGGTCTTTGAAGCACAAGGAAGAATGAAAAATCTATGGCTTAAAAACAGTAAGCAAAGAAGTCACTGAAAAATAATTTGGTGAGATCCTACAAAAATAAATCTCAACTGGTGAGGATTTCTTTGATATTGAACAAATCTACAGAATAAAGCACCAAGAGATATAACAGTGAAATTTACACACAAGAAAACCAGGAATTCCATCATCAGAAAGCAATGATCTGAAAAAAATAGCTTTAGAAAAGTCTGAGATAGCAATCTTCCAAGATTTGCCAAACATTTATTTTAGGAAAATAAACAAATTTAATTTTTAAGGCAAATTCTTCTGAAAGAAATAAAATAAAATATTATTCCAAAATTCCCTTTGTTCTATAAGTGCTCCTACCTACAGGGAAAACAACTATAAAAATATCACATCAAGCCACACAACCAGCAATGCATCCAACAGGTGAAGATTCCCCTGTAGACCCAAGACCAGACTCTAGAGAAAATCCACCGGAAAACCCTAAAGGTTAACCATCTAGAAGACACCTTTAGGTGTCTAAAGGTCAACTATCTAGAAGACACCTCCCAGAGGTACCCGCTTCATTGCGGGGTGCCCCAGGGAGCGCTGTTATCCCCGCTGTTGTTTAACATCTATATGCGACCCCTTGCTCAGTTGGTGCGGAGCTTTGGGCTGATCTGTCACCAGTACGCTGATGACACTCAGCTCATTCTGTTGATGGAGGGGGGGCAGTCGTCGCCCCTGCAGCTCTACAGCACTGTTTGGAGGCGGTTGCTGGTTGGTTGCAACAGAGCAGGTTAAAACTGAATCCATCGAAGACAGAGGTCCTTTGGCTGGGCCGCAGGGGGGAGGTGGGGGATTTTCAGTTGCCGGAGTGGGAGGGGGCTACATTGGCACCAGCCTCCTCCGTGTGCAGCCTGGGGGTCCACCTGGATTCGTCTCTTTCAATGGAGACCCAGGTGGCCCATACAACCCGGGTTGCGTTTTTTCATCTTCGACAGGCCCGGCGGCTGGCCCCTCCCTCTCTCCCCAGGCGGATCTTCTGCCACTGTGATCCATGCAACGGTCAACCCTAGGTTAGACTATTGTAACTATGCGGCCTCCCCTTATCGCTCTGCTTCGAAGCTGAAGCTGGGTCCAGCATGCAGCAGCATCGCAGTTCTCACCGGTAGTGCCTCTCAGAGAACACATCCAACTCCTGTGCTGTAGTCAGCCCTTGCATTGGCCTTCCCAGTTGAGTTCAATCATTCATAAGGTATGGCAGGTAAGCTACCTTTAAGGCCTTTACGCGGCCTGGGACCTTCGTACCTTCAGGTCCATCTTAACCCATACGTCCCTACACGGCCTCTACGTTTGTCAGAGGCCAATTTGCTGGTGGTCCCTAGCCCCTCGATGATGCGGCTGGCCTCTACCCGGGCCAGGGCTTTTACAGCCCTGGCCCCTGCCTGCGTGAAACGAACACCCACCACTAGTTATCTGGGCTCTGGCAAGGGACCTTGGAGAGTCTCACAATGGTGCCTGTAAGACCTAATTGTTCCACCTACGCTTGGGGAGTGCTCTCCGTCCGCTGGAGGTGCTCCCCGCCCCTTCCTTCTCCCTTTCCCCTTTACTTCCTGGGTTCTTCACTTCTCCGTTTTGTTTTTCCAGGGTGGTTTTATGAAGTCTGTGTTTATGTTTATGTTGGACGCCACTGCAATGCATTGTTATTAATCTGTTTTAATGGGGGTATTGTAATTATTGTTTTTATCATGTTGTTCACCACCCAGAGCCCTTCGGGGGAAGGGCAGTATACAAGACTAATTATAAATAAATAAATAAATAAATTAAAAATTTTACACACACACATGCAGGGCATCCGTGCTTCGCTACCATACTTCATCACAGGCTCTCTATGAATTTCGGGGTGACATTCAGCATACTGCTTTACAGCCTGTTTGTGAACTTTGGGGTGACATGCAGCATATTTCCTCACAGACTGATGTGGACTGATGGATTTGTTTTCGCATTATTTTGCAGCAGCTTCTTGTAGTTGTCTTTTTCTAATGCAATGTGTTATTGCTCTCTTTCACCTGGTGGGCTCCAAAAGATGTCATTTGGAAGCAGCCATTGTATTTTCAGAATGCAGAAAGGAAGTGTTCTGCCATTGGATGCTGATGAGTGAGAAGGCTGTGAAGAGGTTCAGGGTAGGGTTGAAGGGCAGGGAGCTGGACTGTACCGCCACTGCAGCACATTCCTGGGGACTCATCCCGCCACTTCAGAGCACGACACCAAGCACAGGGTGAGCGGAGGCCGAGAGCAATAAACTTGTCTCCACAGTAATCAATCTGATGTCCATATGCAAAACCTGACAAATGTTTTGTAGTCCAAGGTGATGGTGTGGTTTGTAATCTATTTTGATAGTATTTGACTGTAGCGGTGTTGTTTTGGAATAAAGATTAACTAGCAGGGTTGGCTGTAGCGGTTTTGTTAACGTGAGGGTGGGTGGAGGAGTACTTTTTCACAGCCTGTCTGTTAAGTTCGGGGTGACATTCAGCATACTTTTTTGCAGCCTGTTTGTGAACTTTGGGGTGACATGCAGCATATTTCCTCACAGCCTGTCTGTGGACTGATAGGTTTGTTTCCAAATAGGTTCACATGCATTGTGGAGGGCGGTGGTAGAATGCAGTTAGTGAAGGACATGAAGTTGGTGGTGTTGAACTGTCACCCTTAGAATGTTGTGGCAGCATGTCTGTGGACTGGGCGGTTGGTTTTCCCTTAGAATGTTTGCACAGATGGCCAGAGATGAGCAGTGAAAACAGTAAATAGGTAATAAATCGAGTGAAAGTGAATATTTTGGGAAATCGGTTCTTAGTGAGCACCTAGAGTATGTAAGGAACAGGTGTATCAAATTTCATATGTGTGGCTTTGGTGGTTTTTGAGTTCTGTTGATGAGTCAGTGAGTCAGTCAGTGGTATTTCGCTTTTAACTGCGTTTAACCGCAAAGGTTAAGAAAAAACTGGTTTAATTTTTTCATATGTAGTGGATTTATTAAAAGATATGACAATTCTGGACATTAATTCTCACTGAAATGTAAGAACTAATTCTGCGAATAGATTAGAATATGAATTTAAAGCAGTTTGGGAGTACTATTTTAACTATGATAATATATAAAGTATTGTCAAGTGTAGTCTTACAAATATGATTTTAAAGTAAAAGAGCATTAATTCATGTATACTTCTCTAATGACAGACAGACAGACAGACAGACAGACAGACAGACAGACAGACAGACAGACAGACACACACACAGACAGACAGACAGACAGACAGACAGACAGACAGACAGACAGACAGACAGACAGACAGATAGATAGATAGATAGATAGATAGATAGATAGATAGATAGATAGATAGATAGATAGATAGATAGATAGATAGATAGATAGATAGATAGATAGATAGATAGATAATTTTGACTAAATCAATTATATAAGTATGATAGCAAGGAGATGTTAAATTATGTATCAAGTCTTTTTTTCCGTATTATTATATTTTGAAGTGTAATGGGTGTTCCTCTAGTATAACCAGTTAGGAATTTAAATCGAAACAGAGAGAACCTCCAATATTCCTGCTCAGCCCGAATTGGTAAATGACTAATCTTATATGTGGGAGAATGGATGGTGAGCCAGCAGCAAAAGCCTGCTCAGAAGAAGCACAGTAACAAGAATATATTAAGCAATCCTGCCTCTCTTATGGCTGCCTGAGTATTGTAACACCCAGGGAGGCTTTGTGCCTTCTTTGAATGCTAGTATGCCAGGGTAATATCCTCCCTAGCATTAATGCCAGAAGTTCTCCTTCTCAACTAGAAAATGGCATACGCCATACTCCATAGTCCATTTTCTTATTTTCCTCCTTCTTTCTTGTGTTATATATGCCTTTTTTTAGCTTATGGACTATTTTGTTTTTTTCTTTTTCTTTTCCTCAGTATTGTAAAAAAGATGTATGATTTATGCAGGTCATTTCAACAGTTATTCAATGTTTTTGTTTTAAATATTTTAATAAGACCAATGAAGATCTCTAATTTTCAGCTTATATAACAATCCTGTCTGTTTCAATTCTGCACCTGGTAGATAGATCTAAGAGACACAGATTTAGTAGTCTAAAATTATCTCACTGATCCTGGTCTCAAGTGAGGTAGGTAATCCATCAAAATTGAATGAATATTAATTGCTCTAAGGCACATCCTCAGTTTAGGATACAAAGTTAAAATATAAATCTGGGGAAAGTTGTATTTCTGATAATCCTGTTTTATACAGTATTGGATACTTTGTCATGGTATACAAGACTGGGGAGTGCTAAAATATGTGCATATAGTATCCATTAATATCACCAGTCTGCTGATGTGGAACAAACTGGTATTATCCTGCACACAAACAATCAGTCAACTGGATCTGCATAACTGTCTTGCATTGTTACAGAACACTGCAGCATTCTCCTCCCTCTAAGTTTTACCGTTCATTTTTAACAACCTCAATTTCCCCCTCTGAACTATTGAGTCCTTTTGCCAGGAACTTTTTTCTAGCATTAGATGTTCTGCTTCATGCAATTTCAACAATCCAGATCCCACACAATGCCCTTATAGCACTCAAAGTAGTCTGAATCTAATGTACAGCTTTCCTTGAGATACTAGTTTTCAGGCTTCTATCCCATAAGGAATATTGTTTGTTTGCTACATTTAAATGTCCAGTTTCTGACAGCAAAATTAGATCATAGTCCCTCCTGTACAAAAACTGACCATTATAATCTCTGCTTTGATTTCACCATACTCAAATTGAGCATTATGTTCATCCTTATATGGACAGTGACTTGGGGAATCCTATCTTACTTACCACATGTTATTATAAAGGTAAGGTATCCAAATAGAAAACTGAAGGGAGAAAAAGACTTGACAAACTAAATACTATAGGGCCAAACTAGACTTTACAGATGAGCATAACAGTCTCCAAAGTGTATTATGGAATGGAGGCACTAGAAGTTAAAGTTCAGTTGAGAATGTGGAGAGAAGGCTGCTTAAACCTATGTTTTCAGGTACCCATACAACAGGAATGGCCAAACTTGCTTAATGTAAGAACCACATAGAATCAACTTCAGATGTTCGAGAACCACAAGATATGAATAAATATTATACATACATTTTGATCATTACATGAACATTTTGTTACAAACCTTTTATATAAATATTAAGAAATACACATATGTAATAATTATTAATGTATGAAATTTTTATTAACATTGAATGAGGCTGCCAAAAATAAAAACAAAAAGGGTATAAACTGATACTTCCAATGGTGCTCCTTTGGCTAAGACTCTAATTATCTGGTCAAAACATGGAGAAAAAAATGTACATTAGAGATAGTTTCTGGCTGTTACTGCTAGTAGAAATATTGTCTTCACTGCTGCAGTGGGCAAGGCTTCTGATTGTCTACTGCAGATTTAATTGTCTATGGATTTTTTTAAAAAATGTTGCTTTGTCACTAGCTGTTACCATAGCACAAGGATCTGCACTGTGTTACTGAAGTTAAGGTGTGGCAATCATTTTGTGGCTTGCTCTGCCTCCTGTGATAGCAGTTTTGAAGCAGCCTTTTTTTTTGCTGCACCCACAATGTGCCTGCACCCAAATGTGCTTACAGGCTTTAAAACATTTCGAACCTCTGCTCTATGGTTTTTAAACACTGAAAAGGTACTCTGCAAAGAATGCCAGAGGTTTCTGATTCCAAGGAGCATTTTTTCTGCCATATCCCAACAGAATTCTTTTACAAATTCTATATGCACCTTCTGTTTCTGTGTATAATGTCTGCTAAATTGTTTAAAAATATTAGAATGAGTAGCGCCTTTTTGCATGTTGGGAGAGAAGCACTGTGGTTTACCCTGGAAAAAGCATTATTGAAAACTTCTTTTTTGATGCTTGAAAAAGATCTATTTGAAATCCCTACACAATCCAGAGGTGGTATTGATTTGATCTCTGTTAAAAAAATTTCCATGTTTGAATTACTTTCTATTGCTGAGATTTATGTAAAGGCAGTTTTGAAATTATTTGTGCTTTGATCCAAGGTATTGTATGAACTGATTGTTTTGAGACTGTTTCTAAGATGACCCTTAATTGTTTGAGGTCGGTGTACATATTTGGTGCAGAGATATTCCAGGTTCTCTCTAGGTGCACCCCTCCCCACATTTTTGTTGATATGGTCGAATCTGTAGCAAAGTTCAGCTGAGCAGCCAGAGTCAAGGATGTTCATAGTAAGAGATAGGTTAGGAGAGTGGGAGACCTACTGCATCAACCATCCACCCCAGCTGTGAGCAGGACATTATGTGGCATGTGGTTTATAAGCTGCAGTTTGACCACCCCACCATATAATTTTCCCCACAGTTTGAAAAACAGTTAGGGTGAGATTTTGAGTGGAAAAATGCCTTGTGGGGAGTGTTAAGCGACCCCTCCTTCACATGAACATAAGTTATAATCGAAGCACAATAAAAGTACATGGCATGTAAAAGCAGTTTCTAAATAGTCCACAGAATAATATTAAATAATAGTATGCAGAAGAATATTAAAGCTGCAGAATAATATTAAATAATAGTATGCAGAAGAATATTAAAGCTGTTTTAAAATCTTCACTTTATATTACCTGCATTCATATTGTGTTTGTGTAGTGTGCCATCAAGTTGCTTCTGACTCATGGCAACGCTATGAATCAATGTCCTCCAAGATAGCCTATCATTAACAGCCTTGATCAGGTCTTGCAAATTGAAGGCCATGTCTTCCTTTATAGTGTCAGTCCATCTCATGTTGGGTCTTCCTCTTTTCCTGCTGCCCTCAACCTTTCCTAGCATTATTGTATTTTCCAGTGACTCTTGTCTTCTCATTATGTGATCAAACTATGCTAGCCTCAGTTTAGTCAAGGTAACCTCGAGGAACATTGCAAGCTTGATTTGATCTAGAATCCACTTATTTGGGGAGGGGAGATTCGTGGTTCACAGTATTCATAATACTATCTTCAACACCACATTTCATTTCCATTTAGCAAAGTTTCATTGATAATCCATTTAGCAAAGTTTCATTGATCGTCCATTTTCATTTATTTTGGCTAGAGGAATCATATTTGTAAATTCTTCCCTGATAATACCTCTAATTTCAACCCATAGTTCTTCTAATTTACATTCACTAGAAGTTAGCAATCTTTATCTATGGGCAGTGCAAGCTGGGGGGAGGGGCAGTTTCACATTGTCCTGGGACAGCACCATCATCACATAGCCATGCAGCGGTCTGCCACCTGTGTGTTTGCCCCTCATGCTGGCATATGGGACAGTTGTGTCAGTGTGACGATTCCTTTGCACTTACATCTCTGTGGTTTGCACTCTATATATTTTTAAAACCTTTCGACAGAAGGCAAGTCCAGTAGTTCATTGAAGTTAAAACCTTGAGAAGTAATGGTACCATGGGTTGGCTCCAGACCAAATTTCCATAAGGCAGAATGGATCAAGCCTACCTCCATCCTCTCACTGCAGCCCACTGATCTCCAAGGAATGCTTGGGAATCCTAATAAATGATATTAAGTACAGGGGGTCAGGAAGGGAAATTGGCAAAGATTGTCAATATAGACTGGATCATATAAACGTAGCAACACCTTCCCACTTTCAGAACCAGCAACAAACATCCCGATTTATTTTAAGCAGTAGAGAAGTCTATTCTGAGGGAAACCTTTTTAGCATAAAATTGATGATACAGTCCCCAGTAAGTAAAGATGAATCCGAACATACTTTCTAAACTATTAATTTACACTGAATTTCAAAAAGACTATCTTAAGTGGTGCAAAAATTTCTGCCATCTCAACCCATAAACTACTGGTAAGAACCTTCATTTTTAAAAGCTGTGTTTGTTTCACTTTACAGTTTTATTTGTTGCCATTTTTCTTTTAGCGTGCAATAAGGCAGAACAGATATAAATTATGGAATAGTAATTCACATAAACTTGTGCATCAGCCATAATTCAACCTTTGCCATTTTTATTGTGTAGTTAGCTTGCCAACGTAATATTTATGATGTGATTTCTGTATCTAAGTAAGCTTTTGAATTCTATGACAAAAACTTATATACTTATATTGTCCCTGGACCTAATCCACAGAGCTGCAGGAGACAGCATGAGGATCTCTGTTCATTCATTGAATGAACAACTTGTAAATGCTGTCAGTTTTGAACAAGCATTGAATAAGGAAGGTAGGATCTGGCTTATGATTCCTTTCTACCAATCATGCATTGAAACTGAATTGTACAGCTGCCTGTGAAGAGATAAATAAGGAGATCAGTGCATACACAACCTGGTAAATATGGGTGGCTTTTTTGTTGTTTGTTTAATCCATGTGGTTGGGAGTCACAGATACCAACACAATCCATGTAGAAGGAGTCTGGATTTATAGAGAGACCACATGGGCCATCAAGTCCAACCCACTGCAATGCAGGAACACACAATCAAAGCACTCCTGACAAATTGGCCACCCAAACTCTGTTTAAAAACCTCCAAAGAAGGAGACTCCACCACACTCTGAAGTAGTGCATTCCACTGTCGAACAGCCCTTACTGTCAGGAAGTTTTTCCTGATGTTTTGGTGGAATCTCTTTTCCTTCACCTCGAACCCACTACTCCTGCTCCTAGTCTCTGAAGCCGCAGAAAACAAGCTTGCTCCCTCTCCAACATGACATCCCTTCAAATATCTAAACACGACTGTCATGTCACTTCTTAACCTTGTCTTCACCAAACTAAACATACCCAGCTTCCTAAGTCTCTCCTCATAGGCCATGGATTCCAGACCTTTTACCATTTTGATTGCCCTCCTTTGGACCCATGCCAGCTTGTCAATATCCTTCTTGAATTGTGGTGCCCAGAAGTGTACATAATATTCCAGGTGAAGTCTAAACAATGCAGAATAGAGAGATACAATTACATCCCTCAATCTAGATACTATACTCCTATTGATACAGCCCAGAATTGCATCGGCTTTCTTGGCTGCTGCATTACACAGCTAACTCATGTTCAATTTGTGGTCTACTAGGATTCCAAGATCCCTTTCGCATGTAGTGTTGTCAAGTCAGGTATCACCCATCTTATATCTGTGCATTTCATTTTTTCTGCCTAAGTGTAGTATCTTACATTTATCTCTCTTGAAATTCATTTTGTTTTGACCCAGCTCTCCAATCTGTCTGGGTCATTTTGAATTCTGACTCTGGGAAACTGTATGCCAAATTTCTACTCACTAGATTGATTGAATGAATGAGTTGCCTTCAATGGGGTATTAGGGTCTGAACAGATAGGGTTCAGCAAAGGCAACTCCACTCTTGATCACATCATGGTTGTAAACCAACTCACAGTTAAAACTTACAATAAACCTCAAAGGTCTCTGTACACTGCATTCTTGGACATCAAGGGGGCCTTTGACTCTTTGATTCTTGGACATCAAGGGGGCATTTAACCCTAGAGACAAACTATGGGCCAAGTTGGCCAAAATGGGTGTTGAGGACAGACTGATTCTGCTTATTAAGGCCCTCCACCATAACACCAAGTGCCAAGTCAAATGTAATCAAGAGGGACTGCTTACACCCAAAATATCAATCTCCAGGGGAGTTAAACAAGGCTGTGTCCTTGCCCAGTCCTCTTCAATTTATATCTAAATGACTTAGCACCAGTACTTAAATCGGTTAATTCACACTGCCCAAACCTAGCCAGTCATCAAACCCCTCTATTATTATATGCAGATGATGCAGTTCTTTTATTGCTTACTAAAATTCGTTTGAAGTGATTATTAGTGGCCTGTAATGAATATTGCCTTAACAATATTGGCTTAACACTAAATCTTCAAAAATCTAAGATCGTAGTGTTCTCAAGATCCGGAAAGCCACCTTGATGGCTATTAGGAGGCCATCAGCTGGAACAGGTCAAATGTTTCAAATATCTGGGTCTGCACCTTCAGTATAGAGGAGCCTGGGTTAGCTATAGAGACCACGCGATCATGAATGGCGAGGCAAGCGCTGCAGCCATTATGCGGGGGTTTTATAACAAGGGCAAACAATATGTACCTGCAACGATTAAATAGTATATTGCCAAGGTAACCCAGCAGCTTCTATGTGGAGTCCCACTTTGGATAGCCTCCTGCTCTAACTCTGTTGAGCAGGTACAGTCACGATTCCTGTATAGGCTCCACTGTGTGCCCTACACTGCTCTGTGCCTTGAAACTGGACAACATCTATTGGAGACAAGAGCGTGGCTTGTCACATTTAAATTCTGGTTACATACAGGAAGCCCAAACCAAGCACAAAAGGGGTAGGTGAAATATTTAGGGAAAACCAAGCACAAAAGGGGTAGGTGGAATATTTAGAGAAAATCAATAATAGTACAAGTATAAACAAAGGGTAAGTTAGAATAAGCACATAAGAGTGAAATAAAGGGAATTATACTAGGGGTAAAGGACTAGGGAAATAAGGAAGGGGATTAGTGATAAGAGATAAGAGATTAAATGTTATAGAAAATAGGCTATAGAATTGGTAAGGGTGGAGAGAAGGTATAGATGATAAGGGGGATAGGGTATATTTTAAGAGGGGGTAATTTTGAATGTCCACAGTGATTCATTGTCGAATTAGTAGGGTGTAATGTATAATTTGCAATGTGATATGTGATTTGTTTGTGTTTGAATGTTTATTATTAGAATGTTTAATATGTAATGTTTAATGTAATAATGTAATAAAACTTTTTGTTAAAAAATACATTCTGGTTACATTTGCGTTTCAGTTGTGAAGCCATCATTCTGATAAATAAGTCACTACAGGTTTCCCATCAATCTGAATGGTGGGACCATTCCAAAATTCTTAAGTTGGACTACTCTCTGGATTCTTTGACCATATTTTCATCCAAAGAAATATTTCAACTCCTGAAAAGGTGGCTGCTGGATCAGGAGTACCAAACTCTAACTGAAAAGGCCACGAGGTCTTGCTCTCCTCTTGCCCTGGGTATCCCCTGCTTCCCAAGCAGGGCTAAATATCTTCATCAATTAATCTTGCCCAGGTCCCGTAGAGCAGTGATGCTGGCCCGCTGTAATGCTCTCCCATCAGCTGTGCTACCAGGGAGGTTTGCCAAAACTCCCTATCAGCAAAGGCTTTGTGCATATAATAGGGAATGTCCAGACTCTATAGTACACATTTTATTACAATGTCCCCTCCTTACGGCACCTAGAACAAAATGGCTATCTCCACTGTTAGTTGGAGAGTTCTGACAGTAGAGAACAGACAGTTGACTGGGAGAGAAATTAACAAACAGAGCTTGGAAACAGTGTTGTGAGCTGCAAACTGGTGGAAGATTGTCCTTTAGAAAAAGAATACATTAGGGGATTGGATCAGGAAGGATCCACATTATCTATCTATCTATCTATCTATCTATCTATCTATCTATCTATCTATCTATCTATCTATCTATCTATCTATCTATCTATCTATCTATCTATCTATCTATCTATCTATCTATCTATCTATCTATCTATCTATCTATCTATCTATCTATCTATCTACCTATCTATCTACCTATCTATCTACCTATCATCACCTACCTACCTACCTACCTACCTACCTACCTACCTACCTACCTACCTACCAAATTTATACCCTGCCTTTCTATAGTCCATATAAGACAGCTTAAAAACTCCCAATAAAACCCAATGCAATATAATAATCTAATAACTAACCCAAATAACCCAATAAAATAAAATCACATATCACCATAAAAATCAAGACTACAAGAAAATGCAAGAAAATGTAAGAAATGTAAGAAAATCTGCATTTCTGCTTGCTAAGATCTAGATGTGAAACACTGTCCAAAATAAAAACATCTTCACCTGATAATGAAAGGATGACAAGGACATTGGCACGAATCATGCCGATCAGACTTCCATTGGAAAAACATTCCAAAGTCTAGGCATCACCATCAAGAGGCTTTCTCTTGGATCCCCACCAAATGTATCAATGCGATGGAGAGATAGCCTTCCTTAGATGATCTTAGCAAATTGACAGTTTATATGAGAGTAGGTGGCCCTTTCTCAATCATGTGATGGCTGCCTGGCTAGAACACAAGGCTGGCTCTTTTGTCAGTTCCTACACTAGGAGGTCTGCTGGGCACAGGTGAAACCATGATGTTGTGTTTTTCTCCAGCACAAGGTAATGTTTGAAGTTTGTCAAAACCATATCTTAGGATTTAAACACACAGGTTTATAAATTTACATGTTCAAATCTGGGATATGTTCTTTCCAAGGCCTTTTCTGCAGGGGCTGGAATCACCGAAAACATCATTGGGGGGGGACGCTTCACACAAGCGGCACCGCAAAAACAATGTAGCACTGTTCTTTCCCTCCCCAAACACTGTTTTCAAACTTTGCTTGGGGAGCGAGATTTTCAGAATACGCTGGCTTCCACCCATTGCCGAGTGAATGGCAGTGGGTGGAAGCCGGCGTATTCCCTGCGCTGGCCCCAAACGGCTTCTTACCTTGTCTTGGCTTCTGTCACTCTGAGGAGGCCAGGGGACACGCCTACTGGCCTCCGTTGCTGCAGCAATCGCTCTGGCAATGGGGGTGTGTTCCCTGGTCTCCTCAGAGCGACGGAAGCCAGGGAGAAGGTAAGAAGCTGTTTGGGGGGCTGCGCGGCTGTGTGGAGCCTGCTCCACCAGGGTTGGCATTGGCACAAATCATGCCGATGCAGCCCCACAAATCTGGCCATGCAGAAACGGCTCGAAACAAAAACTCTGACATATACACAGATCACAGAAAACAAAGACTGTCTCATTTAGTTAGAAAGAAATAGGATCACCACAGTATCTCAAATACATACTGCATGATTTGTTGTTTTCATACTCCTCAAAGCCACCACCTTTCACTGTTTCAGCTTATACCATCTTGTCAAGACAGTTGTGCTTCTCTTGTCAAATTATAAATTGTTCTTTGATAGAAGGTTACTTTGCTCTTCCTTTGAAAGAGATAATTATTTGTCAATTGCTAAAGAAATATTCTGCAGTAAATAAAGATCCAATTAATTAAATGGCAGTTTCAAATGTGTTTCCTGAAAGGAAGGTGGCCAACTGACAAGAGGTTTCCTCAGTTATATACTTGCCTTTCATCCATTTCAATCTGACTTTAGACCAAGCTTTAGGACCAAGGCAGTACTTCTTGCTCGGGTAGATCATCTATATTTACAAATGTATCAATGAAATCCCCCCATATTGATTCTGATAGATCTAAAAGCAACTTGAAGTAGAAAACTCTGTCTTCCTTGCAGAACAAAGTGGGGGTTGCATTGAGTGGTTTAAATCATGTTTGCTCTAGCAGTTTTTTGTTGCTTTGTTTTTTAGAGATGATTTGAGAATTTCAGAATCATTATTTTCAGTGGGAGAACCAGAGGGTGTCAATTTGATGGTCTGTTGCAGCTGTTTTTAAGACAATGGTCTGGTAAGATCAAGTTAGACTTTGCAGCTAGGGCTGGAGATAAACTTGGCTACGAGTCTTAGAATTCTGCTTTGCAAGCCCCTTTCCCTTCAAAGACTAGCTTAGGTTAAACATCAGTGGGGAGAAGAGACTGCTCACATGTTCAGAGATACTCATCATTTAATTTTAAAAAATGCAATGAAGAGACCACCTTAGCCTCCCCCCTACAATTCCTCAGTTCTGTTTCTCTTTTTTCTCCCTCACCATTCATAGTCTCTGGCCGATTATGAGCAAGTTGTCTGCTGCACAATGGGGGGTGGGGATTTCTGTTGCAGCAAAGTTTCTTCTAACAACCTATTTCCTGTAGCCCAGCTTTCATTTTCCATTCTCTCTGCAAATGACACCACTTCTAGAATAACTTTTAATTTGCTTTGCTGCCAGAGTGGGAAGATTTGCAAGTGAGCACAGCTTTGCCCTGGGCATCCCCCCACTGCCCATGGCCAGCCTTCCCAGTTCTTCAGACTATCGTCCCTGCCTTCCCACTCACCTCCAATCCATGTTGCTGGCTCCTTCCTGCTTCTCTAAATGCTCGTATCAATATGTCAATATATCAATATAATAATAACTGGGAGTTTACTTTTGGAAGCAACAGTACAAGTAAGGTCTCTTTTGGACTTCACCCTACCTCCTTTGCTCTGCTTCTACCTTCCCTGATAATTATGAGGGCTTTTTAGAACTTTTATTTCAAATAAGACTGTTTTAAAACAAGCCTCTGTCTTCTCCTGCAGCAGCAGTGACAGGGAGGGAGGGAGGGAGGGAGGGAAGGGAAGGGAGGTGAGGGGACAGAATATCAGCTCTATTCTTGAGACTACCAGGCATGATGAGATCTGTGCCCTAAAGACTAAGTTGATGGGCAGAGTTAAGAAAACCAGTAGAAGCAAAGACCTAGCAGAGTTCAGCAGACAAACTGTGCTGCAGGTTTCCCCCTCAAGTGTAAACATAAAAACGTGAGGAGACCCCACTACAAGCCCACTGTATAGTGAAAAGCCCCAAGGTAAGCATTCTGTGTATAATGGGCCTCTCTCCCTGCCCCAACACCTCTCTCTGCTTTCTCTGTGTCTTTCTCCTTCCCCAAACTCATTCTGCACCTTTCATTGCCAGACTGCCACCCATCAACAGCTCCATCATTGTCTAACCCCCAGCCATATGCTCACCAGACTAGCTTGGGTAGTTAGATGGGATGGCTGATCTTCCTCTTGATTGAAGTACCGCTGTGGTGCTGCTGCTGCAGTAGCTACTCTATAATAGCCACTCTTCACCCAACCACTGGCCAAAAGAAGTGGCAGGGCTGGGTTCAGCAAGTGAAAGGTTCTGCTTCTCTTTTCTCCATACGAGATCCTTCAGGCAGGCAGGCAATATCATGGACAAAGGTAAACAGCTCTGAATTGAGGAACATCTTAAAAATTTCTTCTCCTGGTCTTGTCTCCAATAATGATTGGATGGGAGCACTCTTCTGACTCCCTTTCAAGGACATGATTGGAAGGAAGAAATACTATTTCCTGTGAAGAAGGAGAACAAAAATAAGGAGAATTTTTAAAAACCCTGTTGTTGCTGATGATACTGGCAAGCACACAAGCATGCGCAGACACATATGTTTTTTAGGGAAGATTTTTGTAATGCCTAAGCATTCCAGATCTGTGCTTGTCAGGCCTGCGCCATATTCGGCCTGGCATCTCACTTGTCCACACCAAGGCCTCAGTTAGCCTAGCTATTATCATTGCCCGAGGATGGGAAGGTTTTAGTTCTCCTGCAAAGTAACTAGTGAATAGTGCTTAACGTTCCACCTTATCTGCAACTTCCCAAAGAGAGGAAGCGTCTGTCTCACAACAATGTCTCTGTTCTCACCATCTTTCTCATGCTGATGTTTTGGGAATACAAGGGGGGGGATTATGGGATGAGCAATGTTGCAATTTACAGGTATATACTGGGTTCAGAGAACAAAACGATAGCTTTGGCTTTCTGAATCTCGGGCTGACACATTTCCAATAAAGCTCTTGAAACTTGCCTGAGTCTTGTTTGTTGACTGGAATAACAGACCTTTACAGTGCTTACTGTTCCAAAATCATAGTAATGAACTAAAATTTTCATGTATTTTCATATATTTTTGGCTTGGAATTTTTGGAATGCATATCCCTGAAAAGCTTCCACACCTGCCCAAAATTTTAACTGTGGATGTGTTCAGTTTTCATACCATTATTACAATTTCATCTACAATACAGATTTGAGGGAACAATCTATTTTTTATCCTAAGCAAAGACAAATTTAGAAACATGAGGACTAGCGGAAATAATGTGTGCCATGTTTTTAGTAGTGTAAAAGTAAATGCCAAATATTCCTTCCCCCTGATGTTCACACATGGCAGGTTTGTGAACACAGAATCTAGTCATTAATAGTGGCCACTGAACTCACAATACTCCAATTTTTCTTACCTATTTTAATTGCTACTCCAAGTCTCCTGCCAGAAAATAACTGGTAATTTTCAATATAACTATTACTTCTTGTTTTGAAATAAGGTTTCTACGTCTGATACAAGGTTATTGAACCTTCTTTAGTGAGATAATTTGACATAATTTCTATGCTCATGAATAAATGGTGGTCTTTGAAGCCACAAAAATTGATTAGATTACACTAATAAGGTAGGTGGCAGATGCTGCAATATCTGAAATTATATTTTTCTCATTTGCTGTTGTGCTATATATTATACTGAAGTTGATGTATGCCTTGCATTTGATATGACTTGGCTATAGGGTTTCTCACTTCGGGTAAGAGACCATCTGCCAGTCTTTCCTGCTGCTGCTCAACCGAGCAACAGGACAAAAATGGGAGGGCAAAAGGGCTATTGCCTGGGTCCTGATGTAATGATGTCACTTCTGATGTGACTGGAAATGACAAAACTCTGATTAAACCAAAAAGTTTTGGCCAAATGCTAAAGAGTAGCTGGTAATGCAGTAATGTTATTTCTGGTACAACTGGAAATTACAATATTTCATTGTCATCAACACCATTATGCTTCCAGCAAGTGCCCGCACAGGTCAGTCTCCTACTGATTACCAGCACTATGCTGGCAATCCTATTTGAGTGTCTGAAGAAAGATACTGTTTATACACTACACATACTGGTGCTGAACGAGAGAAGAAGGTGCATTAGCAAGTTTGTATATTACTTCTTTACAAATATAAACCTTGATCTTGTTAGTAAAAATGCTAAATCCAGTAAAGTTTTTTCAGTGAACTTGTATTTAAAAGATGGGATCTGCTAGGGATTAAGGTAGATTCAGAAAAAAAATGAAATGCTGAATGAAGGAGTTGGTTGTTTTAGAATGGTAAATACTAATTCAGCCTTTGGGACAAATCAACATAAGAACATAAGAACAACACATTTCAAAAAAATATACACATTTCCTGTGTGTCTGCACTATGACAAAGTTTTCAGAATAAAACATTTTCATGTCTAACAAAAATGCATGTAATAATGGTTTAATTATTAATTAATTATTAATGGGAGATTTCAGCCTGTGGGCTAACCTCAGCACCTGACTCCCATACCACTTGGGCTGCGGCTTTGCATATCTTATACATGACCCAGTTTAAGGTTATTGACTGAGAGCCAGGGCCTCCCCTGCTTAGTTTCAAAGAGCTATCAGGATTGAGCTAGAATGCGCTCTTATAATAGCCTCCAATTTACCAGGGCTGACTGCATCCCACCATGGCCGCCTATATGACAGGCAAAATCAAATTAATCTGGCCAACAGCAGCCAACGATGCAGCTGTCCAAGCTGCATCCCCCCAGCATGACTGCCAATGCCCTTCTGAGCAGGGATGTTGATCTCTTTAGCTGTGGGACCATGGCGTGCAGCGAACCACAATATGAAACTACATCATAGACCGGCGGCAGTGGCGCATCCATTGCACACCGTGTCATCCAAGCCAGCTAGCGTAACGATGGAATCCTGACCGAGGCTCCACCCCATCCGAATTGTGCAGTAAACTGACCAGCCTAATGTACCATGCTGTGTCCAACAATTTGTACACCATTTTGCTGGCTCGATGAGACTGAAATGAATAAATTAGAGAAAATTGCTTTGTAAACTAATGAATGTCAACGGCTGACTGTCCAAATTTGCTTAGGGTTGAACTGTCCTGAGCCACTACCATGGCAGCCCTTATGAAGCATGAACGCAGTCCAGAATCCGAGCCAGCTAGCGTAACGATGGAATCCTGACCGAGGCTCCACCCCATCCGAATTGTGCAGTAAACTGACCAGCCTAATGTACCATGCTGTGTCCAACAATTTGTACACCATTTTGCTGGCTCAATGAGACTGAAATGAATAAATTAGAGAAAATTGCTTTGTAAACTAATGAATGTCAACGGCTGACTGTCCAAATTTGCTTAGGGTTGAACTGTCCTGAGCCACTACCATGGCAGCCCTTATGAAGCATGAACGCAGTCCAGAATCCCTGGTGGGTAAACCCCCAAGCCATCACTCAGTCATAGCATAGAACAAACTGACATCTAGACAGGAGAGACCCATCCCTGGTGAACAAGAAGAGCACCTGAATTTTTTGGCTGCTGAGTTAGGACCATTGCAGTCTCATCAACTGGGCATGAAGACCCAGTGGTGCAATCTGTGGGTAAAGTTGTCCCTCTGCCAAGTTGGTCAGTTTGGAACTGCCTAGCCAGATTGACAGACTGTTGTCGCCAATGTCACATCATCAAACTGAATGACTTGGGGTCCTTCATATGTCTTAAAAGGTGCTACCACTCTACAATGGAAAGGGGGGCCAAAAGGCCAAGGTGGGAGTTGTGTGAAAATTGCCAGTTCCAAATAGGACACACACAACCAAGGTAAGGCCAATACTGTCTGCAACAGTTCTCTGGTGATAGGCTGCCATCTGGTGTGAGGCTGCGGGGAGGACCTGCGCCAACTCACTACTGTCTTGTGAGCCAGAAAGAGCCATTAAATTAGGGATTCCCAGAATTTTCCAGAAAAGTAAAGGGGCCTAGATGGACTAGCAAAGTCCCCAAACCCACAGGCTCCCTGTAATTAAGTATTGAAACAGGAGACCTTAAGGAATCCCCTGATGCTACACGAAGGCCTCCTGGCAAAGCAAGATCAAGAAAATCGCCCACCACTAAAGGCTGGAGGACTCCATCCATGGTCATGTGCTGCCCAGGTTCTACAGCTGATCTGGAAATGGCTCTGATTTCTGGTTGCATCGGGGGCGAGGGAATGGAAACAGTCCATCTGATGACAAAATAACTGTCGGCAATACCATTGGTGGTACCTGGAATAGACCGGCCTTAAAAGAAACACCAATTAGTCCCCATAACGATACCAACTCCAGGACTAAGCGCCCACCCATGCCACTGCCAGGCTCCAATATTATTATTTGTGCTGCCAGAGTGAGCACTGATAGCTAAAAGCTGTACAGTCAACCATGGACTGTGCAAGCTGGGCCCGAAGAACCTTTCCAGCGCTACAGCCCTGCTGGCAAAGTTAGGTGTCCTAATGGGGAAAGTGTATCTATGCGCCACTTAAAATTCAGCACATGACAACACTTGTCCCTATGAATCTGAGAACTGTGGAGAAAATCCAGGGAAAACAAGTTTCTCCTTAAAAGAAAACCCTGGCCACAAAACTTGGTAACTTGGGGGAACCCTGTCACCCGTCAGTGTTGACAGTCCTTCCTGATCACTAGAAGTGAACATGAAACCAAGTAGAAGAGATTAACAAACCCTTACTACTTGCTTAAGACTGCACATTTACCACATATAAGAGTGTGAGGCAGGAAATTACATCTCATTTGTGCCAATTCCAACAACTTGTGATAAAACTCTGATTGTCACTTAGTAGGCACAGAAGGATGATTGCCTCTGACATTGCGCATGGTATAATGTCAATATTGAACCATATACAATTGACTTTATTGGCAAGGAATCTGCCCAACCAGAGCTGGCCCCACTTAACTTCTGAGCTCTGACAAGAACAGGTTAGTCTGGTCAGCCAACTCAAGGCTGCCTTGGCTTTCTCTAAGCCAGCACTCACTATGAGTTCTTCAATCTTGTCCTTTTGGCTTAGCAGCAAGGTTCCTTTTGCGGTTTTAGTTAGGCTGATCTCTAGATAAGTTTTCATGTAGCCTAGGTTTTTCACCTGAAATGTCTTTTTCAAACTGTCAAAGACATCAGTGATCTGAGCATCTGTTAAGGCTGTTACACACATGTCATCAACATAAACAATTATGATGACTTGCTCATTGCCTTCTCCTTTTGCATATACACAGGGGTCTGCAACACTCCGTTGAAAACCTAGTTTACTTAAGCCTTCATGCAAACATTGGTTCCAATTTCGCGCTGCCTGGCGTAACCCATACAGCGATTTACACAGTTTGTACACTTTGCCCTTTTCAATTGCATATCCAGGTGCTGGTTGCATGTACACATCCTCTGTCAGAGGAGCATGCAAATAAGCACACTGGAAGTCAAAGTGACGCATTTTCCATCCCCTCTGCATTGCTACAGCTAGAAATAGGAACTGTAGCTCCAGATGTTCAGCCTGGAACCATACACCCTATCAGCCCCTACCAGCATGGCCAATTGGCCATGCTGACAGAGGCTGATGGGAATTGTAGTTCTTGAACATCTGGAGAGCCACAGGTTCCCTACCCCTGGGCTAGAACTAGTCGCATGGACTCAGCCTTGGCAGTAGGCGAATATGTTTGTTCAAAGTTTTCTAGATAGGTTTGCCCGAAGCCCTGGGTGACCAATCTTGCTTTATACAAGCTTTCCCCATTTGGAAGTGTTTTCTTCCTATACACCCAACGTGATCCAATTAATTTCTGATTTTGTGGCTGGTCTACTATTTCAAAAACCTTTTGCTGTACTAAGGATTCAAATTCATCATCCATAGCAGCTTCCCACAATTCTTGTTCTTCAGGAGGTCTGGTTACCATCTCCTGTAAACTTTGTGGCTCTACCCACGTCTGACAAATCCTGACAACCTGAGTAACACCATATCTTTGTGGTGGGACTCCTTTGTTTTCTCTGTTAGACCTTCGGGGAAAATCTACACATTTACGTTTTTCTTCCTCTTTATCAGAGTTTGCTGCTGTTGTCCTCTCTCTGTCTCTCTTCACTCTAGGAATGTGACCTTGAGTAGAGGAGATTGGTGCGCTCTGGCTACTGATTGTAGCACCTGCTGGCTGTTCAGTTAAAGCAAGCAGAAAAACCTCTGAATTAGCATGTACATGCTCCCAACCTGTATGTCTTTCAAAGTTGGCACTTCTGGAGACCACAATTTTGCCATAATTCAGGTTAAACCTGTATCCCTTCGTATTTTCTGCATAGCCTGTGAATCTCAATCTTTGGTACCTGGGTTTCCCGTTTGTTCTTTGTGTACTGGGTATCAAGACATTGGCAAAACTCCCAAACCTTCTGAGCTGTTTCAATGAGGGTTTCTTGCCAAATAACATATAATGGAGTGTTTCCTGAATGCTGGAACTCCAGAGCCGGTTGATTACGTGAGTTGCAGCACAGACAGCCTCCCCCCAACAGTGAAAGGGTAGTTTTGCATCCTCTAGCATGCAATTACACATCACCTGCAGAATTCCCAAATGTCTCTCAGATACCCTGTTCTCCTGAGGTGTGTACGGATTCGTTTTCCTGTGTACAATCCCCTTCGTTGCCAACCAGGACTGAAAGACCTTGCTCATGTATTCACCCCCACAATCCGTTTGTAAACTAGCCACTTTGTAGGGAAAGTTTCTCTCAACCATGGCAACCCAGTCCTGGAATTTCTCACAAGCTTCGGCTTTGGATTTTAACAGTAGACAGTAATAGTACCTACTGTAATCATCTACAATCAACATGATATAATGTGCACCCCCTTGGCTGGCTGTAAAAGGACCAGCCAGGTCAGAATGGACCAAAGAAAATGGTTTGTCCGTTTGTCTATCACTGGCTTTAGCAACAGGGTATGCTTTCACTTTGCAGCCACTACAAACAGAACACTCCAGATAATGCTTACACGGTTTTACTTGTATGTCCCACACCTTAGCTAATTGCTTTATAGTGGACCACCCTGCATGACCCAGTACACGATGTAACTCATGCACACAATTGTCGTTTAAAGGCTTGTTTGACAAACTGGATAGTTGTTTTACACTCCCACTATTACCTTTGGGTATCATATGGTACAACATATCCCTTAGTTGTCCCTTTGCACACAACACATTATTCTTACTGACACAACACATGTCATTGTTAAATGTGACCTTATACCCCTCCTGAACAAGGCACGCAAAACTAAGCAAGTTGAAGTCCAGGTGAGGAACTAGCAACACATTTTGAATATTAATTCCAAGTGCTGGTACATACACAGTGCCTTGTAAAGTCACCTCTGATGATGAACCATCAGCACGGCTTACGTGGGAGATAGTAGCAGCAGTTTCATCACAAAGTAAACTTCTATCATTCACACAATGCGCTGTGCAGGCACTATCAATCAACCAGCTACTTTGTTGTTTCTCTATTGCACCAGACACCAACATAGCTGCTTCATACTGTTCAGACCTGCTCTGGGCTGTAAATCTCCCTTTTTGCCCCTTCTGTCCTTTCATCTGTCTTTTATTGCTAGCGTCTGGACAGTTTCTAGCAATGTGATTTATAGATCCACATGAATAACATCTCTGGACTGCATAGGCTTTAACAGGCACTGTCTCTGCTGAAGCTTTCACCTCAGAGCGTTGTTGTCCCACAGGAGTTGCTCCAACAGTGGCACGGCTCTCCTGCTGATACTCCCTCTGTTGCTGCCCTTCAAGCAGCTTGGCAGTCACGAAGGACAGAGTGAGGTCTGCTTCTTTCACACTTTGTAAACTATAAACCAGCTGATCCCAACTCTGGTCAAGAGAAGACAGGATAATATATGATTTATGAGACTCCGGGAACACCATCCCACGGTTTTCCAGCTGTACAAACAAGGATCTCATTAGCTGCAAATGAGTAGAAACACACTCACCAGCTTTCAGCTTGTAGTTATATAATCATCTTGCTATCAGCATTTTAGACCCTGCTGTGTATTGCTGATAAACTGTCTTGAGCGCCTCCCAACATTCTTTTGCGTTCACAGTGTCCCAAACATACAGAAGCTGGGAGTTCTCCATGGCCAGAATTATCGAGGCACGAGCTTTTTGATCAGCATGGCAACCAGCCGCATCGGCAACCGCCGGGGTCGTTTCCACCACAGACCATAAATCCTCTCGAATAAGATAGGACTGCATCTTACATGCCCATGACAAATAGCTGTCCTCATTGAGGCATTCAAAAGGCATGCTGGCTGCTGTGACCGCCATCGCAGACACTGTACCGGACAGCCACACCACAGCTCGCAGGAACACACAGCTTCCACCATCTTACTCACGAGTAGTCCACAGAGACTGGGCCCATAACCTGATCGCAGACTTTAGTGGTACTACTCAAAGTAGACAAGTGGGCATATACAGCAAACTCCCACCTTCAAGAGAAAATACTCCACACAGCAGATTCTTTCAAAAGAAGGCTTTTACCTTAGAGTTGCTATATGTACATGATACTAAATACAGAGTATATTAAGCAGTCCAACAAAGTGCTTCACCAGGCACTTGTTTCCCTAAGGAACAAAAACATAGTACATTGCTGTTGCTTATATACATGGTTCCACCAATCACTGTAAAGGTCACTAGCAACTGGATTGAACTGGTCTGCTTACTGTTCTCCAGCTGTCAGATCATTCCTTTCTTGCTGACTCATACCTCTGCTGGATAGGATATGATCACCATGATCTACCTGTCATGACATAATGGACATAATTGATTTCAAGATAGCTGGCTATGCATCCATAAATCTTCACATTTCGGGAATTATTATTATTATTGTAGATTTCACAGCTGCCAGGTCTTTAGCTAGTTGTTGGCCTTCATTGCAATTCGAGCCTCACCCAGAGGCCTAGGAAGTTGTAATGTATTGCATAGTATTCATGCGGATCCCAGCAGGGCTGCCTTCTGAATTTGACAGATGTTAATTTTGTCAATTCGAAGCTGTTTCAAGCACTACCCTAGTGTTTTCGGGATGGCGCCCAGCATGCCGATTACCACTGGGATGACCTCAGCTGGTTTGTGCCATAGATGCTGAAGCTTGATTTTCAAATCGTGGTATTATTATTATTGTTGTTGTTGTTGTTGTTGTTGTTGTTGTTGTTGTTGTTGTTGTTGTTGTTGTTGTTATGGTGGTGGTGGTGGTGGTGGTGGTGGTGGTGGTGGTGGTGGTGGTGGTGGTGGTGGTGGTGGATTTCACAGCTGCCAGATCTTTAGCTGGTTGTTGGCCTTCATTACAATTCGAGCCTCACCCAGAGGCCTAGGAAGTTGTAATATATTGGTGTAGTATTTGTGCGGATCCCAGCAGGGCTGCCTTCTGAATTTGACAGATGTTAATTTTGTCAATTCGAAGATGTATCAAGTGCTGCCCTAGTGTTTTTGGGTTGGCACCCAGCATGCCGATTACCACTGGGACGACCTCAGCTGGTTTGTGCCATAGACGGTGAAGATCGATTTTCAAATCGTTGTATCTAGTGACCTTCTCGTGTTCTTTTTCAGTGACCCTGCTGTCACCGGGGACTGCTATGTCAATGATGCTCACTTTCTTGTCCTCAATCACAGTGATGTCTGGTGTATTGTGTTTCAACACTTTGTCCGTTTGGATTCGAATGTCCCACAGGATTTGACCTTCTCATTTTCCATTACTTTCTCTGGACAATGTTCCCACCAGTTCTTAGCTGTTCTTATGTTGTAATTCTTGCATAAATTCCAGTGGATTATCTTGGCCACTGAGTTGTGTCTCTGTTTGTACTTAGTCTGGGCAATCTTTTTGCAGCAGCTGAGGACATGATCTACAGTTTCTTCAGCTTGTTTGCACAATCTGCATTTTGCATCATCTGGGGATTTTTCAATTTTGGACTTGTTCGAATTTGTTCTAATGGCTTGCTCTAGGGTGGCTAAAATCAGGGATTCAGTTTCCTTTTTCAGAGTTCCAGTTGTTAACCACAGCCAGGTCTTTTCGTTATCCACCTTATCTTTGATTTTCCCCAGAAATTGGCCGTGCAGTGCTTTGTTGTGCCAGCTTTCAGTCCTCATTTTAATTACATTTTTTTCTGTATTCTTGTTTGGTTTTCTGGGTTTGCAGCAAATGTCTGTTCTTCACTTCAATCAATGCCGGTTCTTGACTTTCCTTCACATAATCGGCCAGTGCATGCTTCTCCTCTTCCACTGTTTGCTGTACTTGCAGTAAGCCCCTGCCTCCAGATTATTATTATTGATACAAAAACACAGCAAACAAGATCAATATGCTGGATTTTGTATTACATCACACGTCGGACACTTCCCAAGCATCTAGGACTGTGTGATGTATCAGCGAATAATGCGTGCAGAGCCGAGTAGGGTGGCCTTTTGCAGCTGACATATGGTGATTTTGTCAGCACCGATTGTTTTTAAGTGCCGTCCAAGGTCTTTAGGCACTGCACCCAGTGTGCCGATCACCACTGGGACCACCTTTACTGGTTTGTGCCAGAGTTCAATCCTTAAATCCTCGTATGTAAGTTTTTCCAGTTGCTTCTCATCAATTCTGCTGTCACCAGGAATTGCAACATCTACTATCCACACTTTCTTTTTTTCCACAATCGTGAGGTCAGGAGTATTGTGTTCCAAAACTTTGTCAGTCTGAATTCGGAAGTCCCAGAGTAGTTTTACATGTTCATTTTCGGTGACCTTTTCAGGTTTGTGATTCCACCAGTTCTTTGTCACAGGTAGATGGTAGTTGTGGCACAAGTTCTCATTGAAGTATTATCAGAATAGCACAGCCAATTTCCTTCTGATTCTATCAAAACATTTAATAAAGGTGTTCAGGTACATAGGTCTCTGAGGGAAGATGGTGGCTTTAGTCGCAGTATTTAGTCATAGACTAACAAAAGAAATTCTGCTTACTTATTATTAGGTATACATGCTAATAGTTAAATGCCCTAGTTTTCCATAGTGCCAAATTGAAGACCTGCACTTACCAAGGAAACCAAATGCTCATATTGGACTTTCTTTTTTAATGTGCCACTTCAATCAGCTTTTGTGTAAAGCTCCCAATAACCACTTTTCAAGCCTTGCTGATAATAACAGCCTGACCATAGCCCTTTGCTATGTTCAAAGCCCTCCACAGCATTATCTTAGCCAAGAATCTTCTAAGTAACTGAACATATAGAAAGTATTGCAGGATATCTTTTCATATATAGAGATTCTAAACCCTTAACTTCAGTAGCAAGAATAATTTTCTCTCACATACAGAGCATTGCAAGGTTCCAGCATTAGGTTTTAAAATAGTAATGTCTAACATAATGAGCACTGACAAGTACCTTCACATTTTCTAGCTATAATGGAAACATACATGGAACATTTCTGTGCTGGCATCAGATGCTCCCTTCCTCAAAACAGTAGCCCTGACATGGGAACCATCCATGTCAGGAACCAAAATGTTACAAACAAAGGTACTATAAATTAGTCATAGCTGGTGTTGTCATGATGACCATCCCCCCCCCCTTTTACCTGTACTAAGAAGTGAAAGGATGTGCCTTTTGGTTCAATCTGTGCTGGCTGGATCACAAGCAGATCTATTCATATTTTTTAAAGCTATCTCAGTTACTGAGATCATGCACAATCTGTGTTCAGCTAATAGTCTCCCCAGATTTCTAGACTAATTTGGTGGATCATAAACTTATGAATTAAACATGGATAAACAACTCACTAGTAAGGAATTTTTTGTGCTCACCAGACTACTCACCACTCACTTGGCCCCTTCTAAGACCCAAGGCCTTCATGGGCCTGCAAAGCCTTTTACATGGGCCTGCAAGCCCCATTGAGGCCTGTACAGCCTCCAGAGGCCTCCCTTTACAGCCTCCAGAGGCCTCCCAGGCCCTCATGGGCCAGCTGAGCCCTTACAGGCCTCTTTGGGCCTGCAAAGCCATTACAGCTTCCTGGAGGCCTGTGAGGCTATCTCAGGGCATTGATAATGCTGAAATTCATTCACTGCCTCTTCAGTGTAGAAAGAGGCCTGAAACAGGAAACAATAATACATAACTAAAGGTCTTGATGATAATCCCTCGCAAATACCTAGCATGATGTGAGAAAACAGTAATCACTCCTCATGCCCACTTTTGGAACTGGGAGGCCAAGTGGTAACCTGACCTAGCCTGGTAGTCCCAGGAAAGTGTGGCAAGAAAGCCTGCAGTCAAAAAGACTGGCTAGCTCAGTGGCCCCTGTCAGGGAGGGGGGAGTGAATGCACCACCAAAGGCCAGAGGTTCCCTGGCATCAGAGCCACAACAGGGAAAACAGAGCCCCTCCCTGGGGCTCCCCCCACTCCTACTAGTAGCTGCAGCTGTGAGGCTCAACAGGCCTCCAAAACAATGCAGCAACTTAAAGCCGAGAGAGCAAGTGCTCCACTTGCTCGCTGGCTTTAAAAGAGGCCAAGCTGGCCAGGCGCTGCCTTATATAGGTGCGCCTGGCTTTCCTCATCACATGTCATGTGACTTACTCCATTGACAGCTCCTGGGAGGAGGGCTGTTCCTCACTCCTCTCCTGCCACAACAGCAGCCTCGGGTAAGTCTGTAGGTGCATTTTCTCAGTACTATGACATAATCTTAATTTTAGTCCTCCTACAATCAGTCGTGTTATTGTTCTTGTGTCCTCCCTTATGTCAGTGATGGGTTCATAGACATTCTTATGTGAATGAGAAACTCCAAGCATGCCCTTTTCTATAAGTAGGAAAAATACTTTGTGATCAAAATGCTGAATCATCATAATTGGCAAAAGCTTGTCCTTTCAGACAATGAAAAGCATGAATGAGATGCAGATGGTTTTCTAAGTGTCACAAAGCTCTGTCCTAATTTTAACCTGTCTATCCCATTATTATCATTTCATATGAAAATAAAGGTTTAGCTAATACTTTTGAGATATTCAATCTTAGAAGTGTCATAGTTTCTTAGTAATTTATGTTTTTTATACCATTGCCATGTTCTCAGTGTTTAAGCAGTGGATTTACTCAGAGTAGACCACCTTGCAGGACGCAATGTAGACAAGAACTGACAGACATACAGTCACCAGTGCAGTTCTATTTATTGCCATCTACTGACAAAGTGCTACACCAGACACAGGTGTTTTCAGGCACACATCACTCTGCTGTCTGTGCTAACTATATACAAAAGTGGTACCAATCAGATGCCCCCACCTTATCAGGTTGGCACATGGTACAAGCTGTGCACTCAGTCCTAATCTGCACATGGCACCTGTTAGAAGGAGGGTCCAGCTGTTCTTAAACTAATGCATTTAGGGACTTTTTAAAAGTGCAAAAAGCTTTTAATACATGTTAATTTATTCAATTAGGTTTCCAAATATGTTGAGTTCAAGAAATATTCACACACTCTTTCCACATGAAATTAGCAAAAATGGTTAAAGACTGCACTTCTTTAATATTGCCTCCTATCACTTTTTAAATTAAAGTTTATAGTATTGATTTAGGTATTATAAATAGCCTTCATTTTTTCTAAAGTGTATACCAAATACAGAAAAGTTTTACTCTACTTTATGTTATAGTTTACATGTTACTATCTTGTACTTTAACTGCCTGGTACAAACAATATGCCATGTAGAAGTAAAGTATTAATGTGAAATGTTGGATGTCTAATAATTAAAGTTTGTCATACTATCAACAGCTGTTCTAATGTATTTATGACTCTGACATTTCACTGGAAAAAACATTAATAGATTAATAAGATTGATCCAAATTTTATCAAAATATTCAGTCCACAGAATTATTATTTTTCACTAAAACTATTCACCAGATTTTGTAAAATTGCGCACTATCAACATACTCTCTCTCACACACACATACAAACATTTAATAAATCCAGTTTTGCCTAATGCCAGTGTATTACAAGCAGTTATAGGACAAAGTTTATGTATCGCATAATCTGGTAGCCTGTTCTATGCATCATCTACAGCACTAAAAAATTAAAATACCTTCAAGAATTCTAAATTGATTTATATTTAACTGTCCATGTGTGTTCTCAAATTCGTGTTTGACAACAGCATTGCAGATATGGTGGAAAGCAGAATAATAAGGGAGCACCAATGCAATACTTCATTTTGCTTTGTGTACATTGCCCAACACTCTACAGATGTGAATGTCCTTGTGAGAAAGGAGAGAGAGGAAGCAGAAATTCAAGCAGCATTTAATATTAACTATGGTATCACTTGATCTATATGCTAAGGGGTATGGTACTGAAGCGGGATTCACTCCCCAGATAGCAGAGATGCGCAACACTCACACTGGAACACACAGCAGGAACTGAGACGCACACAGCTATATCAGCTTCCCAGAAGCGGTCCTTCTTTATTAGGTTCACAGCAATGTTGCTCTCTCTGACAAAGTGCTTCACCAGATGACCAGAAGACAAGAGTCTCTCAGTACATAGCACACTGTTGCATTATATGCATTTCATAAACCAATCAGAATACCTTTCCAATTAGCTCCAGAAAGAGGCTGTCATACAGAGGTGGTCATATGACACCTGTCATTTAGATTTTGTAGATCAGACATGTGCTCTGACACTATATACACAGGTATCTTGGCTTAATCCTGGCTTGTTCCTGACCCATGTCACAATACTAGACTTTCTGAGAGTGAAGCAACTGTTAAGTATTGGCTTCACACAAAGACAACATGATGTCTCAATGAACTTTAAAGCAGACCAAAATAAGAGGCCATACCTGGCAACCAGTGGGAGTGAGGGAGGTGGGAGAGGGGCTATTGCCAGTAATATCACAATGTCACCCCTGCTGAAAACCTGGAAAAGGTGTCAGTCCTCTCTAAGAATCATTGGGAATTTTATGGTTTTTCTGAGAAGTGAGTTATGCCATTGAGCAAATAGCCATTTTTGTTTACTTATTTTTCTTATACCACTGCTAGTTACAGTAGATTTTCCTTTTGATGTTCTCATTAATAAATTCTGAGCATAGCCAGTCAGCATGGTATTACTGCTTTCAACTTAGATGTTTTGCAGAGAAGCTCAGCATAGAAGTTACAGTTATCTATAAAACCAGGGATAGATTTGGAAGAACAAGGGAATGGGTTTGATACAGTCTTTGCAAATAGAAATGAGGCTGAGGGCACTTTTGCACACGCAAAATAATGCACTTTCAATCCACTTTCAATGAACTTTGCAGCTGCATTTTACTCTGAGAAATAGCAAAATCCACCTTCAAAAACTGTGTAAGTGGATTGAAAGTGCATTATTCTGTATATGTAAAAGTGCCCTTAGTCCTTCATCTGAGTAGACCCTTTGAACGATGGATTGGAAAGCCAAAATACCTCCCCCCAAAAAAGATTTTAATATCCCCAGCTAGGCTTGGTAAATACCCTAAAAAATCAGTAAAATTAGGATTTGGATTTATTTGGGCATAAAATTATCTGTATGCCCAAATAATACAAATAACAGATTCAGATATACCCGAAAATTCAGTATATCCGAAACATTTCGGTCCTTTTGAATTTTTTTGTATTTTGGGGTGTTTTCGTGTTTTGTCCTGCAGGGGGCACATTTTTAAAGCTAGTGGCATCAAAATGTCAGGGTATCACCCGGAGACCATCCTGATAATACCACCTAGATATGGTGAAGTTTGGTTCAGAGGGGACAAAGTTATGGACCCCCAAAGGGGTTCCCCATCCGCCATGTTTCCAATGGGAGCTAACAGGAGATGGGAGCTACCCCTTTGGGGGTCCTGAACTTTGGCTCCCCTAAATCTAACTTTACCAAACTCAGGTAGGATTATCAGAACAGTCTCCAGGTGATACCCTAAATTTTTGGTATCACTATCTTTAAAAATGCACCCCTGACAGGCACCCCTAACAATTTGCCCAAGATTCTTTGTTCTGCAGTGCCTTGGCTCCATTGTAGTCAATGGGAAATTTATGAGTGTTTAAGCAGGTTGCACATTTTTGAAGATAGAGGCACCAGACTTTCCAGGTGGCTCCAGGATACCCTCCTGGTAATAGCATCCAGGTTTGGTGAACTTTGCTTCTGGGGGTTCAATTTTATGGGCCCCCAAAAGGCTTATTTTGTTTCCTCGCTCCTGCACATGAAGCCTTCTGGTTAAGTTCTCTCAGAACTCTCTCAACCCATGCCCCGCGCCCCCAGAAGCAAACTTCACCAAGCTTGAATGCTATTACCAAGAGGCCTCTTGGAGCCACCTGGAAAGTCTGGTGCCTCTATCTTCAAAAATATGCAGCCAGTGTTTACACACTCAGAAATTCCCCAGAATCTGCTGGGCTCTTCAGCAATTACTTTTTCCACAATAGACTTCAATGGGGCTTTCTGTTACGCACAGCTGGCTCTGTGGTAGAGGTTTCAATGGGAGGCACTCTGGTGGAGGTCTTGCTCTAGTGGGGGCATGGTGTGAGTCTCCTGAAAGGAACCACCAAATTTGCTAAAGTTTGTGTGGGAGAGGAAAATGCTGTGGGCACCCAGTTGTTTTATCTGAATCTCCAACCCTATCCCCAGCCACAATCCCATCTTCTTTGGTTGGAAGAAGTGGAAAAGACAACAACCCTACAACTGCTTGGGCACATCACCAAGTTAACCTTCTCTCTCAGTTTTGTACTTTTCTTTTCTATACACAATATTAATAATTTTTTCCAATGAAAACTGCAGACTGCAATTCTATGTGTGTTTAGTTGAGGACAATTCCCAAGAAAAACATGGGAATGAGTGCAATTAAAAGAAAGGTGGGCAAAGCTACAGTGTGACCCTTTCACTGCCATCATTACCATTTGCCAGAGGCAGAGCTTCCATGGGTCATCTGGGGACAAATGCCCCAGGTGTCTGCCATTCAGTCAAGTGTGGTGGAAAATTGCCCCCATGGCCACACCTCTGTCCTGCTGCTGCTCTTAGGTTCTAAAAGCCCTGTTGCCCCCTCCTCACTCCCAGCAAGCCATTTGGGGCTCACCTGCCCCCACACCCGGGCCCATGGAGCTTTCCTGCCTCCCCCCAAGGAAGCCTGCAGCTCTGCGGGTGCTCCCATAACTCCCCCCACCCCTGCAAAGAAGCTCAGGCCTGCAGAGAAGCTCCACAGGCCCTCCCCTACCTCCTCCTGCCCGCACAAGGAAGTCTAGGCTTGTGGAGCAGCTCCGTGGGCCCTCCACTGCCTCTGTCCACCCCACAAGGAAGACTGGGCCCTGCCACCCCACCCTAATCTACAGCTTCCCTAACCCTCCCCACCCTCATACTCACCTGCCAACTCCACAGCCACTTTCCATCCTCCCCCACCCCTAGTCACACCTTCCAATCCTCCCCACCCCAAGCCTGACCTTCTAATGCTCCCCTGCCCCAAGCCTCACCTTGCCAACCCTCCCATCCCCCAGCCCTCACCTTGCCATTCTCTCCCACCCAATACTAACCCACCAACCCTCCCCTCCCCTAGTCACACCTTTCAACCTCCCAACAACTTACCTTTCAATCCTCCCCATCCCCACCCCAACCCTCACCTTGCCACCCTGCTACACCCAAACACTAACCTACTAACTCTACCCACCCTCATGCTGTCCTACAACCATCCCCACCCCTATCCACACCTTCTACCCCCCACCACCCTAAGCCTTACCTTTCAACCTTCCACAATGCCTCACTTTCCCACCCTGCCCCACAAGAAACCTCATCTTTCTGACTTCCTGCACCTGAAGCTCCCATTCCACCCTCTCCCAATCTGCCACCCATGCTTGCCCTTTCAACTCTCCCACCACCCCAAGCCACTCTGTTCCATCCTCCTCCACTGCAGTCCTCACTTTGCCACCCACCCCTCCCCTCCCCCACCCCACTCCTCTCCACCTGTAAGGAATTCCATAGAAGCAGAAATAAAAGGCTTTTGGGGTGTAAAAGACCGTTTATTCAGACATCCTAGAAAGCTCACGTACACGCAGTGGCAGGAATAAGATCTCCCGCCAGAAGCACAGGTTATAACACTGTCCATCCCATCCCCCCTCCCGGATTCCCATGGGAACGGAGGTCTCATCTCCCTCGCAGAGATAAGGTCTCCGCCGGAGAAGCTGGCCCATCGCCTCAAACCGTGGAATGTAGCCAAGGCCAGGCGGCTGACCCGCTCATCAACACCATTGAATCTTTTACACTCTGCCTTCCGTAAAAAAGACCTCTGCCCCCCTGTTTTGTGCGGACAGGTGCGGTGGAAAGTAGAAATGAGATGTAAGGCGTCAATATTTTCGGAATAAACCCATTGATTATACCCAGAGGAATACCCCACCCAAGAGACTAAATATTGTAAGCGTTTGCCATGACAAAGCGAGAGTCCAGGATGGCGTCACTCTCAGAATGCTTGTGGCCACTACTGTAATAGTCGGGTGGGGGTCCCTCCGGCTGGTAGTGCCAGGCATCGGAAACGGGAGCCTCCCCTTGGAGTAAACTGGAATGGAAGACAGGATGGATATTACTAAGAGAGTTAGGTAAATCCAATCGGGCAGTGACACTACTAATCACTCTTTAGTAATCTGAAAAGGTCCCACGTAATCTTTTGGGTTCTGGGGTTTTGAAAAATTTATGCACGCCTCTGAGATTTTTGGTAGACAAATACACCCAGGCTTCACACGCAGAGGGAAATCTGAAAGGTGCTTATCCGCTTGCAGCTTTTGGGGAGTCTTTAGCCTGTTGTGGCAGCAGTCTGGACCATTTTCCACCCCTCGGCCAGAGATGAAATCCACTGTTGAAACTCCGTGATCCAAAGTATCCGCAGGTAGTTATGTGCAACCAAGGGAAGGGAGCGAATCGGACACAATTTCGAAGTAGGGTTTTTTTGTACTGTTGTGAACTGCGATATTATATGAGTATTCTGGCAAACGGAATTAGCTCGCACCAATTGTCTTGGTGGTAGTTGGTGTAACAACGTAAATACTGCTCTAGGGTTCTGTTCGTTCTCTCTGTCTCACCGTCACTTTGAACGTGGTAGGGGGCGGCAACCGCCGGGGTGGCCCCCAACAACCCTAGAAAAGCTTTCCAGAACTTTGAAATGAATTGGGGGCCGCGGTCGGAGACCACCTTAACGGGGGCGGAGTGTAGACGGTAAACATGCTGAATGAACAGGCGCGCTAACTTAGGAGCGGAGGGGATGGAAGCGCATGGGATGAAATGGGCTTGTTTAGAAAATAAGTCCACCACCACCCACAAGACCGTGTTGCCATGACTTTCTGGTAAATCTGTAATAAAATCCATGGAGATGACTTCCCAGGGGCGGGAGGCCACCGGGAGAGGTTTCAACAGACCATGGGGTTTTCCCGGAACGGTCTTGGCTTCTGCACAAACAGAGCAACCTTTAATATACGTCTCAATATCCTTGCGCATCGCGCGCCACCAGAACTGACGGCGGGCCAAATGCAGAGTTTATAGAAAGCCAAAATGTCCAGCCGAGCGGGCATCATGACAGGCCTCGAGAACCTGCTTACGGAGGGGGGAAGGCACGTACCAACAATCCCCCTGCCGCCAAACGCCATTCTCCAAACGCAATTGGGAGTCACCTTCCTCCGCCGGAGGCTCGCGCAGCCCCGCCTCCTCGAGTTCCCGTAGGAAAGGAGAGACCAGGCTGGGAATGGGTGGAGGAGGAGGAGCGGATGTCTGAGATCGGGTGACAGCCAGCCCCAATTGGGAGGGGGAGAGAACAGTGCGCGGAATGTCCCGTAAGGCAGCTCCCCCCCCCTCCCCGGGTAGGCGCGAAAGTGCATCAGCCAGTTTATTGGTTTTTCCGGGGAAAAAATGGACCGTGAAAGAGAAACGAGAAAAGAAATCGGCCCAACGAAGTTGCTTCGCGGACATCTTGAGGGGGGTGGAGAGGGCGGACAAGTTCTTGTGATCCGACCAAACTTGAAAGGGGTGTTTAGCCCCCTCCAGCCAGTGGCGCCAAGTGGAGAGTGCTACTTTGATGGCCGCAGTTTCTTTATCCCCTACAGTCCAGTTAAGTTCAGCACCGGAGAATTTCTTTGATAAATAAGCACACGGAACCAGCCTACCATCTTTATTTTTCTGCAACAGGGCTGCCCCAAGCGCTTTGTCCGAGGCATCCACGTGAACCACAAACGGGAGATCTGGATCAGGGTGCTTCAGGATAGGTTCGGTAGTAAAAGCAGATTTTAAAAGCTGAAAGGCTGTCTGACATTCTTCAGACCAGGAAAGGGGGGCCCCGGGCTTGGCAGTCAGTGGATCTTTACCCTTAGTGCGTAAGAGGTCTGTGAGTGGGAGAGTCAGTTCAGCGAATTGGGGTATAAAGTCACGATAGAAATTAGCAAAACCTAGAAAAGATTGGAGTTCTTTTCGGCTGGTAGGGGCAGGCCATTGGAGGACTGCATCAATTTTAGCCGGATCCATTTTGAGGCCCTCGGGCGAGATCCGGTAACCCAAATAGTCAATAGAGGTTTGGTGGAAACAGCATTTGGAAAGTTTGGCAAAGAGGGAGTTGTTGAGCAAACGTTTCAATACTTCCAGAACCAATGCTTCATGCTCCTCCATGGTTTGTGAATAAATTAAAACGTCATCTAAGTACACCACTACTCCCTTGTACAATAAATCATGGAGAACTTCGTTGATAAGGGCCATAAAAGCTCCAGGGGCCCCACTTAACCCGAATGGCATTATTAAGTATTCAAACTGTCCAAACTTGGTGTTAAATGCAGTCAAGTGTTCATAGCCTTCAGCAATTCTGACCCTGTAGTAAGCTTCTCTCAAGTCCAACTTAGTAAAGATGCGTCCCTTGCCCAATGCATCTAAAAGATCCTTGATTAATGGCAAAGGGTATTTATTGGACAGGGAGACTGCATTGAGTCCTCGGTAATCTGTGCAGAGCCGTAAGGACCCATCTTTTTTTTTTACAAACAATACAGGAGCAGCATGCGTGTGTTTGGTAGCCCGCCGTATGAACCCGCGGGCGAGGTTCTTGTCTAAGAAGGCACGAAGTTCCTTCTCCTCATTGGGACTCATGCGGTAGATTCTCCCTTTGGGCAGTTGCGCCCCTGGCTGTATTACAATTTTGCAGTCAGTGTCTCTATGGGGTGGCAACTGATCGCATTCTTGCTCCTGAAATACTCTGGTTAAATCTTGGTAAGCCGGTGGAATGCCGGTAGAATTGGGAGCAATCGCTGATGAAGCCAGGGGGGGTGTGTGTGTCAGGAGAAGCCGAGTTTTCCCCCCAATTCATGTGTTCACCGCAGGGAGGGTCAGTGAATTCTAAGATCCTTTCTTTCCAAATGAATTTTGGTTCATGTAACAACAACCATGGCATGCCCAGAACTATGGAGTGTTTGGCCACTGGCGCCAGAATAAAACTAATTTTCTCCCAATGGTCGGCGCAGCGGAGGAGAACCGGTTGCGTTTTGAACTGGGCCGGTCCTTCGCTCCCGAGAGGACTGCCGTCCATTTGGGTGAATGGTATGGGCTTAGCCAGGGGAACTTGGTCTAGACCTAGCTCCTCCGCCACCTGGGGCCGCATTAAGCAATGGGAGCAGCCCGAATCCACAAGGGCTGAGGCTATAATACGAGTATGCTTAGCGGGGTTGGCCAGAAACGCTTGGATTGTAATGGGAGCGCTGCCTTCACTCACCGCGTCTGGAGTCGAACCCATGTCCATGGGGGCTGAAGAAAGGCAAACAGCTGCTTCCCCCTCCTCTGGATCGCCTTCGACAACTGCCTTAGACGAGCCTGTTGGGGGTGGACCGGATTTGCGTGGTGGCTTGGCAGATGGGGTGCGCGCGGCCGGAGCGGTTGGCTTCTGCTTTTTCGGGCAGTTGGCGGCCAGATGACCTGGTCCTCCACAGTAAAGACACAATCCCAGTCGGCGACGGCGCTCGGAGGTGGTCTCGGTAGGGGCGGCTGGGCTTGGCTTGGCGGTCGCAGTGGTGGTCGTAGTGGCGGGTTTCGGGCGTGGGCGGCCTCCGGCACGAGCGTACTCCAAACGAGACGCCACCTGTGATCCCAATGTGATCCAATCAGCAATAGTGCGGGGGATCTGAATTAAAAACACTGTTTCACGCAGCTTGCTGTCAACAGCATCCGAGAAGTATTCACATTTCATGCGCTCAGGCCACTCAGGAGGGAGTCGGGCAGCCGCCGCACGAAATTCACGGGCAAATTCTGCAAATGAGCGGTTGCCTTGCTGAATAGATTTGATGGTGCGGATAGCTTCATTTTCAGCACCTGGATATTGGAAGCGAGCTCTTAAGGCTTGGAGGAATGCGGGCACCGTGCGAGTATCTTCATCTTGCAGGTTCAAAAGAGTCACAAACCAGTCGGCTGCTGCCCCATCCAGGACTGAGCCGATGTCCCGTATTTTTTCGCGCTCAGACCGGTATAAATCGTCATAGTCCTCCATGTGGGCATCGAGTTGCAAGATGAAGTAGGGAAGTTTGGAAGCGGTCCCATCGAAACGGGCAGGTATTGGAGGTCTGTAATATCCCCTCTCCACGGCCCTTGGCGCCCGCAGGGGCGGTGGTTGCGCAGGTTGCGCAGGTTGAGGCAGCGGTTGCGCCGGGGGGGCCGGAATCGGTGGAGGTGGAGGTACCAACGCTGGTGCCGCTGGCGTTCTGGTGGGATCTGGTCCTTGGAAGGTGGCAGGACCCAGCAGCGTCGCCCCTCTGGCGCCGGCTGTACCAGTGACAGCGTAGACTCCAACTTGGGTTGTCCTGTTCTGCTGCTTCTTCAGTTCCCTCTCCAAGGCAGCCAGCTCTCTCTCCTTGCGTGTCAGCGCATCGTGGTGCGCATGCAAAGCTGCTTTCTCTCGTTCCAATTTGGCCAATTCGTCTCGTTGAACAGCTGCAGTTAGTTCACTTTGCGTACGCAAGGCCTGAACGCTTTTGCGTTGACGCTGTAAGTCCAGTTTGGAGTGTTCCAGGACTTTATCATGGACTGATAGGTTCTGCACATATTGCCGTTGCAGCGCGTCTTTGGCAAGGTCCACTTCAAGTTGGATTTCTTTGCGCTGCTGTTCCCGGTCTCTTTGCAGGTTTTCACGCTCTTGCTGCAGCTGTTCTCGTTCCTCTTCCCATAGCTGGCGTTCACGGGCCCATGCTTCTTGGGCATCTCGCAGTCGGCCCACTTCCTCATCCCAGCTCTCTTTCGATGGGAGAGGGAATAGATCCGGCTGGGAGTGCAGGCTTTCTCCGGACTCCTCTTCATTTGAACGCAGGACGTCGTGCCCACCGGTGGCTCCACGGGGCATCTCAGGAGCAGCCGCTGGTCCGGGATCTGGGGGGTCCGAACGGAAGACGGTACGGATACCCCTCCCCATCCCTGGTATAGTCCCAGTTTCACCGGTGGTCTTCGGACGGGCCCCAGTGCTGTGCCACGGTGGATCTTTGGGAGCATCACCAAAATACGAGTCCAGGAATCGTTCAATGGACTCCTGTGTTGCCGCATGAAAGGTGGTCAGGCCCGTCTCCTCCGTGACAGGTTGCATCTGAGGTTTGTAATCCATACGAAAACGGGTAGATACCCGATCCACAGGCGCTCGATCCATAGACAGCGCCCCAAACGACTCATGTAAGTCCCCATGGTCGTCCTCTCGTTCCTCGTTCCAACGGAGTAAGGGAAGACTCGTGCTGATACGAGGACGGGAAAGAGTCACCAGCGAGACCCGCTCTCCCGCCGGTTCCTCTAAATCCAGAAGGGAGAGCTCGGAGCCCTCTTTGGGGGCTACCGAACCTTCCACAGGAACATTCAACCTCTCCATGCCGAGACACCAGAGGTCCACTGCACTAAGAAAATAGATGAACGATGGATTCCTGCCACAATGTAAGGAATTCCATAGAAGCAGAAATAAAAGGCTTTTGGGGTGTAAAAGACCGTTTATTCAGACATCTTAGAAAGCTCAAGTACACGCAGTGGCAGGAATAAGATCTCCCGCCAGAAGCACAGGTTATAACACTGTCCATCCCATCCCCCCTCCCGGATTCCCATGGGAACGGAGGTCTCATCTCCCTCGCAGAGATAAGGTCTCCGCCGGAGAAGCTGGCCCATCGCCCGGGCTGTGGAATGTAGTCAAGGCCATGTGGCTGACCCGTTCATCAACACCATTGAATCCTTTACACCACCCTCCCTTTATCATCACCTTCCTTCCTACCTCAAGCCACATTCTTCAACCTGTCCCACACCCAAGCCACAGAAGCACACCCAGGGTGGGGGGCTGCTACTGCCCACTAAAGCCCATTGCTTGGGATATCCTTCTCCTTCCACTCTTTTCTAGGGCCCATGGCATCTCCCCAGCTAGTAGATCGTTTGGTTGTGGTGAGGGAGGGGAACAGAAAACTCAGATTCCGCCCTCCTCAGGACTCCATTTTTTTCTAGCTACACCTCTGCCATTTGTGCTGGTGAAACTGGTATTCACACTGATTCAGAAGCACTTCTGCTAGTGCAAGGGAGGTGTGTGGTAGCATGAAACCTTGACTCTGTGGAAGCCTTGGAGCCAGTGCTCTTGGAGCCAGTGCTGGCTGTGGTTCCTTAGGGTGAACCAATTTTAGTTGGTTTCCTGTGACCCTTCAGCCTGGGCTTGCCTTTTGCCAGTGTGGACTTATGCTGGATAAAAAGGCAGGTGCAGCCCATTGGACTGCATAGGAGGTTTGCAGGGTGGCCAGGAATTTCTGCCACTTTTCTTGCTCCCCATGCCACCTGAAACCCCTTTGGAGACAGCTGTGATGCAGTGGCACACTTCCTGTCTGCCATATAATTTCCTTTCCCGTGGGATTGGACTGTTATATGGTTTATGCAAGTGGAATGAAAATGCAGTCTTTCTTCCTAGAGGTAAATGAATTGAATATAAAGAACTTGCATCTGAGGAGACCAGCTTAAGTTTGATCTGGGAGGCCAACACAGCTCTGAGAAAGCACCAGTTCTAATCCCAGGGACTATGATTCTGTTTGAGGGGTTGTCAATTCATACCTTATGGAATGAGAGTGCTAAACAGGTTTATGCAGAAATAAGTTCTGTTTTATTCAATGAGGCTCATTCCTAAGAAAGATCATTTCAAGTAATTTTACTTTCAGACACTGCTTTTGACTCGTTCAATTGATTTTGTGATCCATTCCCTTTTCAATTGCACCTCTTGCAATGGAAGGAGTAGATCAATTGTCTTCACCTGGAAATGCTGCTTGCCAGCAGCAAGTTCACAAGGAGATCGGGCATTTTCTGCACTGATGAACTAATCCTGAGATTCAATCATCAGATTTGCTACCTTCAATTATGGGTAAATTCACTTGGCAAACTTATTAGTGGCAAAGTTTGTAGCATCCTTAGAGGATGAATCACTACCAATCAGGCTAAGACTACTAGGCCAGAATGGAGAAATAGAAGGATACTATAATGCTTTAACAGAACTGTTGCATGCTTCATAGCAAGGGAAGGAAAGAACAAAACAAGCCAGGATTTGAATATTTATCTACAGTCATCTGAATTTCACAAACTAACCAAAGTTAAAATAAAATATGTTTTTGTGTTGTCTGAATCAAATCACTGAAAACAAGTAAGGGTCTATAATTTCTAAGCATGTGGCTATGTAGTTAGATGAATGCTGAACAGTGTCAAAACAAGTGTCAAACACCACACATTCTTGAAATGTATTTAGCTTTAAATTTTGAATGGAGTAATAATTTTGGATTTAACTGGGTAAATTTACAATACTGGTTATTTAATAACAGCATCATTAATTGCAATTAACTAAAAGACACTGCTGGGGTGTTTCTGCACAGTGCATTGCCAGCAGAGCTCGACTTGGGTTCAGCCCAGGTTGTCTGCACAGGCACAGATGTCGACGCAAGTCTGACTCTCCGACTCGCCTAAGCTGGGTCTTCTCGATCCCTGCTCTGACCTAGTACTTTTTGATGAACTCATGTCGAGCTCACGCTTTCACAGACAGTCTGTTGAGCTCGACTCAACTCAACTTGCCCCTCCAGCCAATCATGTTGTTCCTGCCTCTGCCCAATCATGGCTTAGTTTCCTTTTAACCAATCACGGCGTGCTTTCGGCCAGCCAATCATAATCGACCATTGAGACCATGCGTACAGCCAGAAACTGGCAGCGCCGTAAATCAATGGGCCAGTGAATTAAACTGCCTGGTGGGCGGAGAAATACTTTTTAAAATTATTTTGGATAGAAACGGTGACAGCAAACAAACATTTGCTCAATAAACTGTAGGAGTGGCCCAGCTTTCAAAAAATGACGCATCCTTATGCAAGGATGAACGAAAAAGGGAGGTAGAAGGACAGAATTGGGAGAGGGGAGAAGGAAAGGAGCCCTCAGCCCAGCAGAATCAAACGAGACTTGCTTCCAAATATCCCTGCTACAAAGACCAAGCATATGCAAAGAGCATAAGATTTTTTTGTGGGAGGGGGGAGTGGATAGAAAAAATGCAGAGGACAGTAAACTCGGAAAAGACTAAAGGGGGTCTTGGCTTGGAAGCCGAGAGGAGTTGGGAAATATCTCAAGGGAACCCGGGGTGGGGGTGGGGGGAGGAGGCCGCCTGTCAATCCCTGGCAGGGGTGAGCCAGAAGTGACTCCAAGGCGCGCGGCTTCTTTAGGAATCACTTTCTTGGCAAGTCCCATCCCAGGTTTCCTTAGAAAGTTACTTGCAACTACTCCCCTTCCCCCAGCACCCCTCCCCAATATCTCATAACTCTCCGGTGGCTGCAAGCCTTTGGGGGTCCCGTTTCATCCGCAAGGAGTCCGAAACAAAAGTTCAACTGGGGTTTACTTCCGAGTAAACATGGTTCCAATCGGGGTTCACGTCTGCCAAAATTGCCCCCATCCCCCAATTGACTTAACGCTCAGGCAATTTCTCCTATGCTCTCCCTCCTCCGCAGTTTTTGCAATTTTTTTCTGGTAGACTGGCTAAGATAGTTTTTAGGATCTTCTGGGTGATTTAACCTGGCAGCTGCTTAAATTCCTCAGTGGAAGCTGCCCAAAGTTATTAGCATTAAAAACGGCCCCGTCTCTCTCCCAGGCCGATGGGTGGAAGGGACTGGGGCTGATCTGGAGGGCAGGAGGCGAGAGAGAATGGCTGGAGGATGATTACTCCATAAGGAATAGTTGACTTGGAACAGGCAGCAGTACTGGGAAGTACTAAGAAATACTGAATTGTGACATTGCAAGAGGATCAGAGGATCCTTGTGCAGGGAGGCTTGGTGGGGGGGAGGCAGTGAAAGGTAACCAATCGGGGAAGAGGGGTGGATGACTCACAGCAGAGTAGGAAGACACTGCCTTGATAGAGCTATTAAATGACAGGAGGGAGATGCATCAAATGAGATGTGAGAGGAAGGAAGGAAGGAAGGAAGGAAGGAAGGAAGGAAGGAAGGAAGGAAGGAAGGAAGGAAGGAAGGAAGGAAGGAAGGAAGGAAGGAAGGAAGGAAGGAAGGAAGGAAGGAAGGAAGGAAGGAAGGGGCATGAAAGGGTATCACAAGGCAGCAAAGAGCTCCTCCAATTCAGGATGCATAATGGTTCACCTGCCAGTTTGTGTGGAAGCAAGTAAAGTCACAACTTCGCGATGGTGTCTCAAAGTTCCTCCGACCTTGTATTTCTGCCTTTATGGAACAAAAGGAATGTCATGTTTCCCATCATGGGAAAGGGAACCAATCAGGGCAGGGGGGTGGATGGCCAGCACAGAGTGAGAACCTGCCACTGAGCGCCTCCTGGTAAGGAGAGCCAAGCTCGGCAATGGCCGGATTAATGGCAGCCAATAGAATGCGAAGCAAGAGGAGGCATGCCCAGCTCATCCCACCCTCTCAGCTCGGCTAAGGAGGATCGAGCTCTGCTGCTGCACGGAATGACAGCGAGTCGAATTCATGATGAGAAATTCCAGCGAACTCAAGTCGAGCTCAACTGAATGTACTGTGGAGAATCACCCCTGGAAAAAGAATTGTGATTTTTACCCATTCAAACTTTTCCTGAACTATCCAGAAACCTGACAGATGAGAAAAGAAAAGAAATTGGTGAGATGGGAGTACGAGAAGAGAACTGAGGCTTTCAGAGCCTTAGGATTGAAAGTCCAGTGGGATGTTTCAGGAACAGATAGAATTTTAAATTACTCCCTTTCTACCCACTCATGCCAACTTATGCAAAAATGGCTGAAAGAGATTGCAAATAATGTGAGATTAAATGCTTCTATAAATGTATAAAATCTTGAAATTCAATTTATGCTAGCTTCCAGGATTTATATGTAATACCCTGTTCTTTCAATTTTGTCTTTGTCTTTGTTGTCCATTTTGGTATGAAATAAACAAACATGATTATTAGTCATTGTCAAAAGATGAGTGGTCTCTTAGTGGTATGAAATAAACAAACACAATTTTTAGTCATTCTCAAAAGATGAGTGGCCTATAAGTGGCCTATTAAGTTTATAACATTGCTAAATTTATAACTATCATAGTACAGATTTAGCTTCTGCAGCTAGACTAGACCAACTGACTTACAACCAGATGTAGTTTTAACTCTAATTTCTGAAGGTCTCTAGGCTTAAAACAATGTCATTGTAGGACATGTTCAGTAACTCAATTTACAGTTTCTGATTGAACGTTTAAGTTTTTATGTCCATATAGTACAGTACTAGCAATGTTTACTAAGCCTCAAGATGAGTCTATAACTGCTAGAATACTGCTCATGAAGCATATACATTATTCATTAAGGTTGATGATTGACTAGATTCTCACTTTCTGACCTTAAGCTATTAATGTCTAAAGACAGTGTGGTACTGCAAGTGACATATACATCTGACAAAACCATAGTTTTTTGTCCTTCTATCAGAGTTTATGTGCATCTTATTTTGAAATAATTTATTCTTCTTTTGGAATGTGATTTAGAATTTATGCAAAATAAGAAGATAATTTGTCTGAAACAATATTTTTGTTATGTATGTTCCATTTGTCCCTATGTCTCATAGGTTAGAACATGGAAATCAAGCTGTACATCTGTCTAATAAAGGAAAACTAACCCCAGCACTGTATCTGATTCAGTTGTTTGCAGTTCCAGTTGTTAGCAGGATTTTGCAGATGTAACAGTAATGATGAAGAAGAGGCTGACTCACATTTTTTCTTTTCCTGGGGCCACCATGTCAGCTGTCACTTGATTGCAGACAGACACACAACTTAGTTCAGACTCTCAGCAATAGAGCTGATGAGTGCAAGTGACAGAAGTGAGGAAGGGTTGTAGCAGGGGTGGGATTCAGCCAGTTCAGCCCAGTTCAAGCAAGCCGGTTGTTAAACCCCTCATTCCCCCTCCCCTGGGACAGGGAGCAACAGGGCCGCATTGCCAGCCCAGAAGCGCGTGGCACGATCAGCGGGCCTGTCCAGCTGAAGATCAGGCTGCACACCTGTAGGGCTGTGGGGTTGTGCGACCTTCGGGGGAGGGGAAGGTTTGCTGGCACCAGGCTGCAGACAGGTACCAGCAGGCCTCCGGCTCTCCCAAAGGCCATGCAGTTGGCCCAGAGGTGCATGGCCTGATTGGTGGCTGCCCCCATTTCCCAGCTATGAAGCACAGTCAGATAAGTGGGTTGCGGGGGGCATGTGTGGCAGGAGCATGTGGAGGGGGTGCATGGCTGGGGATCAAACCAGTGGTTGAGTGATTAGAATTCCACCACTGGGCTGTAGACCTGAGTTATAACAAAGCTAAGTCAAGCTTATGATTTTTAGCAGCATAGAGAAAATGCTAGGAAAGCATGTAAAACAGCCAGAGAATAGTCTCTCAAAACTCAAAGATGGAGTTAGGTTTATGGTCAGAGACAGTACATGAACACATTTGATAACACTAAGTGAACAGAAGTTGCCAACTGGTTGATTGTAAGTGGAGGGTTTTTTTGACTGATGTGGATGTGGAGTAGTAGCAACTCCTTGTCTATGGCTGCAAGTTCTTTGTGGATGGTGTGGATTCTCTCATGTAATTATGTGCATTCCAGAAGAAGAAGAAGAAGAAGAGTTTGGATTTATATCCCCCCTTTCTCTCCTACAGGAGACTCAAAGGGGCTTACAATCTCCTTGCCCTTCCCCCCTCACAACAAACACCCTGTGAGGTAGGTGGGGCTGAGAGAGCTCCGAGAAGCTGTGACTAGCCCAAGGTCACCCAGCTGGCGTGTGTGGGAGTGCACAGGCTAATCTGAATTCCCCAGATAAGCCTCCACAGCTCAGGCGGCAGAGCTGGGAATCAAACCCGGTTCCTCCAGATTAGATACACGAGCTCTTAACCTCCTACGCCACTACTTCCAGGTGGTCATATATGTGGTTAGCCTGTGGGGATTTAAAAGTCCTTTTTGCTTTGAGAAAGGCTGGAATAGTTTTGTTGTCACTGCAATGCAGAAGAAAGGATAAAGAGAATAGCAGGGGTGCTTTCTTGATATGGAGTGTCTCCATTTTCTGGCTCATCTAGACTGGGCTCTGCAGGCTAATGGCTACTCCATAACAGAAATCAGAAGAGCTTTAAGACCAAGAGAAACCCAGAGGACTGAGAAAAACAGCCCATCACAGGAAAAATATTTCTACTGTACATCAAGGGAATCACTGATCAAATAGAGAAACTGATGAAGAAACATAACCTGCAAACCATCTTCAAACCTACCAGGAAAATATAGCAGATACTATGCTCAGCAAAGGACAGGAGAGACCCCCTCACTTCTGCAGGAGTATATCACATACCCTGCAGCTGTGGAAAGGTCTACATAGGAACCACAAAACGCAGCATTCAGACTCATATTAACGAACACGAAAGACACTGTTGGCTTAACCATCCTGAAAAATCTGCAGTTGCAGAACATGTCTTAAACAAAACTGGACATAACATTTTATTTGAACACACTGAAATTCTGGACAATTCAGAAGGTTACTTTGTCAGACTGCACAGGGAGGCCATTGAAATTCACAAACACCAAGACAACTTCAGCAGGAAAGAAGAGACTCTGAGAATTAACAGACCTTGGCTACCAGTACTTAAAAACACCAAAAGCAAACCCCCAGGACATGCTAAGTTCATGAACAATGGACTCCACCCAAACATAGGATTTGCATTCACCAATACTGCTGCTGATGCAGGGCATGAAAAGGTGAATCACACACTGGACTGATACGCCCCACCCACAATACAATACTATCAACTACATCTTTGCATAACAAGTTCTACCCAAACATTTACTGATTGGTTCCCCACCTTGGGACATGGACAATATATACCCCAAACATTCCCTTCTTTCTGTACACAGTGTGTAACAGACTTTCCTCTGTGATACACCTCTGAAGATGCCAGCCATAGATGCAAGTGAAACATTAGGAACAAGATCCACCAGACCACGACCACACAGCACGGAAAACCCACTACAACCAATTAGCCCTTTTCTTTTTAGATACGCACAAAGCTTTTGACAGTTTGAGTTGGAATTTAATTATGCAATTAAATGCAAAGGAAGGACTTTGGGTACAAATTTATGAAATGGATAAAGGAAATATACATGGTCCAGAAAGCAAGAATTATTATAAACTAGCGGGGCCCGGCCACGCGTTGCAGTGGCAATTGTCCTTCTCATCACAGTCCGCAACCCACACAGATGTCCATGCATGTCCAATGATCCCCAGCATAGCCTTTTGGGAGCAACAGTGGCGTAGTGGCTAAGAGCAGGTGCACTCTGATCTGGAGGAACCGGGTTCGATTCCCAGCTCTGCAGCTTGAGTTGTGGAGGCTTATCTGGGGAATTCAGATTAGCCTGTGCACTCCCACACACACCAGCTGTGTGACCTTGGGCTAGTCACACCTTTTCAGAGCTCTCTCAGCCCCACCCACCTCACAGGGTGTTTGTTGTGAGGGGTGAAGGGCAAGGAGGTTATAAGCCCCTTTGAGTCTCCTACAGGAGAGAAAGGGGGGATATAAACCCAAACTACTACTGCTGCTGCTGCTACCACTACTACTACCACTACTACTACCACCACCACCACCACCACCACCACTACTACTACTACTACTACTACTACTACTACTACTACTACTACTTCTTTTGGGGTGGTCAAATGGAATTTCTCTTTCCCTTTTCAATTCACATTATTGTATGGTGCTGTCTTGGTTTTTAGTATAAGGTAACCCTTTCCATTCTACAACGGAACTGTCCAGAGTACGAGTCCCGCTGTCCATGAGGCTGGTTGACATGCACAGTCCTGGCTTGGGTAAGGCAGAACTGGAGCAAGGAGGCTATCCCAGTCAGGCAGCATAGACAGGGTGGTGAGGTGCTCAGATTGAGGCCAGCTCCCTGGGTTCTTAAAGGGCCACGTGCAAAAGAAACAGAGCCAATAGTGTTGGTTCGCCCCCACCCCATGGATTTTCTTAGAAGAAAAAGGCAAACTCCAGCTTGCTTTTAGTAAAAGAGAGGGGTGGTGAATATGGGTGAGGAAGTGGGTAAGTAGTGGCTGGATGTGTGGGAGGGCAGAGTGAGGTGTGTGAGGATGAAGTGGATGTGTATGAGAGTATGTGTGTTGTGTGGTAGTATTGGGTGAGGCACAGAGAGTGAAAGTTACCTGCATGTGTGTGTAGGGGAGACCCCACCTGACGTCTCACATGGCAAAGTGTTTATGTGTTTCACTTCCACTCGTATTACTTACCAGTATTACCTATTTACTGTTTTCACTGCTCAACTCTGCCCATCTCTGAGAACATTCTAAGGGCATACCAAGGCCTCAGGCACAGACAGGCTGAACATTCTAAGCGTGACAGTTAAACAGAGCCAGCTTCATGGCCTGGTGCACCAGGAAAAAGAGATTTTACCTGGCTCAGGTATAGACTTTTGGCAATTTGAAGGTCCGATTACCTGGCCGCAACAGGGAGGGACGTCATGTGAAAATTTGGGGGTGATCCGTCCAGCTGTTTCGGCATTAGGGCAAGACCAACAAACGAATGGTTAACTTTATATATAGATAGATAGATAGATATAGATAGATAGATAGATAGATATATAGATATAGATATAGATATAGATATAGATATAGATATAGATGATGAAAGAACAGAAGAATGTTTGATAGAATGTAAAACTTGTCTAGGCTGTCTCTTATCTCCCTTATTTATTTTGATGTTGGAAGTGTTAATTGATAAAATTAGAAATACCCAAAATATAAAATAAGCTAAAATTTAAAAAAAAGTGCTTTAAAATTAGGTATTTCACAGACGATTTAATTCTAATATTAGAAGACCCCTTATCATCTATAGACAAAATTATACTGGAAAAATTTAGGCAAATTTCAGGGTTAACAGTTAACAAAGATAAAACGCAGGTTTTGATTAAAAATATGGGAAGGAAAGATAAATTAAAGATAGAGGAAAAGTGGGGAGGTCAGATGTCTGCGAACGTGAAGTATTTAGGTATTAATTAAACTTCGTCCAATTTAAGATTCTTTGAAAATAATTATGACATTGCATGGAATAACATTAGAAAAGATTAAAAGATTTGGAATAAATTACAGTTATCAATACTAGGTAAAATTGCAGTACTAAAGTGAAACTACTTCCAAGAACATTATTTTTATTCAATAATTTACCAATAATAAAATTGAATAAACTGTTTAAAATTGGGGAAATGAATATTTTGAAATTCCTCTGGGGAGGTGAAAAGCCACGCTTAAAATACAAAATAATCTCTGATGCAAAAAAAAGAGGAGATATGGCAGCACCAAATCTTTAAATATATTTTGAATCATGTTGTTTAGTGTGGCTGAAAGACTGGATTATGCTTCTAGTACTAAATTATTAATACTTGAAGGAGCTGATTTAAGATTTGGCATTAACACTTACCTAAAGAACAAATTATAAACCATTTTTTTACCATCCATTCATTTTTACCATCTATTTCTTTGTTCCAGATTTGGAAGAAATATAGAATAAGACTATATGGATTAACACGTTTGTGGCTATCTCCACATGAAGCTTTAATGAATAAAAACAATTTAGAAAAAGGTTGGTTAAAATATGCTGATACACTTGAAAAGTGTCAAATGAGTAATAAGATTTCCATCAAGATGAAAAGCTTGGATGAATTAAAAGCAGATGGCTGGAACATTAATTGGTGGCTGTATCATCAGCTTTATAGCTCCTTTACTAGAGAACTCAAACCATTCTGGATACAAGCCGAGGAAGATAAAATACAATTAAATATAATAAATAAAGACAATCATCTACTCAAGAGAATGTGTGGTGTATGTTTAGAGTAAGAACTGGAAGACGAAATTATTAAAGATTTCATGATAAAAAGGACAAAGGACATGGGCCATATGGTTCCTTTAGAAAATTGGGAAAGTTTATGGCGCTCAGGTCTAAAATTTACTCATAGTAACTACATCAGGATAACTTTTACAAATTATGGTATGGATGGTATTTAACATTTATCCAATTAGCAAAAATGTCAAGTAATTCTACATTATGTTGGAAATGTGGGAAAAAATGGGCTTTTTTCCATCTATGGTGGAATTGTGAAAAAAATAACACCCTAGGGATTCATAAAGAAATGCAAAAAATCATGAAATCAAAAATGAAATGAATACTGGAATTGTATCTTTTAGGGATATCTAATGTAACAATGGATAAAAATAGTAAAACTTTGCTTCAATATCTGACTAGTGTGGTAAGATTGATATTAGCAAAAAATTGGAGTAAAATAACAATACCCTCAATTTTAGATTGGCAAGGAAAGATTTTGGACTTTGTAAAAATAGCAAAATTATCAGGTTATTATCATTTTGAAAGTAATGACTGTTTCAGAAGTCAAAGGGCACAATTAATTGTATATTTAGACGAAAAGCAGTATCATAAATATTCAGTAATGGAGTATATTTAGCAAATGGTTTGGTATTATTTTAGCTTGACAGGTCATCAAGATATTAATATTAATAGTAATATTGAAGAAACCTAAAATAGTATTGCTAATTTATTCTAGTAATATTTGTTTTCCTTTTCTTTATTTTTGTATGATTTATATAGGAAGGTTATTTAGTATGCACAGGCAGAAGCCGATTGTTTGTGTAGAACATATAACAAATAGTTGTTTTATTAAAATGTATGTTTTTGTTGCTGCCCAAGGACGGGACCACCCCTTTTCTGAGCCCTTTTACCCAATGAATGTGCAACACCCATGGCTGGGGAAAATTACTTGGCCATGGCCAATCATTTTATTGCAATAAGAAGCATGAGGCAAAGCATGGGATTCTGATCTGCTTTGTAACACTGGTCCACCACTCCTCAGGGGTGCCTCCAGGGTAATCTGCTCTTCCCGCCACCCTGCTGGCTGACAGATGCCCTTGCCGCTGTCGTGGAGCTCCAGCGGGCGGTCAGCCTCTTGCTGGTGTTTCACTGCAATTCTCAGCTTGGTTGTTGCCCTCTTGCCAAAACATTCATACCATAGCAGGGGGGGGGGAGGCAGCTCCCTAGCTTCCTCCCCCCAGCCTCATCAGATCAATTTCTATGCACCAAATGGCTACAACAAAGAAGCATGCATTAACACAACCAAAATATGGAAAAAGGGAGAGGTGGGTTAGCGAGTGGATGGCCGGACAGGGTGCGTGGTCAGAGCACAAAGACCGGCTCGACCAGCCTCCCCCCACCGATGTGCCATGCCCTTATGAGATATGGCCGAGAGGCCCTCATCCGCCCTTACTAAGGCAGATGCCAAAGGCTTCTTCATGCCCATCCCGGGCAGCAACTGCGGCCAGGGTGATTCCCAGTCACTCTTTTCTCAAAATGATGTATTTATTATACATTACAATTTGCAAAATCATTTTTTAAAAAGTGAGTGGATGTTATGTAATTGCTATCATGGTGAGTTCCTCCTCCTTTAAGAGCAGGTGGTTAAGAACAGGTGCACTCTAATCTGAGTTTGATTCCCTGCTCTGGCACTTGAGCTGTGGAAGCTTATCTGGAGAACCAGATTAGCTTGTTCACTCCAACACATGTCAGCTGGGTGACCTTGGGTTAGTCACAGCTCTTCAGAGCTCTCTGAGCCCCACCCACCTCACAGGGTGTTTGTTGTGGAGGGGAAGGGAAAGGAGGTTGTAAGCCCCTTTGAGTCTCCTTTCAGAGAAAAAAGGGGGATATAAATCCAAATTCTTCTTCTTCCATACTTTTTCCATGCCTGCCATGCCCCAAGGCTGCAGAAGACCAGACCATAGATAAGTCCGAGGTTGCCACCATCCAGACTGCTTTTTTATCAGTGTTCACACATCTCCCTTGTATGCTCTGGCCCAATATGGGGGAAAGTACCATGGAGGGGAGCATGCCAGTTTCAGCCACTAGGAACAAGATTGCACCAGGAGAGCAACCTTGCTGGCTAGCACCAGGTAGAAGAGCCGTAAGGACAAGTGGTGATCCCTCTAACTTTCAGAGATTTTTGTCTGAAATTAAGAAAAACTTGAAACTGTGGCAGGGAATCCCAGTGTCACATGCATACATCCTTACAAAAAGAATGTATTTGCTGTCATTTAAATACCATACAAGCCACCTCTGGTCAAAATGATGTAAAATATTTAACTGTGTCATCCAATCTTCTTGAAAGCTACCGAAATTTCAGTCATAAGGATAGGACTGTAGAAAGATTTTCTTGAAATCCTGAAGACCTCACTAAGGTAAGCATGCATAAAATTGGAATAAAATGCATTAAGAAGCATTCACTAGAACAGAGATGCTGCTGATGCTTGTAAGTGATATGAAACTTCAGGTGAATGCATGTCTCACTGGACTACATTAACTCATTGACCCAGAGAGTACATATACTGTTATGCCTATAAGAATAAACAGTTTCCTGTTTTGAAATACTGCATATTTATGAGAATGTCCACTAACCTTTTCCCAAGTTCCATGTATCTCAAAAACATTACATAATTTAAGTCACCCAATTACATAAGTCACCCAAGTTTAACCCTAAATAAGTTGGAAGTCATTACTGTAAGTCAGTTGAGGGGAAAATCATGTTTTCACTTTTCTGGACATAACATTTGTTTATGGAGCCATTTGATATACAGTAGTTTGAATTTGAAGCCTAATGTTTGGTGTCATGGGCATAGTCAATTCCTCCTTGCTTTCATTGCCTTTCAAATGTTGTCCTTTCATGTGGCTGTTCACTAATGCTGCCCTTTGTCTATTTTGATGCCTCCACCATAATGCTTCTGTGCAATAAAATAACAGAATTAACTGCTTGAAGTAACTATTGCAATTTATACATTGGTTTTTAGATTACTTCTTTTTCACAGATGCATTCTTAAAAACACTGACTGTGAAATTAGGAGTTCAGTTCTGAAAAAATATTTCTAATAATACTGAACCCAAGATCCAGAAAAATGCTGCAACAGATTTTGGAAGCATCAGTAACACCAGGAGCACATGTAGAAATGATTTTCATTACTAAAGAAGCATCATTTTGGTTTCAAATGAGACATACCATATGCTTTCTGTACACTCATTAAATTCAGAATACATGCGGTAACAGCAGTGATGCCATTATGACTGGACTTGTGTAGCTTCACATCTGATATATCATCTCAAGAGGCTTCCTCACAAGCAGTGGCGTAGCTGCCATGGGGACATCCAGGGACAAACACCTCAGGTGCCACAGTGGGAGTCATGTGGGGGTGGAAAAATTGCCCCCACACTTTTGGAAGAGGAGGGGTGTGGCTGGGGCCAGCAACACCCCTCCTCCTTTCCAAGGCATGGAATTCCTTCCCCCTTGTCCTGCCAGGGCATGGAATTCCTTCCCCCTCCCCCCTTCCCCATTCCCCCTTCCCTGGCTGCTGGATAAGGTAAGTGGGGTGGGTGGGAGCATGGCCAGTGGTGGAATAAAGCCAGTTCTAACTGGCTTAATCCCACCAGGGAGGGCAAGCAAGGGGCCTTTCTGAGCCCTGGAGTGTGGGGGCTTTCAGAAGTGTGGGGGTAATTTTTCTAACAATTTTTCTAAGCTAACTGGCTGAATCCCACCAGGGAGGACAAGCGAGGGGCCTTTCTGAGCCCCAGAGCAATCCGGGGCTGGGGCTTGCTCTCCCCCACAGGGGTGAGTGATGGGCCTTTCTGAGCCCCGGAATGATCTGAAGCTGGAAAAGGCTTGTCGCTGCTCTACCATGCAAGGACGAGTGACAGGCTTGCTCTCCCCTGCAAGGGTGAATGACGAGCCTTTCCAAGGCCAGGAGTGCTGCAGGGCTGGGAAAAGCCCATAGCTGCTCTCCCCTGCAAGGGCAGGCAACAGGCTTGCTCTCCCCTGCATGAGCAAGCAAAGGGCCTTTCCAAGCCTCAGAATTATCTGGGGCTGGGAAAAGCCCATTGCTGCTCTCCCCTGCAAGGGTGTGAGACGGGTTTGCTCTCCCCTGCAAGAGAGAACAACAGGCCTTTCCGAGCCCCAGAGCAATCCAGGATTTGGAAAGGACCATTGCTTGTTCTCCCCTATAAGGGTGAGCAACGGGCCATTCCGAGTCTTGGAGGGCTCCAGGGCTCCAAAAGGCCGGTTGCTTTCTCTCCTCTGCAAGGGCGAGCGATGGACTTGCTCTCCCCAGTAAGGGTGAGTGATGGGCTTGCTCTCCCCAGTAAGGTTGAATGGCGGGCTTGCTCTCCCCTGGAAGGACGAGTGACAAATGCCAAGGCTGGAGCACTTCTCTCCCTCTGAGAGGATTCATCCCAGAGAGAGGGGGGGGTGCTCCAGTCTTCTCTGCCCATGGATCACAGGATCTATGAACAGAAAAATCTCTCCCAGCCCCCCCAGCCCCAGCAAGCTTGCTCTTCCCATGGATCACAGGTTCAATGGGCAGAACAAGCTCTCCCAGCCCCCCCAGCCAGCTTGCTCTGCCCATGGATCACAGGATTCATGGGCAGAGCAAGCTCTCTCAACCTCCCCCCCCCACATCCTGAGCAAGCCTCCCTGCCCATGGATCACAGGACTATTGCTGTGTTCAGATTTGTGAGTTGGGGCATGTTCTTTAATGTGATGGTGACTTTGAAATGATCTTGTGCAAAAAATTGTTTCTTGGTCATGGTGCGGGAGGGCGGTCGCCTACGGGGTGGGGGGGGCACAAAACTCAGATTTTGCCCTAAGCTCCATTTTTCCTAGCTACCCTCTGTTCACAAGGGTATTAAATCCAGAATCTAAAATTATCTAACAGGTGAAGGTAGTAAGGTAGGCAGAGTGTGGGAACTGTTGTAGAGTATGGTATACATTGGACACAATATAAGAAACATGTTGTGTTTTATTTAGAGATGTTGAGAACTTCATGGTGAACTCATTTTTATTTATTTATTTATTTTATTTATACTTTGGGCTTCTAGACCGCCCCATCCCCGAAGGGCTCTGGGCGGTGTACATCACATAATAAGTACAATTTTAAAACATCATAAATAGGCTAAAACTTAAAAAAGCAGCGAAAACTCACTAAACATTAATATTTAGGTAAAAATTGAATGTAAACATGGGTGTAAACATGGGTGGCGCCCGGAGCCCAATATCAAATTCTTCTCCCCAGGGAGGGGCGGCAGGTCTTGGTAGATGTTATAGGCCCGGATGTGGGGGCCAGCGGAAGGGGGGCACCATCAGCGGCTGGACTCTCCAAAGGCCCGGTGGAACAGCTCCGTCTTGCAGGCCCTGCAGAACTCACCAAGGTCCCGCAGGGCCCGAACAGCTGGTGGGAGAGCGTTCCACCAGGCCGGGGCCAGAGCTGTAAAGGCTCTGGCCCATGTGGAGGCCAGCCGCATCATCGAGGGGCCGGGGACCACCAGTAAATTGGCCTCTACCGAATGAAGAGGCAGTGTAGGGACATTTGGGGTGATGCGGTCTCGAAGATACGAGGGTCCCAGGCCGCGTAAGGCCTTAAAGGTCAGCACCAACACCTTGAAAACGATCCGGAACTCTACTGGGAGCCAATGTAGTCGGCGCAACACAGGCTGGATGTGATCCCAACTGGCGCTGCCTGTGAGCAGGCGCGCTGCCGCATGTTGGACCAGTTTCAATCTCCGGATCGAGCGCAAGGGAAGGCCAGCGTAGAGCGAGTTACAATAGTCTAACCTGGAGGTGACCGTTGCATGGATCACAGTGGCTAGGTCCGCTTGGGAGAGGAAGGGGGCCAGCCGCCGAGCCTGGCGAAGGTGGAAAAAGGCAACCCGGGTTATATGGGCCACCTGGGTCTCCATGGAAAGAGACGAATCCAGGTGGACCCCCAGGTTGCGCACGGAGGGGGTCGGTGCCAATGTGACCCCCTCCCACACCGGCGGCTGAAAAGTCCCGCCCTCCCCCTCACGGCCAAGCCAAAGGATCTCCGTCTTCGACGGATTCAGTTTTAACCTGCTCTGTCGCAACCAACCAGCAACCGCCTCCAAACAATGCTGTAGAGCCGCAGGGGCGGCGGCTGCTCCCCCCTCCATCGACAGAATGAGCTGAGTGTCATCCGCATACTGATGACAAATCAGCCCAAAGCTCTGCACCAACTGGGCAAGGGGTCACACATAGATGTTAAATAATAGCGGGATAATAAGCCCCTGGGGTACACCGCAGGAAAGTGGGCACTTCCGGGAGGCTTGATCCCCACGCCTCACTTGCTGATTCCGACCCCGGAGAAACGAGACAATCCATTGAAGGACCGTGCCCCGTACTCCGGAGGCGGCCAGGCGGTGGGTCAAAGGTCATGATCGACCATATCAAATGCTGTGGTAAGATCTAACAATACTAACAGCCCGATCCGCCTCGGTCGAAGCTGTATCACGGAGTGTATCTGTGATTTGGCGACGAGAACAGTCTCCGTCCCATGCCCAGCACGGAAGCCGGACTGGAAGGGGTCGAAAGCCGATGTGTCATCCAGGAAGCCTTGAAGCTGCTCCAACACCACTCTCTCAATTACCTTCCCCAGAAACGAAAGGTTCGAGACGGGGCGGTAATTGGCCAGATCCCTCGGATCTAACGGTGGTCTTTTTAAGAGTGGGTGGACCACTGCCTCCTTCAACCCATCCGGGAAGGCTCCTTGCTCAAGGGAGGCATTGATGATACTCAACAGATGGGGTCGTAGCTCCTCCCGGCAAGTTTTTACAAGCCAGGAAGGGCACGGATCCAGAGGACAGGTAGTAGGTCTAACAGCAGCTAAGGCCCTGTCAACAGCGGCTTCAGAGAGCAGGGAAAACTGGGCCAAACAAGGGCCTGAAGACGGCAAGGGAGCCTCCAGTTCACTAATTGTATCCAACGTAGGGGGAAGGTCCTGGCGGAGCGACGCGACCTTATCCGCAAAAAAGCTCATAAATGCCTCACAGCTAATGCTCAATTGAGAATTTGAAGAACCCTCCGATAGGGAGGTTAAAGACCGAATTATACGGAACAATTGTGCCGGGCGAGAGCTAGCGGATGCGAGAGAGGAGGAGAAGAAGGTTCTCTTCGCCTCCTTCGTCGCCATCTCATAGGCTTTCATAAACGTCCTATAGGATGTTCGCGCAGCTTCGTCACGAGATTTCCTCCATACTCGCTCTAGACGTCTAAGCGCCCGTTTCATACGGCGTAACTCCTCCGTGTACCATGGAGCACGCCGAGAGCGGGGGCGTAGAGGCCGCCGGTGGGCAACAAACTCAATGGCATCAGAGAGCTGGGAGTTCCAGTCCTCTACCTGCTCATCGAGTGTGCCGGTGGGTTCAGGGTCCCGCAGAGCATTCAGGAAACCAAGTGGATCCATAAGTCTCCGCGGGCGGGCATAAATCAGCCCGTCGCCTAGGCAGGGGTGGTGGGGCATGTCCATCCGGACCGACAGGGCGAAATGGTCGGACCATGGCACTCTGTCGACAGAGGACACGACCAAATCAATCCCCGACCCAAAGACCAAATCCAGCGTGTGCCCGGCCTCATGAGTGGGGCCCGAATTTACTAAGGAGAGGCCTAGCGTCGCCATGGATGACACTAGGTCCGCCGCCGCCGTACATGAGGCGGCATCGGCATGGACGTTGAAGTCCCCCAAGACAATAAGCCTGGGGAACCGCAGCGCCCAGTCCGACACCACCTCCAGCAGCCGCGGCAGGCTGCTTCCCGGTGCGCTAGGCGACCGGTACACTAGGAGAACAGCCAACCTCTCCAGGGCCAACCACTCTAGGCCGACACACTCCAAGCCGGTGATCTCTGGGACAGGGAGCGCCCTGAAGGGAATAGACTCCCGGACGAACACTGCCACCCCACCCCCCCGGCCCTGTGTTCGTGATCGGTGAAGACACGCGAAACCCGGGGGCGCCACTTCGCGCAAGGCAACGGTCTCACCCTCGCGCACCCAGGTTTCGGTGACACATGCCAGGTCCATCTGCTGTGCTCCGAGAAAATCTCGGAGCACCATGGTCTTATTATTGATGGACCTGGCATTTAGTAACACCAAAGACGAAGCAGAGTTTCCCTGAGCCCTACCGCCCTCGTTTCTCGGGATAGGTCGGAGGTCAGAAGGCAAACGAGCAACCCCATATCTCATGCGCCTTCTATCATATGGCCGCCGCCTACCGCAGTATCTACCCCGTCCCATCAACACAGGGATCCCCAGCCCCAAAATTGGTGCCCCCATGACTCTGCCAATCTCTCTCTATCCAAACAGCCTAACTAATGTCCCACCGAAGTGGGTCTGACTCAACTGGCAGTAAATAATCCCAGCCTGATCTGAACCGTATAAATACAGTAAATACAGGCTGGGCAGGCTAGCTGTATAATACAATTCTAAACTAACCTACAACTAATACTAAACTAATATACTTTAACAATTACCAGCTGAATAAACAATTATCAAAAATCAGGAGAGTGGAAGTGTGTACCAAAGGGGTGCTGGGCGGCAGTAAAAGCAACTGTCATCCAAACCCTCAGCCTTCTAATGGGGTAATGGCACAACATGGACCCCCCTAAGATCTATAGGGGTGATGGTAGTAATACCACTACACGGGTGACGGACATGGGGCTCACACCACCCAGGCCAGTCATTCACATGTGGGGTGTCCAAGTCAATAAGAGCTTCGTCGTCACGACAGATTGAAGTTATGGTCGGGGCGGCAATTGAGGGGCTGCTGCCACCAGTCACCTCGGCCAGCCCTGAGATCGGAAGCTCTGCATTCGTAAATTGTCCCTTTTCTACAGCCACAGTGAGAAATGCACAGAGCCCTGCATCACTTCTCCTTGGTACCAGTCAGTTCCTGAACAACTTTTCAGCAATTAGTTTTTGTAATTGTCAACTTTTTTTATGGTCTTCTTTCTTTCATGTCACTTGTATAGTTTCATAGTTCCACCAAGAGACAGTAGGTGAAAAGAGACAGCTGTAGGTTCCCTTGCTCATAAAATAACTTGTTGCCTAGAAAGAACAAGGAAGTGCTTTCCTAGGGGATTCAATCCTCCGACATGAACCTTGGATTGCGTGATCAATTTTTCCCCATGATTAGGATGTTTGCTATTAAAATGTTCATTTTCCATGTTTTGGATACTTTTCAGTGAGTTTTTAATTTCAATTTTAATAAACAAATCTACTTGGGAAAGAAGTTACAAAACACATGGGAATATAAATTACACCTTCTGAAGGATTTTTCAAAACTGCTATAGAAATTACCATTGACCCAAAATAATCGGCAGCCATTCATGGTAATTATTGCAAAAAAAATATGAACATACACTAAATTGTAGGATCTTTTTTTCTTTGTAGACAGTTTATGAGTGAGATATCCGTGTGCTCATGCTTGTTTTAATTATCTTCCCTAAAGCAGAAGCATACAGCAATAAATAGGGGGAGAAGAACTAACTCCATTGGACTGCATAAAGGCATTGAACAAATGACTAAACAGGAATAAGCAACCCACTGATAAATTGCCCCTTGATCAAACTAGCAAATTTACCACAAGAACTCAACCACCAGGTGCTTGAGCATCTTGAAGCCAATTTTTGCTGTCTGGCTTTTGGAAAAGTCAACACTTTTGAGTTGATTGATAAACTCTTCTTGTTGCATTATCTTTTGTTTCTACATAAATCCAAAAAATAATTTTAAGCTTCTGAATTTATACTCTCATTTTCTGCCTAAGTATTTATGATAAAGTGGTCCAAATTGAAATTAAAAAAAGGAATAAATCTGTCAGAAATTTAATATTTTGGAAGTGAAGTGGACAAGCATAAATATCTTAACCCATCCTTCTATTACCCATTAATTGTGTTTTGTAATCATTTGGTATTAAGTAAGAGTTTTAAAAGCTTACAGTATTGCTTGATAAATTAATAACAATCAGGAAGAGTTAATTGAAGGTAGTCATTAATTCACAAGGAAATGGCCCACACTAAAGTCAATATTGTGCCCATCAATTCAACAATCAATTCCCCTTTTTCCCTAGCACCATCAGTCTTTTAAACATTTCTGCAATTTATGACTATGATCTCATGGTACAGTATATAATGCACTTCCTGTTTAAAAGCACAGTTTGAATTCATTTTAGCATGTACAAATTTGCTTTGGTTATAATTAGTAAATTAAGACAGAGGGCCTCTAGGGATGAGATATTTTAGCCATATGATTGCAAAACTTATTCATTCCTAACTAATATTGTTATCTTAAATACCAGAAGGAAGCAATTATTTTCCCACATGTGGTTAAGTAGTTACTACTTCTTTACTTTTGGTATTGTATGCCATAGGGAAGTTTGATAAATTAACCTTTTATGTAACAGCAATATTGCAAAACCAATCTGTAAATTCATTAGCCATTCAATTTTATAATAAAAATAAATTGACAGAGACAAATTTGATAACAAGAATAATACAGAGTTTATAGCAGACTTTTTAAATTTTCCCCAAGGCAAAATAGCCATATGTTTTCACTGCATCAGTTGCTGGATCTAGAAGCTACAAAAGTACTTGCAGATAAAGCATTTTCTTCTATTGTAAAGCATAAAGAGAAAATATTGAGGTAGAATAAGAGTTTGAGGGACAGTGTTTTTCAGATATTAAAGTAATGACAAACAGAAACATCATTCTATGTAATTTTACATCCTGTATTAATTCAAGAATCAAACAATTAATATACATTGAAACAGACTTTCCATTTGGATCTCAATGTAGAAGTGGGGAACCAACATGGACTTGTAGGGAGCATTTAATTTTCTCCTCCCCCACTATTCCCTCTTTTCTTCCATGAAAACTCCCATAGCTTCCTTCATTTTCCTATTTCTGTCCCTCCTTCCCACATACCAGACACCCTACCCTACCATCTATCTTCAGCTTTCTCTCTTTCCTCCCCATACAGTCTGGTTGAGTTGCACAGTACTGGCTGAGCTAGACCCAACTGTGCAGTGAGGAACCTGGAAGGTCCTATGGTGAAGCACCACACTTTCTCCTATATCCCATACACACACTATTGTTTCATTCCCTCTTCCTGTCAGTCCCCATCTCCCACCTTTCCCTGCTTCCTTTTGTCCTTCCCAGCCACCAACCTACCTACCTTTTATTAACCCCCTTAATAAGCCATATTTATTATTTACATCATTTATTCCCTGCTGTTCTCCACAGTGGGGACCCAAAACATCTTCCATCATTTGCATCACCTCCATTTTATCCTCAAAACAACACTTTGATGTAGAAGAAGAAGAGTTGGATTTATAACCCCCTTTCTCTCCTGTAAGGAGATTCAAAGGGACTTACAAACTCCTTACCCTTCCCTCCTCACAGCAAACTCCCTGTGAGGTAGGTGGGACTGAGAGAGCTCAGAAGAACTGTGACTAGCCCAAGGTCACCCAGCTGGTGTGTGTTGAAATGTACAGGCTAATTTGAATTCCCCAGATAAGCCTACACAGCTCATGCAGCAGAGCTGGGAATCAAACCCCGTCCCTCCAGATTAAAGTACACCTGCTCTTAATCACTATGCCACTGATGCTCCTGAGAATAGGTAGATCAAGCTGAGAATATGTGACTAGGCTGAGATCACCCAGTGAGCACCATAGCAGAATGGCAACTTAAAATTTGATATCCTGGTTTCTAGTCTGAAATTCTAACCACTGTACAACACTGCCTACTTTATTTTTATTTATTTATTTAAATTTTTATTTGTATCCCGTCCTTCCCAAGAAGGGCTCAGAGTGGCACCTTTCATGAATAGTAGCAAACAGCCAGGCTTTGGTGAGTTGTGCAAGTCACCTGATGGCAGCAAGTTGCCTGGTGATTCCTGCTGGTTCTGTCTGGATGCATTTTTTCTCAAAGGCCAACATATCCCTCAAAAGGGCACTTCCCCTCCTTCTTCCTTTTACTGACAGAAATCACAGCTGGCAGTACTGTTGCCTAGCAATGGCCACTGAGAATTTATTTCTTAAAGCTTCAAACACTCATTTTATCATTTCTCTCTCTTTTTAGATTGAAGATTTTCCTGTCAACCTGGAATTTTTTGGGAGTTTGTCTTATGTGTTCATGGCTTCAGTCTCCGGATTTTTAGGTATCCACAGATGGGGCCACATTGAGAATTAAATATATCATTTTTTAAACTTAAATTCATTCTAGTCTCGAGGTGGTACTTTTAAAAAAATTACTTGTAGTCAGTAAAGGAAATAATAAGCAGCAGAAGCAATTCTTGCAACAAGGATTTCTTGCTTTCACCCTGGCACATTAGCCTTTTAGCAGTTACATGATAGGATGAAAATCAACAGATGGTACAGAGGATACTCAGTCTGTTAAATGTATACTTGACATGTAGCTATTAACAAGAAGTTCCAGAACGAAGGTAAGAACACTATATACATACATGTGGAAGGTGATACATATACACACACATACACACACATATGTATTACTCTGTAACTCCATATTTGTTAGACATAAAATTGCACTCCTCTGAGAGATGCTGGGAAAGAAAAAATTGGCCTTGCTTGTATGACTGAAATCTGGATAGATGAAAATTACAGGGTCTAATTGAATTAACACCTCCTGGTTACATGGTATTTCATCAATCCTTCAGATCTGTAGTCAGATCATGGACATAGGTAAGGGGGGGTTCTCGGGTTTGAAACCCCCCCATTCATGTCTGAAGCTCCGCCCCTCTGTGGGTTTTTAAAACATTTAAGTGCTTTTTGGTTTTTGGCCTGCAGGGGGCGCATTGTTTGGGCTAGCAGCACCAAACTTTCAGGGATTCTTTGGGGGACTCTCCTGATAATACTACCCGGGTTTGGTGAGGTTTGGTTCAGGGGGTCCAAAGTTATGGACTCCCAAAGGGGATGCCCCCATCCTCCATTGTTTCCAATGGGAGCTAATAGAAGATGGGGGCTAAACCTTTGAGGGTCCATAACTTTGGACACCCTGAACCGAACTTCACCAAACCTGGGATGTATTATCAGGAGAGTATCATATTGATACCACCCAGGTTTTGTGAAGTTTGGTCCGGGGGGTCCAAAGCTATGGACTCCCAAAGGGAGTGCCCCAGCCTCCATTGTTTCCAAAGGGAGCTAATAGAAGATGAAGGCTACATCTTTGAGAGTCCATATCTTTGGATATCCTGAACCAAACTTCACCAAGCCTGGGATGTATTATCAGGAGAGTCTCTTATTGAAACCACCCAGGTTTTGTGAAGTTTGGTCTAGAGAGTCCAAAGCTATGGACTACCAGGGGGGGTGCCCCATCCCCCATTGTTTCCAATGGGAGCTAATAGGAGTTGGGGGCTATTTATTTATTTATTTATTTATTTATTTATTTATTTATTTATTTATTTATTTATTTATTTATTGAATTTGTAGGCCGCCCCATCCCCAGGGGGCTCTGGGCTGTGCACAACAATATTCATTACAATCAGTAAAGTTATTAAACCAATAAAATCTATTAAAATCTATTGAGGCTACACCTTTGAGGGTCCATAACTTTGGACCCCCTGAACCAAACTTCACCAAACCTGGGTGGTATCATTAGGAGATACTCCTGAAGATACCCTGAGAGTTTGGTGCTTCTAGCTTAACAATTGCACCCCTGACAGCGGGCACCCCCCAAATTTCCCAGATTCTCCTTTTAAATCCACCCCTTTCGGCATGGATTTAAAGGGAGAATCTCAGGTCCTCAGTTTAGAAGAAGAAGAAGAGTTTGGATTTATATCCCCCCTTTCTCTCCTGTAGGAGACTCAAAGGGGCTTACAGTCTCCTTGCCCTTGCTCCCTCACAACAAACTCCCTGTGAGGTGGGTGGGGCTGAGAGAGCTCCAAAAAGCTGTGACTAGCCCAAGGTCACCCAGCTGGCGTGTGTGGGAGTGCACAGGCTAATCTGAATTCCCCAGATAAGCCTCCACAGATGAAGTGGCAGAGCAGGGAATCAAACCCCACAGCTCAAGTGGCAGAACAAACTCCACAGCTCAAGTGGCAGAGCAGGGAATCAGGGGGATAATCCACCCCAAAACAGCATCACTTTCAATGTTGTTTGACTAGGGACCCCAGATTCTCCCTTTAAGGTGGATTTAAAAGGAGAATTTGGGCTCTCTAGTTTAAACACCATTGAAAGTGATGCTGTTTGGGGGTGGATTCCAGCATCACAGCAGCTGCCTGCCCCCCCCCCCGCAAAACTCAGATTTTGCACCAGGCTCCATTTTCCCTCTATGCCTCTGCCCAGAGGGGAGGGGCAGGGGAGGGCAGGGCAGGGGAGTCTGCCATCCCAGACCTCGGAGAGCTGCTTTTATAAGCGCTGGGCCAGGGGCGGGGCTGGGGAGGCGTGTCCATGCCCTAGGGGTGGGTGGGGGTGTGGCCCCACCCCCAACCCCCCCATAAAAAATCTATACCTATGTCCTTGAGTCAGATACAATTGATATGAAATGTTTTATTTTGAGACTGCTCACTACAGCTTTGCCTCAGGATCAGTTTCCATGTCATGGATCAATCCTCCAGTCTGAAAAATGGCTGTACAGATTAATCACCCTAAGCCTTTTCCTGCTTTTCCTCCCCATTACACACATTTATGGCCCTTATAATTCAAGAAGGAACAAGTTAAGGAACAAGTTAAGAGAAAAAATCTAAGGGCTGATGAGTGCCAGAAGATTTTTGAAGAGAGTCTCAAGAAGCAATTAATTCAATGGCTGATGCAAGTGGAATATTCCAGAATCAAAGTGGAGCAAAACACTAGAGGTTTCAAATATGACTAAAAGCTGATCATTTCTCACTCACGTTCACTATATAAATTTTAATTTTATTTTGCAGTCACAGAGAAGATCCACATTCTGTTCATCTTTTAAATTAGGATGCTGAAAGTGCACCAACAAAAAAATTAAATAGGTTTTCAACTTCTTTCTATAGTGTAAGAGCACCTTTAAATTGATATTCTCTCTCCATAGTGTTACATCACCTGACTTGTTTCCTTTACAGTGTTCAGGAATTTATGCTGTGGCTGGTTTCACTTGCCTAGCAGCCCTTTAGTTTCTACTATGGTATGTCTTCTGTGGCATATGTTTCATTGGAGGGATTCTGTTAGGGCTTTGTTTGCTCTGAGGCTGGCTTTCTTTTGGCTTTACAAAGTACTTTGCGCTGGAGTGCATCCATTTGTTTTGCCACTGGCCTGGCTCTTTTTGCCCTGCACCATACTTCCAGGGTAAAGTTCTGTCTCAGTAATTTGATTCTCAATCTGTCTGGTTTTTCTTTTCACCATGCTGTGATATTCAACAAGCCATTCACACAGTTCCCTGAACTCATATTTGTGCTCACAGCTCTAAATAAGTCAAGCTGCTGGGGTTACTGACTCACTTTGAGTTCTAGTAAAGAATCTGGGCTCTTTGCAGGCGATGTAGTTCTATTATTGGAAGACTCAGTACCATCATTGGAGGGATTGGAGCACCTTCCTTATGAAAAGAGGCTGCAGCATTTGGAACTCTTTAGTCTGGAGAGAAGACGTCTGAGGGGGATATGATTGAAGTCTATAAAATTATGCATGGGATAGAAAATGTTAACAGAGAGAAATTTTTCTCTTTTTCTCACAATACTAAAACCAGAGGGCATACATTGAAAATGCTGGGGGGAAGAATTAGGACTAATAAAAGGAAACACTTCTTCACACAACGTGTGATTGGTGTTTGGAATATGCTGCCACAGGAGGTGGGAATGGCCACTAACCTGGATAGCTTTAAAAGGGGCTTGGACAGATTTATGGAGGAGAAGTTGATCTATGGCTACCAATCTTGATCCTCCTTGATCTGAGATTGCAAATGCCTTAGCAGACCAGATGCTTGGGAGCAGCAGCAGCAGAAAGCCATTGCTTTCACATCCTGCATGTGAGCTCCCAAAGGCATGTGGTGGGCCACTGTGAGTAGCAGAGTGCTGGGCTAGCTGGACTCTGCTCTGATCCAGCAGGCTCTTTCTTATGTTCTTATCATCTCAAAGTAATGGTAATATTTAAAACATTTGGATTAGTATCAGGTCTCAAAATAAATAATCTGAAAACAAAAATGTTAACGTTTAATATGAATGAACAGTATCAAGTGGAACCTGAAATAAAGATTGAAAAGAACATTGAAAATGAGTTGAAATAGCTAATAAAATAATACTTTATTTGATAACTATTAAAATTGGAGCAAAATTAAACAAGAGCAAAACGGATGGGAGAAATTACAGTTGCGACTTTTGGGCAAAATTGCAACAATAAAAATGAATGTTCTGCCTAGAATGTTAGTTTTATTTCAATCAATACCTATAATAATCTTTGAGAAACCATTCAAGGATTGGCAAAAGGAGTTAATAAAATTCACATGGAAGGGAAGGAAACCAAGAAAAAAAATTACAAGGTATCAAGAAAAGAGGTGGTCTAAGACCGCTTTCACACAGGCCAATAAACATGGGTTAATGACTGTACAAAGCCCATTGGGGGGGACTTTGCACAGATCCCGCTGCTAACATGAGTCCATCCCAAGTCCCCCCCCCCAACTGTTTTTTTCAAGAATCACACTATCTGTGATTCTTTTTAAATAGCCCGGGTTGCAGCTGCTTCCGAGCAGTCAGGCAGGAGGTGCCTGTAATACAGCTGCACATTCTGTTTTTTTCTTCCCTGCCTGGCATCTGCGTGGCCACACAGGTACACAGGGTCATGACATGCACCAGTATGGCTGGGGGGGGGGGGTTGATGGTCATGCATGCCTTCGTAGCTATGCATCAGTGGGATGTCAGTTTTTTTTAAAAAAATGTGCTTCCATGTGAAGGCACGATGTCAACCCACATTGCTTTCATGGGCTCCATTTGCTGCCTGCATGGAGGCATGTGAATGCACAGAGTAGAAAGCGGGATGCTTTATCTCAACAGCAACCCACTATACTTTCGCTGTTTGGAAGGGGCCTCAGTCTTCCCAATCTAGAATTATATTATGATGTCAATTGTTTAGTTTGGATTAATACTGGTTCGGATTAAGAAATAAACATATTTTAAATCTTGAAGACCTTGATTTTATATATGACTGGCATGCATGTTCATGGTACAGAAAAATTGGGATACACCAACCTTTGAGAATCATTGTATAAGACATATGTTGTATGGAATGTGAGTAAAATATAAAACTATATTATTGCCTAAGATTCCAAAGTAGTTATTCCTTCAGAGGTGTTGAATAGTAGGGGAAAATGGCAAAGAAATAAGTTTTAACATATGATGAATGGTGATGGACAATTCTGTATGTAATTGATTTTTATGCAGAAAACTTTATAAAATGACAAAATTATTAAAATGGGATACTGAAGGAAAAAAGGGTCAATGACAGGTGGGTGGAAAATGTAGGACACACCATTCAACTTCAAGATTGGAAAATGTTCTGGCAAAAAGATTTGAGCTTTACATTAGGAACAAATCTAAGAGAAAATTATAAAATGTTATATAGATATTATTAACTCCTGTAGTTCTATCTCAAAAATAACAAAATAAGTCAACTGATTGTTGGAAATGTAAATGGTCAAAGGGACTTTCTTCCATTTGTGGTGGACATTTGTGGAAGCAAATAGCTTCAGACACATGGCAATATAAGAAAAATTGTGGAAATTGATTTTAAATTAAAATCAGAATTGTAATTACTGCATATTCTAGATCCTGAAATTGAAAAGGAATGAAGAATGTTAATAATTAATAATTACAGTGGCAAGGATTCCTTATGCCCAATACTGAAAAAATCCAAAAACACCATATTTGAAAGAATGGCCAGATCACATTAATGAATATGGAGAACTAAATAAATTAAAATACTAATGAAAAGACCTGGATAGATATTTTAAAAAGCTGAATAGATATACAGTAAACTGGGAGCTCTTTGTAATTTTTTTGAAAAATAGTATGAACAATTATTCTGAACTCTTGGGTTTTGATATATAGATATTTGGAATAGAAAATTATTATTAGAAGATGTATTAACTATATTGTTCTTTTTAAATATGAAAAAAAGATTTAAAATGAATCTTAGCATATTAGACTAATGTCGGAAAGCAATTAATCTATGTGAATAGTTGTAAGTCATTTTAATTGTTTATCATGTTTTATGCATCTTGTCTTTTTTGTTGTTCAATATGATTTTTTTTAAACTAAAGATATTCTTTAAAAAAGAATGATGCTCACAGTGATCTTAACTCAATAGACCTTGTCAATTTCGCTGGCCCATTGAATTATCAGTAGATCAGTAGTAGATCTAAACACACATACACACATTCATAGAGCCTTCTTGCAGTCAAACCACATTGACTTGAGACAGTAGTTCACCGAAGGGCAGCCTGTGATGCTGTTTTCCAGTCAGAAGTAGCTGAACCTTATCACATGGCTCTCATTCTTTGCTTTCTGGAAAAAAATGATGATCTACTTTTTGACATGGGGCCAGGCTTTAATTTTGAATAATTCCTTATGTGGCTGAACAATTTACATGTATCCATCAAGTTTACAGCATCATGTGATTTAAAAAGCATCAGCCTCCTGTATACCTCAATATACTTTGATATGGAACACAAAATAGGTTTTGCTCCTTTTCATAAAGTAACAGAAAGGAATACAGCACTTCAATATTCATCCCACAACCCAAAGCATCTCAGGGATAATCTCCCATACAGCCAACTCATGCGAGCTAAAAGGAATTTCACTGACTGACAGACCTTTGAAATTGAGGCCTAAAGGATGGTGGGAAATTTTGCCACAAGGGGATACCCTGAAAGAATCATAATTTGGTGACTCCCCTCCCCTCCCTTGCATGCCACCCCTCACTCCCTCCCCTCCCTTGCATGCCACCACTCCCTATCCTCCCCCTCTCTCTGCTAGGATGGGTGGGACAGGTTCAGATGCTGGGCCTCCTCCCCTTCTTTGCATGCCACCCCTCACTCGCTCCCCTCTCTTCCTCCTCTTCCCTTGCATGCCAATCCTCCTCCTCCCCCTCCCTGCCCTCCCCCTTCCTCCACTAGTGTGGGTGGGCCATGTCCAGATGCCTGAAATTTATGACTGAAATTCTACTGGAGGCAATTTTTTTCCCTAGTGTGCTACTTTGTACTTGCTTCATTCTGGAAGCATGCATATGGCAGGCTTCTTTTTTTGTTTTGTTCTATATGATTTAGAAGTAAGTAACAATGGAGAGAGAGAGAAAGTATTGTCTGGGGAAAGAAAGTAGAAGATATGGGAGGAAATCCTTAATGATAGGGAAGAATTAAAGAAGGAACAAGAAGAGACAAGAGGAAAACATTTTAGTTTCCTGTAGGAGTAGTGATACAGGCTTTCAGTGTAGGAGGAAAGCAGAGCATGGGGAGTTGATCATGCAGATGTTCCAATCGTTTGTTTTTTAAGATTTGGGCTACAAAGATTTTTTTCTTACTTATTTTGGGAAACATTTTAAGAAAACAGGACATGCATCATTATTCATTAAGGTCTATGAGTTTAGTCAGCTCAGCATTTCTACAAACTATTGTCAGAAGTAATTATATAGGCCAGTGTACTAAATGTGCACTTAAAAAGATAGGCAAATGGGATTATGTTGTATATAAAATAAAAAAACACAATCACGTATAATCTGTATTGTATTAATAAGAAAACCATAGAAAATGTGAAGAATTTTGAAGATTATCAGCTGGGTTTGATGCTCATTTGCATGCCTATGAGAAAAAAACAATAAGAAGTTGACTGAATTTTAGAACTGGATTGGTGCAGGTGATGGTGGGACTTGGAACAGAAAGCATATTCTGCCTGCTTACTATTCCAAACCTTACCCTACAATACTTCTGGACAGCTGATCAGGAGGTGTGGACTTGCAGTGGAAAGCATGCCAAACACACTTCTCAGCTCTCCCATCACCCACCCTAGAGGAGGGTTTTGAGCAGAAAGAAAGCAGGATGACTACTCCTAGCTTCTCTTGTCTGATATCTGGCTACAACAGGGGTCTGCAACTTGCGGTCTGCAACCTACCATGCTGACAGGGGCTGATGGGAATTGTAGTCCATGAACATCTGGAGAGCCGCAGGTTGCAGACACCTAGGCTACAAATTGGGAGTCTGGACATGGAACAGGAAGTATTAAGAATGAACTTCCCTCTTAGCTCTCCAATGACTTGCCAACAGTGACATGGACAGGCCTTCAGTATACCTTCTGTTCTGATCAGCCTGTGGTGTGATGGAGTATTGAAAGCCCACATTCAAATGTGTTTATTTGTTTGCCTTGGATTGTTTCTCTGTTTGAAGGTCCTTTTGAACCCATCCCCCCATTTTTTTAGTTTTTGGATTTTTCTGGTAATTTTTGAATTTTTCCAGGATTGTAGAATGATATTCCCTTTTTGGTCTGGCATATTTTGATGTATTTTTTATCCACATTCTGATGCCAAGTTCAGAATTAGATAATATGATAGCTGTACTTATACTTTCAAGCATCATTATGAACCAGGACCTTTCATTATGAACCAGATCTGGAATATGTCCAGATCTTTCAGTTATTAAATGATATAGCACTACTGAAAGAAAACTATAATGCTAGCTAATTAGTGGGTTGAATCATCACCTCTGATTGTGAAGTCAATGAATTTAAAATCCAATTTAAAGAATCACTTCTTGCTGACTACACAACTGAAAAAGATCTGTACATTGACCTTGCTTGCTTGGACATCTTTTATGGTATCTGTGGTTTAACTGATGAGCTTATTATGGTATCTGTGGTTTAACTGATGAGCTTATTAAAATTTGACATAAGCAACTTCTACTAAAATATGCCCATGCTAAAATATCAGTTATCACATTTGAAAGAACTAAACTGGGTACCTTGATTATTTAGACTAAAAGCTGGATAGCTAGAAAAATTTGTATCAGTTCAGAAACTGATAACCGCTTTAACTAAATAACTGTTAAAATGAGTGTACTTTAAATACCAGTGATATTTCACAGGCCTAAATGGTAATTAATTGTTATTCAAGTATTCCAAAACTTTATTCTACTCTAAAAAACATATGAGCAGTGTTCAAGTTCCCATAGACATCTATTAGTATTGCATAATTCAAACCACGCATTGGGAACTGAAGTACCATCATACAGCTTTACTGGCACCATGGAGTTGAGGAAATATACTCCTCTATAGGCAGAAGCATGAAAGAGTTAAAACTTCAGCCTCTTTGCAAGAACGGGATTGTGAAAAAAGTTGTCATACTAGCACAAACTGGAATATTAAAACAGCCCAATAACACCTGAACTACCATGGGAAGATTCTATAGATGTCATCGCAACTCCTAGCCCAGCTTGGCTTGCTTGAAGATGCTAGCAGCCTTCCTGGAAGATGCTTGGCTTGCTGCAGGATGGAACTATCTACACATTACCAAGTCCTCAAGTTTGTTAGAAAACAAGACAATGACTTGGTATCACATTTCATTCCTCACAGACACACACAAACTTTTTCCTGTTTGCAACCACAGAATGCAAGGAGAAGCAGATTTAGATTCCCCCTTCCTCAAAAGGTTTATGTTTTCACATACCATCCCAAGGAGCTACTATTGGCTGTGCTGTGAAAATCACATTACTTTTGTGTCTAGATGTAAATTTTGCAACAAAGCCATGGGATAGTTTGAGGCCCTGAAAACTTCAGGCTTCAGCTCCTTCTTCTGACATGTTGTGGTCACAGGCAGAAAAAGCTGCTATGTGTCTGAGAGGCAAAGAACTTCCCTTGTATGTAGATCATTATTGTGAAGCAGAGAATTCACCACAAGGATGCATGAGAATAGGCATCTTAATGTCAAAAATGTAACAAATCCTAGCTAATTAATTTCTTATCTGAGAGAATACCAGTATAAAAATACAATTAAGGCTCTGCTTGGCCTGTGGCCAATTCAATTATGCTTCTGAATTTTAACACCCTTGTTCAAATACCTTTGCTAGGTAAAATGGAATTCTGAGAGAAAAGGAGTTTCAGAAGCACTTAATTCATTTTACTTTACAAATATATTACTCTATAATTATCCCAGCTTTGAGCAGAGTAGAGTATAGTCTTATAGAAAAGATCCTGTATAAAAAAATTGTACCATAGAACATAACTTCTTTTTAAAACAAAAAACAAAAAACCCCTCTTTTTGCTAATTTCCTGGTAATGCTGATCAAATTCTACAGTTTACTCTTGATTCCAAGCTTGGAGCTGTGCTGCTGAACCTGCACCTGTCCATGAAATTGCAGATGGCTCATGTAACACAGGCTATTGCCTTCAAAACAGGAAGGAGGAGGAGAACCAGCTTGCTTTGGCGAGATGAACACACATTTCCAAAACGCTAATTATTTGTTCGCCACAATATTATGGATGTCTCATGCATTTACAACTGGGATTCATCTTCATGCATCATTAAAAGCCTAATGTATATCTTTGGGGAAAAAGGAGAAAGTCTGCTCAGAAATTATAGATTCTTTAGTTATTTTGCCAAGAGTCTTGCAGCACTATTAATATTCTAAAGTCTTCCAGTGAACTGAAAAAAGAGATGCAGAAAAAAAGAGATCTGTAACAAATATCTGAATAAGATTTTTTGGATTTTTTGGATTTTTTATCAAAGTGATAAATTATCATGCAAAAATCTAGCATCTCAGACATTTCACTATTTTGGAGTCAATATCACTTCCTTATAGAAATACTGGGTGTGAACCACTTGTTTATAATCCATGGGGATAAGTGCACAAACATCTATTCCAATTTATGTATGTGTTATAATAGATACATGTAGTGCCATGTGTTGTGGTGTTCATGTCTTTTTCCCCCAACCTGGAAATGATATCTGTGAAAACAACTGGCATAGTTCTTTCTTTTAAATAGAAGTTGAAATTTAGTAACTGAAACCAGGAAAAAGCACAATAGCTATGGTCAATGTGATAAAGAGCAAAACTCATTCAGTAGGGCTACATATGTATCACTGAAAAATCCCAATACTTCTTTTTATAATATCAACTGGTTAAAAACATGTTAACCTACCATAATTCTGTAAGAAAAACATACAATTTTGGATCAAGAAAAATGTAGAGCTTTCTGACTCAGCATTTCAAAGTCAGGTAAAACAGTGAGTGCTCTGAGCAGGGAGTTGGAGGCAGTAAAGGGTTGAGTGAGAGTCAAGAAATTGGTATTCAGTCCAGAGAAGGGAGATGCTGTTGCAAGAGGTCAACTCAGTATGGGAGCTTTCAGTTTGTTCTAGAGGGGGGTAGAATAGCATCTTCAGTTCACAACCAGGGGTGCATTATCCAGTATTATTTCTGGTTGCTTCTTAGTCACACCCCCACTCACTTCCTCCTCATTTGATCTCTCTCTGCATTTCCAACCTCTTTCCCTTTTTTACCGGTGCCCAGGACTTTCCTTAAATGTATCGCAGTTCACCCATTCCTGGGGGGTGATGCTGATGCATACAGCGAGACTGTGGACAATTCCCCACCCACCATTAGATGCGCGCTCCTCACGGCAAATACCCCGGGGTCCTGCAGCACTCCCCACTACATCAGCAGTGACAACGCAGCGACAACGCCATCACCCCAATTCTGCTGCTCCTCCCACCCCTCAGCGTGCGTCATTTCGGATCCTGGTCGGAAGTACACCTTTTTGAAACCGCGTGCCGAACATGGAACAGGGGTCCCCTCTACTTTCACTTTTGAAGTAGGGAATCGACCTGTCTTCTCAGCATGGGAGAAGGTCTGGCAGGAAGAGATTTCCTTGAAGTGTATTTCTGTTAAAAGCAAAGTGGATCCCCTTCTTCCTTTCTAGTTTTCCTTTCAAGAAAGAGACTAAGCCTAACATAAGAGAGAAAGAGTCCAGAGTCGTGTGAGTTTTCCCTGGAAAGTTACTGTTTTGAAGAAGGCTTTGCTCTTCTTTCACCCAGGTGGAATCCTACTGAAACATTACAGGAAACTAACAATGTAGTACAAAAAGCTGACAAAAATGAAAGTTTAGCAGATAAAAGCAGGCATCGAATTTGTTGCATATTCCCAGTTTTTCTAATCCATAGAGAGGCAATGCATCTTGTGTTTCTAAAAGTTAATTCAACAGTCTCCCTTGACTGTTAGGGAAGAAGTAAACATTGAAGGGGAAAAAAGAACACCAGTAGTGGCTGCATCTTTCTTACTGGCAATCACACAAATACATCCCCATCCTTGCAAAGGTGGGCAGTAAAAAATGGCTCCTTCTCTGGTCTTTTCAGCAGCTCCCTGGCCAGTTACTTGGCTGCCTGGCATTTTTTGTGGCAGCAACTCAACCATTCTTTCCAGACACCTGTGCCACTTCAGTTGCTCTGCTGGATACTCCCATCTGTCTAGCCTCTTCTTTTCCATGGCAGCCCACCCGGTCACACACCTGCCTTTTTCATTGGCTGTGGTTACTCTTCCCCCATCTGCCTTGAGTTGTGCCACCTCAGTGTTCTAGAAGTGCAGAAGCTGCACATGTGCAGAGAGTGCTGTGGGTTTGGTGGCCCTAAGTCCTATTGGGCGGGATAGAAATGTGAAACATAAACAAACAAACAAACCCTTCACCATGTATTTTGGTTCACAATTTCAGATTTTTTTAAAAAAAAATCTGGAGGATCCCTTCAGTTTGGAGAAAAATCTCACTTCTTTCCTCATGGGCTCAATCCACGGCTATAAGATATATCACCATGTGACTATTAAATATATAGAGGAGCCTTAAAGGCAGGTCAATGCATCACAAACTGTAGGTGAGGACATTATTGAGGACTGATGTCCTGAGAATGTTGTGTCTGACCAAAAAAATAAAATGTGGTCAAAATCACCCTAATCATTAGCTAATATCTGGTAGAGTGACCATTAGTAGAATCCATTCCGTAGTAGCCTTATTGACAGTAGAACTAACAGAAAGGCTCTTTCTTTACAAAATCTTAGTTCTATATTATTAAATATATATTGAACCAAAAATCCCTTCTTCTTTCCCAAGGGAATAAATTCTTTAATCGCATCCCAGCAAGCCACCTGGTTGCTTGCTGAATTTTGTAAACAGAGATAACAAGATTTACCACAGTCCCATTGTAAAATGCAAAATCACTAACAGAATGTGGGATAAGAACTTCTTTGACTTAAAAGGCCAGCATATCAAAGACATGGGTCCCCCCCCCTCTTTTTTTTCAAACGACACTTTCCTGGGACAATAAATTAGCTCTCTTTGAAACCCAAGTGACTGTATCTGAGAACTGGTTTTTGTTGCATCATTATATATCATCTCTTGATAAAATACAAGTCCCAGGGATGTGGTTGATTCTATAAAGACATCTACGAAACCATGTACTAGAAATGCTGTGTTTTAGCAAGGAAATATGATTATTCCTAAATAAATAAGTATTGTCCAGTATAGTTCTGTCCTGGTTAGGTAGATATTGTGTTAAGTACTATAGAATAGGAAATATACATGTTACCTGTCAGCTACAGCTAACCTTGTGGCCTTAAGGTGAACAATGCCTCTCCCAAAGATCCTATCTGTCCTAAGATGTTGTGATTGTACCACATAAACTAACTTCTTGTGATCTATCATTTTGAATTCCTGGTTTATTGTGTACTTCTGAAGAACACAGATGTATTTTACAACAAGATTGCCCCCTTTTGATGTATTCTGTTTCCCACAAAATTTCCTAAAAAAATAAAAAGTGTGCACCATATCACTTTACTCCAGAGGAACCAAATGGGGAGGTAACACATCCTTCCAATTAAAGCTTACTTCTTTTGACCTCTTGCCTCTCTGTTTCATTATGGGCCTGGAACATTGAGATGCAGAACTGATATCAAACTGGGACATATCAAGAAGATGTCAACTGTCTCAGAACACTAATGTTAGCAAGGGAAGAAAGAAAGGTATATGTGTACGGCCTTACATAAGTACCTCCCAACCCTGGTATGGTGTCTGAAGTTTTATATTATATAATCCTTGTGTCGTCTCCAGGCTGGAACCACAAGGACTTTTGGTCTGCCATTCCTTGAGAGTTTTGTGCTTGAAATGCAGAGTCAAAGTAGATGGGATAGTATCCCTAAATCCACCATAGGAATGCCTCTACAATTTTAGGGACAAAATTCCCCATTTACAAATGCTGTGGGGCCCAAGTGCTCCTTGAGATAACTGTGTGTGTGTGGGGGGGGGGGGGACTCCTGTTCCTTTGTGCAACATTTTCTTGATCCCAAACTCCAGCATTTAAGCTCTTGAAAACAGTGCATGGATGGGGAGAATTGGTGTCCATCCTCCCATCTCAGTTTCAATCAGGATAAGACTTTCATGGCATTTATAACAGAAGGAATTTTCATCCCTAAAATGGCAGAGACAATACCTGTGGTACACTTGTGGATGCCATTACATTTAGTCTGACTTTCATTTCTCAGGCCCTTTCCACACAGCACATGTACATCGGTTTGCAGATGGGATAAAGTAGCCCACTTTCCTGTTTTTCCATTTGCATGCCTCAGTGCAGGCAGTGATTGGAGCCCACAGAAACAATGCAGATTGCTGGTGTGCCTTTGTATGATGGTATGTCTTTTTTCATTTACCTCCTACGAATGCGTAGCTAGGCATACACAAGTTAACCCCCACAGCCATGCTGTCTCATGATACAACCCTTTGTGCCTCCACGGCTATGCAGATGGAAGCTGGAGTTTTCCCTTTTAAAAAAAAGAAAGCACGGTCAAATAAAGTGCCTCCCTGTCTGGCCATTTGCTCACAAGCGGCTGCAACCTGGGATTTTAAAAAAGACTTGCGAATAGTGCAATTCTCAAAAAACCTGGTATGGAAAAATAACATGGGGCAGACTCACTTTAGGGGAAGGATCCGTATGAAATTGCCCCCCCCCAAATGTTTTTTTCCTGTGTTTATTGGCCCATGCAGAAGGGGCCTCAGGTGCTCTTGGCTCAAATTTGGGTTTCTCCCTTTAAAATGAATTCATTGAAGAAATTAAGCATTTTATGTTTGGATCTACACAAAAATTAAATGAAACAAATGGGGCATATTTTTCCTAATAATGAAAATATGTTAATTTTCATGTAGAATTCAAAATAAACCTAGGTATTCTGTATACTAGTTTAATGTGTACTTAAAAAGAAATGAAAGCTTTTTCTCTTCTCTTTAAACCATTGGTATTCAGCCAAGCTTTCATGCCACAAGGCTGTGATTTTGCTTTCATCCTTGATTCCTGACAGCTACAGGAATTAACATTTGACTTCCTCAAAACACTAAACCTGAGTGTGTCAGTATTCACCTAGCACAGCTAAGTAAGTGTGCATCCAATCATGTCATATTGTGTTCTGACATTATACTCCAATCTGTCATATCACAAACCAGCAGGTACACAGCAGAGTGACAGAGCTGGACACACATGCCACTGCTAGTTGAGATGGGCTAGATACATAAAGAGCCCAGCTTGATAATAAATCATGCTGTGATCATGCTGTTCACACTATTCATTTTTGTTGTGAGATAAAATGTTAATACTCTCCCACAGCAATTACATTCCCACTGTCCAGTAACTAAAGAAGAAAACAGTAACTGCCATGCAACTTTGTGTATGATTACAATAATTCTATAATCTATCTTTTAATCAACAATAAATCACTTTGCTTACATGTCTTAAATTTAAGACTGAAAAACCATCAGGAATTGAGAAGATAAGGAGTGCAAATAAAGTTTGGTAACACTAATGATAAGTTAGTTCTGGGTCCCCACCTATGCTGCAATTGGGTGAAAAGGCAGCATTGATTTTTTTAAATGCCATAAAAGGCAAAAGATGTCAAGACTGTTGTGAAGGATGAGGAACATGTAACATCACCCTGTTTGCTTTGCTCTGTAGTGATGAGGACTTCCAGATTTTGCCACTGCAGACCTGTGGGGCAGCTGGACACTGGCATGCTTGCCTTCTCCACTGACTGGGGTGCCCCTTACATCAACAAGGGGGGGGGTAAACATACCAGTGCTGCCCTGTGCTACATCTGAGTGGCAATTTGCCCCCTCCCCAAACACAAGATTGGGATGTAAGACAGTCTTACTAATCCTGTCCTCAGTATTACGTTCCAAAAAATTAAATAGACCTGACTCCTAAGAAAGTGTACACAGGATGCAGTTATACAGCAGAATCATATATACATTATTGTATCCACTGAGAAATCGCGCCCCAGGCTTCAGCCTGGAGGCGCCGTTGCGTGGGGGGAGGGACGATTGGAGGCTGTCCTTCCCGCCGGCCGACGAGGCGGTCACGTGGCCGGGTGCCGGCATGTGACATGGGCCTCTGGCAGCCTATAAAAGGCTGTGTCGGCGGGGGCCGGGCCTCTTTCAAGGCCGGCTTGTTCAAAGGAAGGTTGTATTACCGGTGCTCTCCTTTGCGGCCTAGAAAGAGAGGGATTGTCCCTGCCGAGTCTCCGAGCGGGCGTCTTTCCTCCCATTCAGCCTCTAGCTGCGGGGGTGGGGCGCTCGGTCGGAGCGCTTGCGAGGCGGCCAAGCGGCGTCTGCCGAAATTTGGGCGTTTGCGTCGGCCGTGCTCAGCCGATCGCACGTCCTGCGGCTGTTGGGGCGGGCGTTTGCGCCGTCTCAGTTTGAGCTCGCGCGGCTCAGAGGCGTCCAGGTGATCGCTTCGCCCACGCGGCAGCAGGGCCGAGAGCGTAGGAGCGGGCGGCGGCCATTTTAAGTTAGGTGTTGCCGCTTATCCTCCCCCTTCCTTCCTCCCCGGCTGCTGTGTCAGCTGTTCGTTGGGCCGCTTGGGCGGTCAACTGCCAGGGAGAGGGCATTTTGAATGGCAGACAGCGTCTTAGCGAACTTTCATGGGCCGACCTCACCGCCTCTGTGAAGCGTAGGGGGATTTTTAAACCGGGTTGGAGCGGCGGCCATTTTGGCCTTGTTCTGCCGCTTCCCCCCCCCCCCCAATTCAACAGGAGGAAAGCAAACTAGACAGCCTTCTTCACGAGAGCTGTTGGGCGGTGAAGAAAGGGAGCAAGGGCGGCAGCTTTACTTGCTCAGGGCCAATCTTGGCGGGCGATAGTTTCTGGGCTGTTACTAGAACTCTGGCAGCCATTTGTGAGGAGGGCTCCCCCCTCCCTTCAACAGCGGCGGCCATTTTAGCGGACTTTTAGATTAACTTTAAAACTGTTGTAGACCCCATTTTGTGAACGGGCAAGAAGGGACTTTAGACTAGCCCCGTTTTAGGGTATAGCAATTACAGCTATTCAAACAAAGTCACGGGCCAGTAATCTGTAACATAGAAGCTTCCTTAATTTTAAACTGGTTGGTGCATTGGCACCAAAGCCGAATGTCTCTTGAGAAAGAAGGCGAGGAAAGGGGCCGAAACAGCACCCATCAGGGTGTTAGGTGGGGGGCAGGCAGGGCCCGGCGTGGGGGGCCCTCCAGGAGTCCTGAGACAGAAATGCCACGCCCCGACCGGGAAGTGACAGCACCTGTGGCATAGCAGGGCGGATGCCTTCTCTTCCGAAGCGCAGGGGTGCCTGGCACACCTGCAGCACCACGCCATAATCCGGCCGGAAGCCATCCAGCGAGGCGAGGCAAAGACCCGGCATGGAGGTGCTGGGGCCGGGGAGTCCAGGCCCTCCTCGGCCTCCCTGGATTAGGAGCCGAGGAGGAATAGCCCCTCAGTCCTCATGCCTCCTCATAGTCCCTCAGTGATCATGCCTCCTCATGGCCAAAGTGGGCTGCCCATATCTGGAAACTCTGTTTTTATGCCATATACTTATCCATATTCTCCAGTATATAGAGCATGAATGTGCCCACGCTATGGGATGGCCAGGCCAAGCCAACCCCTCCCCTGGTTTTGGGCAATGGCCAGGAGGTTTCATAGGGAACCAGCCCCCTTATTTTTAGCCTTCTCAAGTTCAAAAGTTCTTGAATTAGTCAGCTTAAGAGCCTTGGGTCCAGCAGAGCCAGGTTCCCCTGCCACCAAGCCCACAGGGACTCAGGTCCATCCAGAGCTTGGGTTACCACGAAGCACCTCCCGAGGCGTGGCCTCGCCCGGTATCTGCCCGATCCAATAGTTCCAGGGTCCAGAGTTGGCAACTGGGAGTAGTATGCTGCCTGTACCAGCGGGCAGTGGTGAAGCTGCAGCAGGCCCTGCCAGCCAGACTGCTGGGCCCAGAGCCAAGGCCCAGACCTTAGAAAAAAAAGGCCTCTCATCGTGCTGCAGATCTTCTCGGCGGTCCCCTAGCTCATCCTCGTCTGGTGAGTCTACAGATGAGGATTCACCTTTAAGCAGCAGGAGATTACTGGGAAAGAGGGGAAAAGGTTGCGAAGCTCTTCCCCTCTGGATTATTTAGAGGAGAAAAGGGGAGCTCGCGGTAGAGGACAGTGCTGGGGAACTTAGGGGCCTCATTTCTGCTCGTTATAGGACCCTAGGGACCCCCCGAGGCTCCCATTTGCCGAGAAAGTTAAGAAAAACGTGCCCTGGATGGGTACTATGTGTGGATATCTTCAGAGTTCTGCAGCGGGAAGAGGATCCAGAGGAGGCGAGGTTCCCGTTAAACTAAGAGAGCGAAGAAGAACGCCCAGAAAGAGCGGAGCTTTCAGCCGACAACTGGCTGAAAGGGTTTGCGGAATATAACCGGCTCCTAATAAGATGTTCTTACCCACTAAGGGCCACCAGCATCTGTCTGCTCACTGGGCCAATGTTTTGAGGCCACGATCCCTATCAGGGGATGCGGCTGCTATCAAATCACGATGAGGCATTCATAAGAGTGCCTCACATAAATCCTGGAGCGCTTAGGTGGGATCTAATACCACGATCAGGCATGGATGACCGTGTAATTAAAACTGCGTCATCTGGTGCTACTGCGCCAACTGGGGCTGAGGGGCCGAGGAAAAAAGGGTTTGGTCAGCGGGACCCTCCCCGATTAGCTTGCTGGGCCTTTAACCAAGGCTCCTGTAAGAGGGAAAAATGTAGGTTCGAGCACAGCTGTTCCCGTTGTTTTGGGGCCCACAGGGAAGTGCAATGCCATGGCTGGCTCGGCCTCCCTTTCCAGCGTGGCCGGAACACTGCAGGCATCGGCAAAAGCTTTGGAAGGGCGGTGAGGTGGCCAGGGAGGATCATTCCCTGCCCGGGGGGCCTGAAGTCCCGGGGAGGTTCTGCAGAGTCACAAGCCCCTTCCCCGGTGCGTTAATTACCTTTATGCCAATGGCTGGACAGGTATCTGTGTAGGAAAGGCGCATTATGCCAAAGAGGGATTTCAATTTTGGTTTTCACATCCCATTTGTAGGGAGCAGGGTGGCAACTTCCATCTCCCAACTTAAAATCCGCAAAGGGAATTGCCTCGCGGTAGTAGCTGCCAAAATTTCAAAAGAATGCCTGGCAGGTGGGAATGCGCAGAGCCCCTTAGGATCGAGCCTCCGTTGCCCAACCTTAGGGTTTCCCTCCATTGGGGTGGTCCCCAAAAAGACTACGAGGGAGTATAGAATGATACAACACTTATCCTACCCCGCAGGGAGGTCAGTGGGCTCGACCTTCGCTGACCCGAGGCATCTACTCTGTTAGGTATGCCACTTTTGGATGAGGCAGTGAGCCTCATCCGAGAGATGAGAACAGCCTCGAGGTTATAAAATCGTGACATACAGTCGGCTTTTCGGCTGCTGCCTATACACCCCAGGGACTTTGAACTCTTAGGTTTTCAATTTGAGGGACAGTGGTATGTCGATAAATGTATGCCCATGGGATGCTCCATAGCTTGCGCAGCTTTTGAAAAATTTAGCACCTTTTTGGAATGGGCAATCAAGGATCGCATGCCATCAGCAAAAGTTACTCATTCTCTTGCGGCGTTTTTTTATTTGTAGGTGCAGCCGGCACTTATTGACACAATGCAGCGATGTTGTCAGCATTTCAGGACTTGGCGGCAGAGCTAGAAGTTCCTTTGGCGGCCGACAAGACTGAAGGGCCAGTGTCTTGCTTATAGCTTCTTAGGAATTCAGTTAGACACAATGGCAGGAACATCTTCCCTGCCCTGAGCCGAAGCTGACGAAGCGTTACGCACTTTGATTGGTGAAATCTCTGCTAAAAAGAAGTGCAGGCTCGCGGGAAGTACAGTCCCTGCTCGGACGCATAATTTTGCCTGCAGGGTTTGTCTCCCCGAGGAGGGCTTTCTGTTTCCACTTCGCAAAGGTCCTTGGCCGGGCTACTTTCGGTTCCCCATATGCATCAGGGGTACTTCTGGTCTTTGCCAAGACCACAAGAAGGTATGGTCACGTTTTCTGGAGGCGTTTAAATGGAGTTTCGACGGCGAGTTCCTTGGGAGCTGCAGGATAGTTTTCAAGTTCCACACCCGATACAGCTGGCTCGATAGGCTTTAGTATTTATTTCAGGGGCCAGTGGTGTGTGCAGGGAAGTAGCCACCAGCGTGGTCTCAGACCCGAATTTTGAGGGACATGACTTTCCTGGAGTTGTTATTTCCCTCTGGTGGCGGCCGGTTCACATCTGGAAGGATGTGTTTCGCGACCATGCGATTTAAAGTTCTGAATTGTGACAACCAGGCTGTAGTCAGGGAGTGAGAGCATCCGGCAGTCCAGCCGGTCAGAGCGGAGTGATGCGGCTAGTAAAGAAATTTGTAATGGTTTGCCTGATTAATAACATCTCTCCTTTAAAGCTGTTTTTTCTTGCCAGGTATAACTAACAATATAGCTGGCGCTTTGTCTGCAAATGCGTCAGGTCAGCCGCTTTCGCTCACTGGCTCCCGAAGCCAGCCAATTTCCGGAGAGGTGTCCCGACCATCTGTGCAAGCGTCTTGGAGGCAGTCAATAGCCGAAGGTGTCTTGCAGTCACTGGCTCCAGCTACCCGTCGCGCGTATGAAGGGGCACTGAGGCACCTTCTTTGCTTTTGCGGCTTCCATCCCGGCCCGAGCCTGTTCGACAAAGGGGTTTTGCTAAGGATTTGGTGCTCCGATTATTTGGTTGATTTGAGGGACCGTCAAATGGCTGCCGGGACTATTAAGGTCCATTTAGCGGCCATTTCCTTTTTCAGCCAGGCCCTGGGGATCACTGACCACTCCCGCTGCTTCCAGGCTAGAAGAGGCAGTGGCCGGGTGGCAGCGCGCTTCCCCCAGACCACCACAAGATGGTAAGTCCCATCACCAAAAGGAGCTCCTAGAACTTTACTTAGCGCTAGACTCAGTTTGTGACTCTGCCTATGAGTCTACACTGTTTCCAAGCCTTGTTTACCTTGGCTTTCTATAGCAGGGCCTTTCGGTGTAGTGAGCTAAGTGGCCCCATCCACCCACATCATTGGCTCCTAAGGCTTTGCAAAGGACCGATGTGTCTATGGCGATGGGAACTTACTCATATGGTTGGCGGGGTCCAAGACTGACCAAAAGCGGCGTCGGGGAGCGAGTGACGATGGCCCCTCCCACCAGGGGCACCCTGTCCGGTGGCTCGCATAGCTGCGTTTTTGGCTGTCCGTCCTGAAGGGGCAGGGTCCCCTGTTTATCCACAGTGATGGAGCATCAGTGTCAGATTTCAATTCGCGGCTGTGTTTAGCGGCATTGTGCTTACAATCTTTAGGACTCCCAGCGAGAGCAGTTCGGTTCCCCACTCGCTTTCGGTTGGGGCAGCTACCACGGCCTCTCAAGAGGGACACTCTGCGAGCTTCGAAATTCCAGGCTTTTAGGCCGCTGGAGATCTTTGGCTTATCGTGTTTTATGTCGGCCTCACCTTTCCTTGTAACTTTTGTTCTCTTTATAGTTCCGGTGGCCCGTCGTTACCCCTAGATTTGGATGGTTGGCCCATCCAGTATTGTTTTACTGGGCTGGAAGCTATCACCCGAAAGAGAGGTCAGGCTGGGGACTAACACCTTGGACTGGACACCTCCCTGGACATTCACTGGCTGGCGAAGACATGCTTGGTGGTCTTCTCTGCTCTTGAGTTGCAGAACTTCGGTGCTTCAGTATGGCTTCCCAGGCGCAATAGTTCTTCAGCTGGGGGAAAATGACATTCGGCTTTCAAGGGGAGTAGCATTGCAGAGCGCCATGAAGGAAGACTTGAAGTTGGCAAATTCGTGCCAAGATGCGAAATCCAAGCTGCTCACCAGTGGTGGTGCTTTGCTGGAGGCGGAGGACTTGGAGGAGCAGCTGTGGCTCCGGCCAGAGTTAACAAAGTCAGGTCCAAGGTTTTGCAGCCGGTCCATGAAAGCCCGGCTGGTACTGGCGAGCATGGGAGGGGGATGTTATTCCCCATGTTGATCCTGACCCATGCTCTGCCAGCATTGTTTTTGCCCGGCGGAGTCCACTTATCGGATTGGGGCCAGGACATCTGGTTGCCCTGCGATGTCCGCCAGGCTCTGCTGGAGTGGCCCACGTGACCGCGCTGAAGCTGCCGAAATCCCGTTCTGCTCTGTTGCAGTGACTTTCAGGCGCAGCACTGAGCTGTGAGACTCCTGGGCTGCTTTCCCGGAAGCTGGGGCGGGAGCTGTTTTGGATTGACAGCTCGGTGGCGGTAGGGCATAAGAGCACATCCTATTTGGGGAAGGCGAGTAGCCTGCATGCGGACAACCTTCCCACCTCGAGGGGCCTCCATGAATGAGGTCCCGTGGTGGCTGATAGAAGCTCTCGAAAGCCAGCCTGGGGAGCTCGCGCTGGCTTCAGCACTGCCCGGCACAGGAGGGAGTGTCTAAAATTGGGTTTCGTCCATGTGGCACCCTGGTAACTTCCTGTTCCGTTCCCTCGGAGGATGTGCGGGACAGGGGTTCCTGTCCGAAGGGCCTAAGGGGTCAGCTTGGGCTGCCCTATAACCAGGTTAGCGGTTTGCTACCTGGGGGCCAGGATGTGCTCTGGTATGCTCGCCCAGCTTCAAAGTTTTGGTTATGTGTTAAATAAATTTTGGGCTGCGGCCGATTTCTATTCCAACAAGTTGTGTTAATGTTTTTGTGATTAAATGAGTCTCCACACATCCCCATGCAACTATCCCATGCAAGCATCATTAAAACACATAGATGGCTGGATTGTTAAACATATACTGGAGATTCCTAGGTGTTTGTTTAAAACTCTGCCAGTACTGTCAAATAGCAAACAAAAGAATGGTTCTTTCACAGGCACAGCTTTCTTCACTAGGAGGCAGAAAAATCTGGTCAGTGTACTAAATGATGGATAATTAAACATCTATTTTATTCACCCTTTAAAATAAATTGTATCTTATTGTTCCAATAATATGGCACAACACTTTTCACTAAATCTCTAGTAAATATAGAAAATATTTGTATGCATTTCTGAAATATTTACACTGATTCAAGTCTTTTTTTCCTATTGTTATTCAAGAATTCTGACTGTGTCTAGTTGTACAATGGAACAATTTTAAGCCAGGAGCTGGTAGACTCAATATTATAATAACACTTTCCCCCCAACTTTGTTCACTGGCTTACTGCGTCATTCAAGGTCATGATTTTCCTTCTGGAAAACTGGATCAACTCAGAAACATATCTACTTTTTCATCATATCATATTTCACACCATGACTTAATGAGATGATAATGCACTGCAACTGAATTATACAGAAAGGAAAATAAATGATTTTTTGCTCAATCTTTTATGCTTTTTTGTTAATATAACTATAATCAGTTTTGGATACAGATTTCTATGCATACAATTTGTGCATTTGTCTCTCCCACATTTTATCTTCCGTGGACACACATATACCCACATGCTGCAAAAATGTATCTCTATTTTCAAAAGGATAAAATAAAGCTTAATTTTGAAAAAAAAAGATCCATCAGACAATATCTTAACAAAGCCATCATCACCTCCATCAAAAAATTATATTTCAAGGCCAGATGTTTCTTTCAGATTTTTTGCTTTTTTTCTTGTTACTTAATTATTCCTGCCAGGTCAAATAGCAGATTCTAAGCAGCCATTAAAATAATATAATTTGTACTGGAGAGATGCTTACTGCAAACTAACTGATAAGACATCAAGCAAAAACAAAATTAAGATTATTACAAATGGGAAAACAACTAATAATATACTGCTTTTTTATTGAACAAATGCTTTTTGGATTAATTCACAGATGGAATATTTGAGATTAATGCATGATTCAGTAGATGACTTGAACTTTTGTTGTACATTCAAGACATACAGCTCAATTCACAGCTGAGGCAGGTGGGGATGGTGCTGCTAGAGTGCCACTCCACTTGCTCCACAGGGCTGTCTTGCAGGAAGCCTGGAAAAGGGTTTTAAAAAATACCTCTCTCCCATAGGGAAGAATAGAGATATTCTGCAAAAGTTTTCACTGACAGCATACAGGGGCTGAGATGGGTTTGGAGGCTGACTAAGATTAGCCCTGCTCCCAAGAATGTCTCCAGAATGCCCTTGGAATGCCAGTGTACCTGGGAGCAGTGTGCAAGCACCAGCACAAGGTCAAGTGTTATGGCTGGACATTGCAGGGTACCACAGCAGCTGGGCACCAGCAGATTTGCCCCTCCACCAATGTAAGTGCCCACAGAAAGGGCATTTACACCAGCAGAAGCCTACACTGTATCCAGAGGGAAATTCACTGCCCCCCTGGATTGCTCTGCCAGTATCATATGGCAAGTGTGAATACTAGCCTGGACAACTTACCTCTATTTGAACTGAAGGGGAATTAGTATAAGAACCTTAAATGCCAATAAAGGAAAGTAAGTAAAGAGCTAAACATAAGAACCTAATATATTTATGGAGATCTTGAGCTACACTTTCCTAAAAATCTCAAAGGTTTTTTTCTGAATTGATAGTTTATTTAGTGTGCAAGTCAGGCATAGACTACTAACTTCCATACACTGTTATGATATCAAGTTGCTTGTGTGGGGCCAGGACCGCGTCTCTGGTCCTACACAGCTGAATTAGTTTAAGAAAAACTTAAAGTTAGAAAACACCCAAGAAACAATTTTGAAACAGAAGATAAGTTTACTGGACAGCATAAGTATCTGACCAGGGTGTCCTCTTAAGGGTAAGAGGCACCCACACTTCATACAAAGGACCGAATTTTATAGACACAGAATTTAGAAAGTTACAGAAGGTGAACTCTCCTGAGGGAGAGGCACGCCCTGGTGCTCTCAAGTGAGAGACACAGAATTTAGAAAGTTACAGAAGGTTACCCCTCCGGGGTGGCTCTCAAAAGAGACACGCCCTCCATATGAAAGACCTTAATTTTTATAGATGCAAAGAATACAGACGTCACACAGTTCATCCCCTTACATTTCACGTGCTACAAGCATGTACCTTAAAAATCCCATTGGATAGAATCTGTCTCCTGGTCACAGTAAGACAGCCTCTTATTCTACGTATTACATTCCTTCTGTGCATGCTGTTAACTCATGCTAGGGCTCCCTCCGCTAGGGCTACCATATGCAAAGGGCAGCCATAAAACTAGCTTGCTGCCTTTCTTGTTTCCAAGAAAAACCTGTTTTTCTTTTAGTTTTCTCCCAGAGAGAGATATGTCCTTAAGGTATTCAGGATTCCTTAGGATCATAAAACTTTCCTTGTTCCCCAGTTTGAAATGTTAAAACATTTTAAAAGATTTTACATACACTGATTCTAAAACAATAGAATTATAGTGAAATACAAATACATGTGAATCTCTCATTATCATTTCTGTGTTCATTTAACTATATATAGAAAAACACTTTTTCCTTATTTAATTAATCACATTCATTTCTAACCCAAAAACAGAGTAATAAATGTATATGGCTTCTGTCACCTTTAACCTTCAGTGACAAGATCCTAAAGATGTTATCTTGCTTGCCTGCATAGTCACTAGCAAGCTGGTAACATTCCTTTTGACCTACTGCAAAAATGCAGGCTTCTGGTCACTTACACAGAAGCTCCATTTTGATTCATCAAATCTTTGGTTCTAAACAGAATCCATATTTCTTGATTAAATACAAATTTTATACATTCTGGCCCGTTCCCACACTTGAAAGGAGTATATTTCCTCTTTTAAAGAATTAATTGTGCTTGATTAAAAGCATTTATTTTACCAGTCTTTAGCAACTTCAGTTATATATGATTTTTTTAGCACTATGTGGGAAAACAAATCAGTTTTGGATAAGACAATAAAAGTGAATTGACTTCAAATATAAGTTGCTGAATTCATTTTTTTCTTCCATCTACAATTATATTAAGCCCATACAGTACAAAAGAGTACTAAACAATATTATAGGCTCTTCAGGTAGAATTTTGTAAAATTCCAGCCTCAACAACTCTTTCAGATAATGATATATAGGTTGTTTCCTATCCAAGCTACATAGGCCGAACATAATGCAGTAAAAATGCTGGAATCCAGTTAATTTTTTAAAAAAATGTGCTCTATAATACAAATACATTATAGCATCTTCTTCTACAAGAGTGTTGTTGTTTTAAGATCTAAAATATTCTAAGACATAAAAATAGCCAATAAATCTGGAATTATTGTAACCTTCTATAGCTGTTCTGCTCATTTTAGCATTTTGCATAATGACTATGGCTGTTTCCGCATGGCCACACTCGGGGGTGCGTCGGCATATACAATGCTGACGCACCCCCCCGGGACCGTTCGCACAAACGCTACCAGTAGGGGCAGGGAAGATGGCGCAGCGCTGTGCTGTCGCCCGAATGACATACCTTCCCTGTGACCTTCTGGCGGATCGCCCAGGCCAGGGGACATGCCCCCCTGCTCTGCGTGACAGCTCTGGAGTCGCAGGGTGTGGGAGGCATATCCTCAGGCCTGGGTGACGTGCCGGAAGGTTGCAGGGAAGGTAAGTCGTTCGGGAAAGTGGGGATGGCACCTTCCAGCCGCTGCCATTCGTACAGCAGCGGCTGGAAGCCGCTGTTTCAAGAAAACCTCGCTCCCCAGCTTCGCGCTGCTGGGGGGGAGCAAGGGCGGCGCTGCTGTGATGCAGCTTTGCCCCCCATGTGAACAGCTCCCTAGGGACAGCTTTTTTGCCTGTGCATAAAGGGCCTACGTCTTTACTGCAGTATTTCAATTGCATTTTCTAAGAGTTGGATATGGATCTAGGAGTTAGAAATGGCAAATGTTTGTTCATCTAGTTTCTATAGACATTTAGTACTATGAGCTACACCATAACTGTGAGGTGAGGATTAATTTGAAATTTCAAAACTTGAGTTATTTTATTAATACAAAATACTATGAAATTGCTGCTATTTTTTGGATGGTAACTACTGCTACAAATGAGGGAAACAAACCTATGTTAATCAGTGTGATAACAAAGATGATCACAAGAAAAGAAGGATAAAGAGTGGTAGGAAGGAGCATATCAAGCCCAAGAGATAGCTGGTATTTCTGTTTTTTTCATCTAAAATACTACTAATAATAAATATGTATTATTAATTTAGCAAAATCTTTTATAAGAAGATTTAATCTGCTGCTACCAGTTTTGAAAAAGACACAGAGTAAGGTTGTATATCTCCCTCAGTAATTTACAAAGCACACTCATATTTCTGTAACAAAGCCACCCCTCATATCAGAATGTTTGGTTTCACAATATGTTGTTAAAATGGATATTTACTGTTTGATCCTAGAAACTTTTTTCTTGATCCTGGAAACTTTTTAATGCTATATATATCAATTTCAGAATGCTATATATTGACACGTCAGTCTGTATCTTCTTGTCTTTTTCACTAGCCTGAAAAAGAATATGAATGAACATAAAGATTTAAAAAAAAACTAGTCATGACACTGAAACAAACATTTTGTCTAAAGTTGGATGCATTTTTAACAGGATTAGGTTTTTTAAAACTAAAGTATCTTGTTTAAGTATGAAATGTGAAGGTTAAAAAGGAATAGATTATTTAAAATTATTACCATATGTAGTCAAAAGCTACATGAACATCTGACAAAGATTCATTTTCTAGTTTGGAAAAACAGAAAACCTTTTTTCTGTTGCTTTTTGCTTCTTGAAGCCACTGGCTAAGGGGAGGGGGCATAGGCTTCTGGTGCCGGCTGCCGTTCCGTGTGGTCGCTCCCTGATGAGCTCCTCCGCATTTTTAAGATAAGTTTTAAAAAGTTCTTTTACCTCACTCACTTTTTATCTACTAGCACTTCCTTTTAATCTAAAATTGTTTTATCATTCACGCTTAATGCTGGCGGCATGCCAGTTGCACTCATTTGACTGGGCTCCGTGTTATTTGAGTAGTTTACTCACTACTCTGAGTAAACTCAGAGTAGTGGCAGCTCTGAGTTTACTATTCTGAAACTTCCAAACTTCAGATAGGAAGTTCATCACTTGGTGCAAGTTCCATTGCCTGATACCTGTGTTAGTCTATGCCAAATTTTGGCCAGATGAAATCCTTAGCCAGTGCACTTTTTGCCAGGTTGCCTGGGATATAGGAGTTGACAAATACTATTTTCCTGTTTGTAAAGGTTAACAGAACAGCCTGTGCCAATGACTAGAGACAGCTATATTAGGTGAAACGGCTATGGTCAATCCCCCCCTGGGATGACCCAGGGTCTTTGATTTGGTGGCTGGTAGATTGAATGTATAGTACCTGGGAATATCAACACTCTTTAGGGCCCAAGTTTCTTGGAAAGCAATAACCGATGCATTGTTTAGGTATTTTAAGAAATAGCAGTTTGATGCTTTCCCTCCCCAGCCATGCACTTGTATTTAGTCATTTAATTTTTGGTAGCTGGGTGCCAAGTGCAGTTGATATCAGACTGGGGGTTATGTCGGTTTGCTTGGATGGAGAAGATTGGTGGAAGTCAGTCCCTATTTGGTTAAGCAATCCTTGGGAGTCTATGAATATGCAGCCGTTTGGACGCTTTCCCTCTGGATGGCGATGTGGCAGAATGGTTTGTGGAACTGCATGAAATGGGGGGGCTGAGCTCCAAACCGTGGCAGCGTTGCTTCAGGGACTTAGACTCCATTTCCAGGATCCAGAGGAGGTGAACAAGGCTATTAAGGCTATTAAAACCGTTAAGCAAGGCAACAGATCCTTTGCAGATTTCGCTCGAGAATTCCGTTTGGCAGCGAGTAAACTACCTGACTGGCCTGAGCGCATGAAATGCGAATATTTCCACGATGTGGTAGACCCTGGGCAGTCATGCATCATGAACCACGCACCATCGCAGAGTGGATCGAAGTGGGCAACATCATCGCGACCCGCCTCACCCATTCCAAAGCAGGAAAAGCCGCACCGACCAAGCCCACTGCCAAAACTGCCGCCGCCGCGCCTCCGAAGAAAACGGGAGGGGGGCCGTCAGCTGTCGAGTCCACATAGGATCATCGCCGTCGCCTAGGATTATGTCTGTATTGCGGAGGTCCGGGACATATGGTAGCCAATTGCCCAAGGAAACAGAAAGCCCCCACTCCAGCCCCTCGCAAGACAACAGCACGAACTCCACGCAAGCCGGGACCTAAAGGACCCCAAGGAGCGTCACAAGCTGTTTTCGATGATGACCTGGGGGAAGGTGACGACACCGAGGCTGAAGGGGTAAGCCTTTCGTCAGCCCCTATGGAGGAGAACCCAGCTCCAGACGCGGTGAGTGACGGGGGTGCCCCCATAACTATTATGACCTCCTTGGCCAATACGTCCAAACACACACGCATATTAGCACTCGCACTAGTGGATTCCGGTTGCTCCCACTGTCTTATGAGGCCCCAGGTTGCTGAGCAACTAGGGCTCGAGCGTATTGCATTGGCCAAACCCATCCCATTCACCCAAATGGATGGCAGTCCGTTAGGCACCGAAGGCCCGGCCTGTTTCAGAACCCAGCCAGTGCTCCTACGTTGCGCAGAACACTGGGAGAGACGTAGCTTCATCCTGGCTCCAGTCACCAAACATCCCATCGTGTTGGGTATGCCCTGGTTACTCTCCCACGAACCCACCATTCTCTGGGGGCAGCGCATCGTCCGTTTCACAGACCTCCCTTGTGGGGATCACATGCATGAGGGGGAACCACTGGAAGACTCTACTGAAATTCCCGATGGCCCCAACCCCTGGCTCTCGATGTTACTCCTGGTTCGGACTTAATTGGAATCCCCAAAGTCTATTGGGACTTATCCAAAGTTTTCGAGGAACAGGAGTGTGACCAGTTACCCCCCCCCCCCATCGAGACACAGATTGTAAAATCCTCTTGGTCCCAGGAACACAACTCCCTAAGGGTAGAATATATCGAATGAGTCCCACTGAAGAGAAGGAACTTTGTGCCTTCCTGGACAAGAACCTGGCTCGGGGGGTTATTAGGTCAGACCGCAAGAGCAACGCCGCGGCAGCCCCAGTTCTCTTTGTAAAAAAGAAAGATGGAACTCTACGGCTTTGCACCGACTACCAGGGATTAAATGCAGTTTCTATCTCCAATAAGTACCCCTTGCCCCTCATCAAGGATCTCCTCGATGCGTTGGGGAAGGGGCGTATTTTTACGAAACTTGATTTGCTCGAAGCCTATTATCGAGTGAGGATTGCTGAAGGTTTTGAACATTTAACAGCCTTTAATACTAAATTTGGTCAATATGAATACCTTGTAATGCCTTTCGGATTATCTGGGGCCCCAGGGGCTTTCATGTCACTCATCAATGACGTATTACAAGAATTTTTGTTTAACGGAGTGGTGGTGTATTTAGATGACATTCTTATATATTCCCAATCGGAGGAGGAGCACGTTCGTCTGGTCAGAGCTGTATTACAACAACTCCTCGATAACTCTCTATTCGTGAAACTGTCTAAATGTGCCTTCCATCAGACTTCCCTAGACTACTTGGGTTATCGGATCTCACCAGAGGGCCTGGAAATGGATCCAGCCAAAGTAGCCGCTGTAGTTAATTGGCCCGTTCCGTCAACCCGTAAAGAGCTTCAATCCTTTCTAGGTTTCGCCAATTTCTACCAAGACTTTATCCCTCAGTTCGCCAAAATTGCCTTGCCCCTCACTGACTTGCTCCGCACAAAAGGAAAGGGTCCTCAGGCATCCAAGCCCGGGGATTCCCTCCCCTGGTCCCCAGAGTGTCAGGAATCTTTCCAATCGCTTAAATCAGCTTTCACTACAGAACCTGTATTGAAGCACCCGGACCCCTCCTTGCCCTTCATTGTGCATGTAGACGCTTCGGACAAGGCATTAGGAGCAGCCCTTTTGCAGAGAAATAAAGATAATAAACTTGTTCCGTGTGCTTACTTATCGAAAAAATTCTCTGGTCCGGAACTCAACTGGACTGTTGGTGACAAAGAAACAGCTGCTATCAAAGAGACTCTTAGCACTTGGCGGCATTGGTTAGAAGGAGCTTCCCACCCCTTCCAAGTCTGGTCTGATCATAAAAATCTGGCGGCCCTGTCTACACCACTCAAAATGTCAGCTAAACAGTTAAGATGGGCTGATTTCTTCTCCAGGTTCACTTTCACAGTCCATTTTTTCCCAGGCAAAAGCAACAAGTTAGCGGACGCATTGTCCCGCCTACCAAAGGGGGCGGACACATCTTTGCGTACTATTTCACGTACCATCCTCTCACCCTCACAATTGGGATTGGCGGTCACCCGATCCCAAACATCTGCGCCCACTACTCCGCCCCCACCAAGCATTCCAGAAGTTGTCTTGCCGTTCCTACGCCAATTAGAGGAGGCGAGATGGCAAGACATCCCCGCAGGGGAATCCGATCCCCTCCTGCAATTGAAGGGGGGAGTTTGGAGGAGGGGAGACTGTTGATTTATGTCCGCCCGATGCTAAATGCTTGAGTCCTAATGGTAGTCCGCGGCGCTAGGCAAGCGGGACATTTCGGATTTTTAAAAACACTCCACTTGCTCCAACGACAATTTTGGTGGCGCACTATGCGCAAAGACATTGAAGCGTATATTAGGGAATGCCCGATGTGTGTTGAAGCCAAGTCTATTCCGGGAAAACCCCATGGGTTATTGCATCCCATTCCTCCAGCTTCCAAGCCCTGGCAAGTGATCTCAATGGATTTTATCACGGATCTTCCTGAAAGCCATGGAAATACCGTTCTGTGGGTGGTGGTGGATCTTTTTTCGAAACAGGCGCATTTCATTCCATGCCCCACCATTCCCTCGGCACCTAAGTTAGCAAAATTGTTTATTCAACACATCTACCATTTGCACTCCTCGCCTGAGCGGGTGATCTCCGACCGCGGCCCCCAGTTCATATCTAAGTTTTGGAAAGCATTCCTGGAGATTCTGGGAACCGCTTCAGCTGTCACTGCCCCATACCACGTGCAAAGTGACGGCCAGACGGAACAGACCAACAGAACCCTAGAACAGTACCTTCCGTTGCTACACCGGTATCATCAAGATAACTGGTCCGAGCTCCTGCCCTTTGCTGAATACGCCTATAATAATGCGGTGCATAGTAGTACCAACAAAACCTCCTTTGAAGTGGTGTCAGGTCGTTCTTACCCTCCCCTGCCTCAACTCCCAGACCAGACGTTGCAACCCCCGGATTTTGCCGACTGGATCCAGTCTTTGGCTGAGGGCTGGAAGACTGTGTCTTCTTCGCTTGCACAAGCACAGGAGGCACAAAAAACCCAAGCAGACAAACATCGGTCTGACTTTCCTTTGCAAATTGGGACATGGGTTTATTTGTCCACGAAAAACCTTAGGGACGTGCACAGATATTCCAAGCTGGGCAAGAAATTCATAGGTCCCTTCCGGATTACCCAAGTGATCAATGATGTGACTGCTCGTTTAGAATTGCCAAATTCTTTAAGTAACATTCATCCTGTTTTTCATTCTAGCTTACTCAAAGCCGGGCTCCAGATTCCGATGCCTGGCACGAATAGCCGGAGGCCCCACACACCAGTGATTATTGACGGCCACAAGCATTACGAAATTGATGCTATTCTGGACTCTCGTTATTCTTGCAAGCGCTTGCAATACTTAGTTTCATGGGTGGGGTATCCTTCAGGCCATAATCAATGGATTTATGTTGAAAATATTGATGTCCCCTCACTGATTTCTGCTTTTCATAAATCTTTTCCCCACAAGCCAGGTGGGGAGGGAGCTTTCTTAGGGGAGGCGGAGTGTAAGGTTGTGTTTTGATGTGTGTTTCTATTCAGCCAGCTTGGCCTTGGCACATTCCATGGTCTGGGCTGTGTGCCCGGGATGGCTGCTGAAGTTAACCTTGCTGTCTGCGCTTATCATATATATTTTTGAAGCTTGTCTTTTCTATCGTGGGAATTGGGGGGTTCGGGGAGGAGCTGTTTTGCCCATAAAAGAGGCCGCCTAGTCCGGGGAAGGTCAGAATCTGCATTCCGTGTATGTGACTCCTGAAGTTTATGAAATAAAGAACTATTCCAAGTTGCTTAATTTCGGGTCCTTCGAGGATCCTTACAATAGCTTCATTGAGAAGAACAGTCAATATGTTCAGGAAATATGCTCATGAGAGCCAGCATTTGATTCCCCACTCCACATGAAACCTGTGAGCTTAGGCTAGTCACAGTTCTCTCAGAACTCTCTCAGTCACATCTACCTCACAAGGTGCCTGTTGTGGGAAGAGAAAAAGAATATGATTATAAGCCACTTAGAATCCCCTTAAGGTAGATAAAAGCATAATATAAAAACCTCTTCTTCAGTAGTCAAGATAACATTGAACATCTAACGGCTCTATTAGGATTAAAACAACTAAAAAACAACTAATATATCAAACGCAGTGTTCAAATATATAATTCCTTGTGTCTGGTCACTAACCCCTCCCCCCAGAGGGGTGGTAGGTCCCTCAGATGTTATGGGGACCACCAAAAGGGGGAACAACCAAAGGGCGCCACATCAGCAGCTGGTCCCACTGTGAAGCAGTCTCACAAGAGGCAAAACTTTCTTTCCCGGACTCTGGCTGGCTTGCAGGCTGGAGAGAAGACTTGGGGTGGCAGTGGGGCCCCACTTCCTGAGCCCCACCTTTGAACCCACCCCATTAAAATTCTATACCTATGTTCCTGCCAGAGAGAAGCTGGATTTTTACCCCAGAATAAGGGAGGGGAAAAGATTAACAAAATGGAAAATTGGTGAAACTAACACTCCTCCCATATATTGCCATGCAACATCTACTGACTTTAGACTTTCATTTTATTGGCTGTTCACCCACACAAGGAACTGTGCCGAGTATCAAACCATACCAAACCTGTTCCTTCTTGACTAGTTCTCACTTTGTAGAACAGAATTCCTGAAGAGGTGAAGAAGCACCACACAGCCCAACAACAGCGCCCTAGGGATGGTAAAAACACTGTATTGCAGCAGTGCCGAGCTCATGCTCGAGGAGCAAGGCTTTTCAAAAGTGGCCCCTCTGTGTGTCCTGTTTACTCACCTCTCTTCCCAGCGCAGCTCTGGACGGCTGCAAGGACACGTTCACACTGCCCTCCGACCCCTGGAAGTCAGAGGGCAGCGTGGGCATGTCCCTCCAGCCATCCAGAACTGCTCAGGGAAGAGAGGTGAGTAACCACAATGAATCCAAAGGCGGCTCCATGTGGCTCCATTTGGAGCCGCCTCTGCAGTTCGTTGCAGCTTCGGGGCTGCCCGCACAGTGGTGGGACTCAATTTAACAAATGGTTGTTTACAAGCACCATTTTAACAACCGTTTCTGCTGAAATGGTGCGAACCTGCTGAATCCCACCACTGTGCCTGCACAATACCGTGTGAGCGGTCCCCTAGCCTCCACCGTCATAATTAATGCCAGTGGAGAGCCATTTCTGCTGAAGTGCAGAAACAGCCTAAGAAAAATAGTAATGTACCCAAGTGATGATAAAGACAGAGCTGAATAATTTTTGACTATGAGGAAACCATTAGAGCACGCTGGTGATGTTTCATGAGAAAGGAAGGGTTTAATGAGAAAGGAAGGGATTGAAGCAAAGGTCGCAGTTGATTAGCATGTGAAAATGGAGTACCCAAACAAAAAAAAACAGTCAGTCATTACACTAAAGCAAGTAGGTGGTAAAGGAGACAGGCTAAAGAAGAGGCCAAACCATTTTTAATGCTAACGTTTTCTCATTGTTCGGAGAATAGAATAGAATAGAATAGAAGAGGAGAGGAGAGGGAAGATACAACATTTTAAATAAAAGTATGCATGTTATAACTACCAACTGGCAAAAGAAAGAAATCCTGGCATTTCGTTGTGACCACTGATAGCCAATGCTGAAGCCTTCATGCATAATAATTCAATCTGCAAAGAGTGCTATATGAAAATGAATACATTTAAAAATGGCATCAGAAGCATCTTTTTCTTCTTCAAAAAAGAGCTTCATAATTGTTGAACAGTGCACTTGGAAGTAGTGTGTTCAAATATTAAAGAAGCACATGAAGGACATTTGCTTTAGGGCTGTTTGTGATGAAATGTCACTTTTTTACTGAGGGTATGTTTGAATAATTATTTTGAAATGAGTGTTGAGAAAAATGGTTTATGTGAATGCAGAATAATAGTGATTTGAACATCATTTCTTCTTTAGAAATTATTCAGTTGTCCAGACATTTTCCTTCTAGAATCAATGAAATTATAAATACAATAGACCATAGATTCTTGGTCTAGTCATTGCTATGAATTATGCAGAACAACTCCACTGAGTGTTTGTTTAAAGGCATTACAATTATGATTTGTTTAGCTTTTTTTTTAACAACCAGAGCATGAAGCGAATGATGAAAATTAAACATACAGGAGTTTTCTGATTGGTTTCTCCACTTCTCTTGACATTATTTGCAAAATTTACAGTCAGAATTGTATTTAAGCAGAAAGGCCAAATAAGTAGTAGAAACTTGTTATTGAATTTAGGCAAAGAGTTTCAGATTACATGCTTTTTTCCCAGTAGCAGTGTACAAATGTCTCCGTTTTCATGATCTTGCACTGACAATAGGCAACTTGGGTCACTTGCGAACAGCTCAAGCCTGTTCATTGTGTAGCTTTCCATAACTGCACATACACACTCAACAGCATATATTTTTGAAGTCACCCCTCCCACCTCTGTTGCCACTATATGTGTTGACACCCATCTTTTAAAGGAAGAATGTAATAGCATACATATAGAAATATGTTAATTGTGCTTTAAGTCTGTAGGGCAACTGTATTAACGGCTGCTGGTATGTCTGGATGTAAAGCTAGAGTGTTCTAAAATGCCCTAATGACAGCTAATTTTTTTCTACCACCACATTAAAACATAATTTTAATTAAGGATGCTTGAAGGACCACTGATTTGGCTGATGCTCTGTTTGCCAGTCATAGACAAGTAGACAATTTTTCAAATGCTAGTTAGGAACCGTTCATTGGATTGCTTTTTGTGTATAAAACATAAGAGTGGGATAGACTGAGTGCATTTTTTCACAACGGTAATCCTAGTTCTTCCCCCACCCTTTACCACAGACCTGTCCTTATAGCAGACTGCTCAGCAGTCAAGCATACAAAAATCCATAAGTTAGCCAGTGATTACAAACACTCTTATTTTTTTTAAAAAAAATTACATTTACGTTTAAGTTGTCATTAAGCAAAGCACTTATGCATCTTCACACAGCCTTATGGGCATCATTGTACTCCCTATGACATTCAATTACCTGGGCCAACCATCTATGACCTGGGAGATAATCTATTTTACTTACTGTGCTGAAGCAAAAAAGGATTGCAAGGCAGGAAGATATGAAATTCAATCAACACAGTTACTGCATAGCATCAGTGCTGCTAAAGGTGGGTGGTGAGCAGGTGATGAGATCCAAGATTTAGCTCATGAGTAATTGTGTCTCACCTGCCAAACCTGTTCATCATTAATTTTGTGGTACCCCCAGTTTTTGGTGTGTGGAATTTTAAAGTTACTGCTTCATTTTATTCCCAACTGGAAGATGTTGCTACTCAGGTATCTGCATCAAACAAATATTCATGTCCAATCTACATGCTAATATGATAAATCTCTTGGTTATATATGCCATATACAGTGAAGTCAGGATATCTGATGATAATCATTTAGATGATGCTTCCTACTGCACAGGAACAAAGAGGGATTCTTTATAGAAGCAGCAGAGGCATAGTAGGTTAAGAGCTCGTGTATCTAATCTGGAGTAACCGGGTTTGATTCCCAGCTCTGCCGCCTGAGCTGTGGAGGCTTATCTGGGGAATTCAGATTAGCCTGTACACTCCCACACACACCAGCTGGGGAGTTTCTTTATGAGAGCTGAATTAAATCTGGCTTGTGCTTCTAGGCCTCCTGCATTTGCAGGTATTTAGCAAGAGCAGGGTCAGAGGCATAAGCCTTTGGCAAGAGTCCGCAGCTGATTCATAGCTCATGGTGCACAGACTGTGCCTAAGCAAGCTGGACTAGCCCAGGTTGCAGTATATAGGACTGTTTCTTCTTCCCGTTAACTTATTTAAAATGTATTTTTGTGTTTTGTATGCCACTCTGAATCTTCACTGGGAAGAAAAGTAGGATAAAACAAATTAATAAATAATATTCATTAAACTCATAACGACAATATTCATTAAACTCATAACGGCAAGTCTATCTTGGTATTGGGATCGGGATCAAGCACCATCATTAGTTTCATTAGTTTTGTCTTTATTGGGTTTAGATTGCTGCTATTTTCTACTGTGTTGAGTTAGGAACTTTAATTACTTATTATTTATTGTGCACTATTGTTTTAGTTGTTGTTCTGTTGTACACCGCCCAGAGCCCTTTGGGGGTGGGCAATTTATCAAGTTTAATAAATAATAATAATATTCAAGACAAACAATAAAATATTCTAAATATTCTATAAACTATAAACTATTTAAATATTCTAAAACATCTAATAGCAATTGTATAAGTAGTACAATTTTTATTTTTATAAATTCACATTTAATGGCTATTTAAACAAAAACATGGTTAATATAAATGAACTGGGATGATCTTGACTTCTTTCTCAAAGACCTGACAAACCTCGTTTGGATAATTTTCAGTCGAGGAATAAATAGATTTTTTTTTCTGAACTTGTTTAATGTGTGAAAAAAATCAGGAAGGGGTGGATCACATAATGGCAGCCAGGAATCTTTTTGAGGGAATGAGTGCAAACAAAATGGGGTACTGAAAACATTTTACAAATGTTTTACAAGTATATTAGGAGATTTGGGCAGAAAGGGCCAGTGTCTGATACTTCAATCATACTTAAAGAGAATGTGTTATACTTAATCACATCCATGCTCATACAACACACATAGTCAAGAAAATGTCTCCTATCAGCTTTAAATAGTTCTTATGGTCATCACAATTACAAACTGATAAAAAATTTAAATTAAGTTTTTGAACAACTCCTAGATGAAATGAACGAAGTTCAATTTTCATTGTACAGTTTTTATCAAGAAACTTCCTTACAGCTGGAGTACCAGTCTGAAATAAATATTTTCCGCATTCTTTATCCGCTCTAATTATAAAACCAAGATGAATGATTTTTTAACTATAGCTATGATGTATTTTATTTACCTGTATGTCAGAACACCCAACAATTTCCAATTAATTCCGGGGAAGTTGAAGATTCAATGCCTGATTCAATCTCAGTTCTAAATAACCTGGAATACATCTAACCTAGAATGTATTTTAAATCAATTAGATTTGATGATTTTATTTTACAAATAAATTTTTATTTTATATTATGCTATATAGTTTTCCAATAGTTTTTTAATAGGAGAAATATATTCTTGTTTTGAAACATTTGGGATGCCTGTTCCATTAATCAATAAATAAAATCTGTTTTTATTGAAATGAAACAAGACATACCTTATCCATGTCAGAAATGTCCAAAGTCATTCAAACCATTTGTAAATTGTAGGTATGATTGAATGGATAATTCAAATACCCTTGGATGCTAAGCAGCATCAGTTTACTTACCTTATACTGCATTGGAGAAAGATTTAGCTGAACATTTTATTTACACATTTTATTTAAACATTCCCACAATTTTGAAAACACAATTATTAATTATCAAGCTGTCTCCATCGCAAATAATGGTAATGTTCATACAGTCACAGTAGTCATGGGCGTCAGTGTTTGAATTCAGAAGTACTCTTAAATGTGACTAGAAAATGCATTGATGGTATCTGGCACTCTAAGTGCATTATAAGGATTATTATTCACTCAATGGAAAAATGGTTATAATCTCTCTTTTTCCACAGCACCTCAAAGCATGTGAGAAGGACTGCCCGTTGAAAAATCCCAAATCATTCTACAGCAAAAGGAAATGTAGGAATTGGGATTGTTATTATAATTAATTGGACTAGCTTGGGGAGTCTGATTATCATAAATAACATAGTTTTCTGACTGGTAATTCTTAAGGTGGGATGTACCATATCATGGAATCATAGAGATGGAAGAGACCACAAGGGCTATCAAGTCCAACCCCCTGCCATGCAAGAACAGACAATCAAAGCACCCCTGACAGATGGCCATCCAGCCTGTATTTAAAAACCTCCAAAGTAGGAGACTCCACTACACTAAAATATGTCATTAAAGGAAATGTGATGTAAACAAGAACAAGAAAGTGTACTCAGTTTCTTATCTGAGAGATTCACAACTGCATACTTCTGCTGAGGATTTTTTCACATGACAGTAAAGCAAATTTTTGTATGGCAAGAAAGCCACATATTAGATATGAAGAATATGTAGGCTAGAGCAATGGAAAGAACACTAGGAAGAACACAAAAATGGGTTGCTTGGTAACAGAATGTGTGGGTTGGAAAAGAAGGATTGAATATAAATAGTGACAAGCTTAAATAGCACTGAAATATAATGGAGCTGTACACAATTGCTGTTTAACATGGAGAATATGTATATTGGGCAGGAATGTTAGATGCATTGGACCAGCTGGAAGAGAAATTGTGACCATATAAATATTCTGAAGAAATCAATTGTGCTATTTAGACTTTCATAAACCCTTATAGGTTCATAACAGAAGCAAGTTCACACCTTCACATAAAACTAGTGATAGCACAAAATAGTGTTTTTTTCTAGAATGATTTGCTTCAGAATGATCTCCTCCAGTTTTATATTATTAAGTCAATTACAAGTTGAGCATACACTCTTCTTAACATATTGAGAAATTAAATTGGGGAATTGGCTGTGTCCTTATCATGTGTCCGTGTGTTAAGCACAATCAAATTGGCCCTATGGTGATTTTCTGAATTAATGACTTCCAAAACATCTTATAATTAACATCCTTGCTCGGGTCTTACAAACCGAAGGCCATTGTTTCTTTCATTGAGTCACCCTATCTTCCTCTTTTCCTACTGCCTTCAATGTTTCCTAACATTATTGTCTTTTCCAGTGAGTCTTGTATCCTCTTGATATGAACAAGGTACAATAGTCTCAGTTTAGTCATTGGAGCTCCCAGAGAGAGTTCAGGTTTGATTTGATCTAGATTCCATTTATTTGGGGTTCTTTTGTTTGTTTAGTGATTCTTGTTATCCATAAAACTCCCCTCCAGTACCATATTTCAAATCAATCATTATCATGGTGTCAGGGTGGATTGTTTCCAGGTGATTGAGATGCATTCCTACCTCATTGTAACGCTACAAATCACTGCTGCTAAAAGAGATTTGTAACCAGCCTGCTATATGCTATCACTGCCATCTGGGGCATTCTTTCCTTGATCTTTACCTTATGGTTTCAATCATTTTGTAGATAACTAGACTTTCCCCTGAGACCCTGATCCCAAAGGAAATGGAAACATATCTGTTATCTCATGGGGACAGGAAGCCAGGTGCCTCCTTCCCAGGGTCTGTTTTTCACAATCTCTTGGGAATTCAGGATAGAGGATCCATAGGGAAGAAGGTAATGGCAAAAGCCAGGTTTGTCAGAACTGGCTTTGCCAGGCTTTTGTGCTTTGACACTTATCAATAAACGCTATTGATCAACAACACAGAGTCCATTTATTTGCTTAAGGTTTGAGACATAACACATGGATGGCTTTAAAAGGGGATCAGAAAACTTTTCGGGGACAGATCCATAAGTGGACACTAGCCATATTGAGTAAAAGGAGTCTCCACATCTAGAGACAGTAAACCTTTGAATACTAAGGGAAGACCTTGGCCACTATGCTCTGTTGTTTGCTCTCCAGAGAAACTTATTGGCTACACTGTAAAAAAAGAATCCTGTCATTGACGTAGGTATAGATTTTTATGGGGGGCAGGGCCACACCCCCACCCACCCCACCCCTCAAAAGGGTAGCCCCATCTACTATTAGCTCCCATTGGAAACAATGGGTATGGGGCACTCCCTTTGGGAGTCCATAACTTTAGACCCCTTGAACCAAACCTCACCAAACCTGGGTGATATCATCAGAAGAGTCTCCAAACAAATCCCTGAAATTCTGGTGCTGATAGCCTAAAAATTGCGCCCCCTACAGGCCAAAATACAAAAAATACAAAAAACTAATGGATGAGCGGAGCTTCAGACATGTAATTGGGAGGGGCGGGGTTGAACCCAAGAAAAAAAACCCTTACCTATGTTCTTGAATCCTGTGCTTGACATACAACTGCTCTGCTCCAGCAGAATTCTTCTTATGTTACTACCCTCTCCAAGTTCAAGTCAGTTTATAACAGTACAGTCAGCCTATGGACTACCATCACCAAGTTACTCTCTTTTCCTGCTCATCAATTTCTTGCTAGTGATGGCACACATAAAGTGTCAGAATCACTGGGAAATGTAGCTTGTTTAGGTTAATGAAGTTTAGTTTCCCTGGATTACTGACTCAGCACTTTGGACTTGTGAGTTGACAGGGAAAATTGGGGATGTTCTAGGACTCCTCCACACTCTCTGTAATGCTATGTGTAGTATTCAAGAGTTAGAATTTAAGTGTTCTTACAAATAATATGATTTCTTTACTACTTAGATGTGACCTCTTTAGATGAAGTAGGGAAGAAATGTAGTTTGGGAGCCTCTTTTATATAAAAAAGAAAAAAAATGAACAGTTGCCATTTATTTATAGCTGTCTTTTGGAGTGACAGTGTTCAAAAAATACCATGTTGCTGATTTGTTCCACTAAGAATAACACAGAATCCATTGTTCAAATGAATAAGAGAGTAGTAGTTTTCTTCCGACTTATTGTGAGTGACCAGGGAAGTTTACATCCTTTATGAAATAATTAGTGTATAAAATTCATTTCCACAGAATGTTATGAAAGACATTCACACAGTGGTTTTAAAACATCTTAGATACATTTAAGGAGTGTACATGGCTTATCAATGGTATTAGTACTAATAGCTTAAACATAGAACTATAAAATCTAGAGGCAATATCCATATAATTTCAAGATGGTTTCTATCAAACTGTTCTTGTGAGCTTCCAGAAGATACTTGACTGGCCAGTGTTGGAGACAGTAAAGGTTTTTGATCTGATCTGATTCAACAGATCTTTTTGGGTTGAGACTTGTTCATTGTAAAGTGAAATGTCAAAGATGATGCCCTAAATTCTATGACTTCGCTAAGCAAAGTTTGAAGTCTTTTCCCAGCCTGATGAGTCTTCTTCCAATGCAAGTGGCTCTTCCACCAACAGAAGAACAATTAAATTGGAGGAAGGCTCCTTAGGCTGAGGGATGGTTCCTTAGACAGGAGGAATTTCCTCAAGCTTATGGCAGGATTCAATCCAAAATTTTAATTGTTTGTACTTCCCAGCATAAATCTTTGACTTGCATGATCATCACATACAAGCAAAACTATATGATAGGAAACTATATGATAGGAAAGTATCAGCTTATGTGTATTTCCATGCTTCAAGCATCAGATGAAATAAACACTTAGAAGTTCTTGTACTTCCAAGCAGTTCATACTGTATACCTTACCCATCCATCTGGCATTTGGAACACATCAAATAGCAAAGTAATAGCAAAACCTTGCAAATCTCTTTAAAGACTGTGGAGACCATGGTCAAGCTGCCATAAATCTCTTCTGGCATCTAGTACTCCAGGGTGTTTTACCTTTTGATCTTAAGTTGCAACTAACAATCTCTCCAAACAGAATTAAGTGTAGAGCAAGCTCTGGAATTCCCATGCTGCCATTCACAGAGCTCATTATTAAATACAATCGATAGCTATGAACACATTCTTTGCCTCTAGGATGTTATATTGCTGTGTGTATTCAATGAAATCCCAATTTAAGTGATTTCTGTAGTATAAAATAGATTTCTGTCACTGTATGCTCATTTCAGACTTTCTTAATCTATCAGTAGAATCTGTCTTCCTGAGATGCTTGTATTCATATTGAATCAGAAGCTTTATATTCCTTGTGAAATACATTAGAAATTGTTATTGTATACAACTGGCAATCAGGGTTGTACAAACACAAAATCGGCAATCCAGATATTTTCGAATTCCAGTACACATAAGATATTCAAATCCAGGCACAGGCACCAAAGTTGCAGCAGGGCTGCTGGTTCATGCCTTTTAAATAATCTCAGAACTTCAAGTAGATTGGACCAAGAGGTCAAATTCTATGGACCCTGAACTGGGTGCCCTGAGCTGCTCTCTGTTATTTCCTATGGAGGAAAAAAAGGTGGGGGGAGGGCCTTCAAGCAGCCTGATCAAATCATATATCCATGGAAGAACCAACAGAACAAACCTTAAAGAACAATTGCAAAACTCATTATCTATTGGACCGCCTCTCCCTGTTCTGCCCCATTAGGTCCCTCCACTCATCAGAGGGAAACCTACTGGAGGTCCCTGGCCCAAAGGAGGTTCGGCTGGTTTCCAGGAAGGCCAGGGCCTTCTAGGCACTGGCCCCTACCTTGTGGAACAAGCTCCCCAATGAGTTCCACAGGGCCTGTGAGATGGAGCTTTTCCAACCGGAATTTCCATCTTGCCAGACAGCCTGACCATTGTCATCATTGGCCTCATGTGAGTGTAGCTGGGGAGGGGGGAGGTTAGTGCTGTGTAATTGCTGTTTTAATGTTTTAATGATTGTTTGATTTTTTTAGGTTTTAAACTGTTAATTTATTGTTGTTGCTGCCCCAAGGTCAGTTGGGGAGCGGCAGGATATAAATATGAAAATAAATAAAATAAAAAAATAAAAATTAATCCCAGTAGAATCCCAAGTCAATGTTCTAAACCAAACAGAACCAGAATTAAACCAGCAGAAATTTCTACCAAAGGTGAGTTCACCATAACTTCTTAGCCACTGCAGTTTTTATCATTTTTATCTTGTTGCCAGGAACTAAGGATGCCTGTGGGAGTGGGTGGGACAGCCCACTGAATTAACCCACCCCATAAGGAAATCCCCCCTTTTCTCTTTTGCATAATAAACTAATGGTAATCAAGTGCTGGGAGAAGGAACAAAAGCAGGTGCTCTTTGTGGGGGAGGGAGAATGGGAGGTTGAACACCCACTCACTCCACACATACACAGACTGCTCACTCAGTTAAGTCCCAAATGCACTGTATTTTTAAACAAACCCCAGATCTCAGCACATAATCATTCCTTCAAATATCCCTACTCTCACAGAATGAGGCTCACATCCAGAAACAACACTACTCAGGCTCATTCTGGCAGCTTCAGAATCCACCTCTGACTCCCTCAACAACAGGTGGCAAAAAACCGATGCACAAGGGTGAGGCAACATCAAATAACATTTCTTGCTGCTCTCTCCAGTGGATGGCTGTTTTATTCACCAATCAGACTTCAAGTTTCTTTTCAAGCTGGACTAAGTAAAATCAGTCCACAGCTCAAGAGTCAAGAATGCCTCTTTTGTTGATTGTACTGACTCACTATAAATGACAAAATTGAAAAAAACAAAAACAAATTAATTCATTAATTTTGAAAATATAATTAAAACTGTTGAAATCCCACTACTATATGACTACTTTGTTCTATGTAGTGTTATGCTTTTCTGTTTTATTTTAATCACTGAATCACCACACAGACAACTAAAAATATGATCATCCATTACTGAGACAAGAGTCATCCAGCAGCACCATTCTTGATTACAGAAAGATCTCTTTTCCTCAGCAGAAATAACAGGGATGGGAATTCTTGCCAACATTTCTGCCAGCTGTATAACAAGAAGACTGAGTGTCTTGGTCCTTGGCTAACAGTTTGAGGCCTTGAGAGAACTTACACAGTGGATCCAGGAAAAGTCTAGGATGAAGTTTAATATATGTTGCTTTGTTTCTTTTTGTTTGTTTAAACCGTGCTTTTGTAAGCTACTCTGGGAACCCACTGAGAAGAAATGTGGCGGTTAAAAACATCCTAGTCTGTGAAGTATTCATTAGCCATTTATGCAAGACCTATAAGTTTTTGGGAAAAGGTGTGCAATGTGGGACTGATTACACTGACCCTACACACTATTACCAAAGTTAGTTTTTGCTAGATCTGTCACACAATACCATCTCCTATATATGTACAGTTGAAACACAAGTGCAAAAAGGAATATTTTAGCCTTTTATATACCCAACTCTCAGTTTGGCCAGATGTAAAAATGGAGACAAGCACTGAAAAATAAATTAATTTTATAGAGACAAGAAGCTGAGGAATCAGTATGAAAAAACAAAAGAACAAGCAGTTATGCCATAAGAACATAAGAACATAAGAACAAGCCAGCTGGATCAGACCAAAGTCCATCTAGTCCAGCTCTCTGCTACTTGCAGTGGCCCACCAGGTGCATTTGGGAGCTCACGTGCAGGATGTGAACGCAATGGCCTTCTGCGGCTGTTGCTCCCGATCACCTGGTCTGTTAAGGCATTTGCAATCTGAGTTCAAGGAGGATCAAGATTGGTAGCCATAAATCGACTTCTCCTCCATAAATCTGTCCAAGCCCCTTTTAAAGCTATCCAGGTTAGTGGCCATCACCACCTCCTGTGGCAGCATATTCCAAACACAAATCACACGTTGCGTGAAGAAGTGTTTCCTTTTATTAGTCCTAATTCTTCCCCAGCATTTTCAATGAATGCCCCCTGAGTTCTAGTATTGTGAGAAAGAGAGAAAAATTTCTCTCTGTCAACATTTTCTACCCCATGCACATAATTTTGTAGATCTTCAACTTCATATCCCCCCCCCTCAGGCGCCTCCTCTCCGAGACTAAAAAAAAAAGAGTCCCAAACGGCTGCAGCCCTCTCCTCATAAGGAAGGTGTGCTCCAGTCCCTCAATCATCCCTTTTGTTGCCCTTCTCTGCACTATTTCTATCTCCTCAATATCCTTTTTGAGATGCGGCGACCAGAACTGGACACAGTACTCCAAGTGCGGTCGCACCACTGCTTTATATAAGGGCATGACAATCTTTGCAGATTTTATTATCAATTCCTTTTCTAATGATCCCCCAGCATAGAAGTTTTGCCTTTTTTTTACAGCTGCCATGCATTGAGGTTGACATTCCCATGGAACTATCAACTAAGACGCCCTAAATCCCTTTCCCTGGTCTGTGACTGATAGCGCACTGGACCCTTGTAAGCGATAGTATGTGAAGTTTGGATTTTTTTGGTTCCCTATGTGCATCACTTTTACATTTTACGCTACATTGAACTGCATTTGCCATTTCTTGAGCCCACTCACCTAATTTATCAAGGTCCCGCTTTGAGCTCGCCGCCAATCCTTTTGTGGTTCTCACCACGCTACATATAATTTGGTATCATCTGCAAACTTACACCACGCTACCCATCCCTACTTCCCAGGTCATTTTATAGAACAGGTTAAAGAGCACTGGTCCCAAAACGGATCCTTGGGGGACACCACTCCCGACATCTGTCCATTGTGAGAACTTCCCATTTACACCCACTCTTTGTTTCCTGTTTCTCAACCAGTTTTTTAATCCATAGGAGGACTTCCCCTCTTATTCCTTCATTGCTGAGTTTTCTCAACAGTCTCTGGTGAGGAACTTTGTCAAAAGCCTTTTGGAAATCCAAGTAGACAATGTCCACCGGTTCACCCCTGTCCACATGCCTGTTTACACCCTCAAAGAACTCTAGTAAGTTTGTAAAACAGGATTTGCCTCTGCAAAAGCCATGCTGACTCTTTCTCAGCAGGTCTTGCTTTTCTACATGTTCTATAATTTTATCTTTAATGATAGATTCTACTAATTTTCCAGGAACAGATGTCAAACTGACTGGCCTGTAATTTCCCGGGTCCCCCCTAGATCCTTTCTTAAAGATTGGTGTGACATTCAGTCTTAAAGATTGGTGTGACATCCAGTCTTCAGGGATGGAGCCTGATTTCAGGGATAAGTTGCATATTAAAGTGAGAAGATCAGCAATTTCATGCTTGAGCTCCTTAAGAACTCTTGGGTGAAATGTAATCTGGGCCAGGGGATTTGGTAACATTTAGTTTATCAATGGCTGCCAGAACTTCTTCCTTGTCTACCACTATCTTCGCTAGTTCCTCGGATTCACCTCCTAAGAAGCTTGGTTCAGGTGCAGGAATGTTCCTCAGCTCCTACTTGGGTGAAGACAGATGCAAAGAATTCATTCAGCTTCTCTGCAATCTCCCTGCCATCTTTAGCACACCCTTTGTTTCCCTTTGTCAATTCTAACGGGCCTACCACTTCCCTTGCTGGCTTCCCCTGTTTCTTTTGATGTACTTCTTGAAGAACTGTTTTGTTGTTGAAGTCTTGGATGTTCAAGCAGCCATGCATTTCCTCCCATAATCCTTTTTTGCCTCCCTTACAGCTAACTTGCTTCTCTTTTGCCACCATTTGTGTTCCCTCTTATATTCTTCTATCAGTCAAACTGGACTTCTACCATTTTCTAAAAGACATTTTTCTTTTTTCTTGATAATTTCCTCAACCCTCTCTTGTTAAACATGGTGGCTTTCTTTTGGACTGGGTGCTGCCTTTTTCCTAACCTGTGGAAACACATTCCAGCTGAGAGCTTTTATGACTGTGGTTTTTAAATAACCTCCAAAGCATCCTGAACAGTTTTGACTCTCTTTGATTTTTTCCCTTTCAAGCTTCCCTGCGCACTATCCCCCTCATCTTTGAGAGAAATTTCCCTTTCTGAAGGCGAATGTAACTACATTACAGTAGTTTGCCACTTGTTCAGTATGCTGAGATACTGGAATCTGACAGGCATTCAGTGGTCAGCTTGTTCCCCTATCGGCTCAACAACACTGACTTCCTCTGCACCAGGTCCTGGGTCCCACATAGAATTAGGATCTAGGATCACTCCTCTCCTGGTTGGTTCCACAACCATCTGCTCTAAGCCACAGTCATTTAGCTTGTATCCAGGGAATGTGTTCTCTCCTTACTATGACCTGAACATGCATTTCCTCCAGTTTATATGGGGATAGTTAAAATCACCCATTACCACCCACATATTTTTGCTTTTGTTGGCCTCTCTAATTTTTTTTCTTTTTCCATCTCAGAATCCCTCTTTGTGCACTTTGGCTCAGGGGGGACGATAATATATTCCTAATATTAAACTGTCCTTTTCACACCTGGTGTATTGATATCCACGGTGATCTTCCTGTAGGGGGAACCAGTTCCCTTTGCATTTGTCTATTTTATGTGATACTATGCTCTCTTTTGATGGGGTAAAGGGCAACTCCACCCCCCAATGCGCCCTGTCCTATCCTTCCTATAGAGGCCACTGTAGCCTTGGTATAACAGCATCCCACTGGTTTCTCCCTCATTCCACCATGTCTCTGTAATGCCCACTTATATCAAAAGTCCCTCCTTCAAAACTCTTGTACTCTAGCTCTCCCCCATTTGTGAGGTCGAATGCTTCTACTATTAGTGCATAGAGACACCTGTATACCCCTGTCTCCTGTCCTTAGCTGGGATTTCTATATTACTTTACCCTCAAAGTCTTTTGCAGACACTATCCCTTGTCACATGCACATTTGCTATGTCCCTTGCTTGTAATGTGGATTTGGATTTAGAAAAAAACCTCCCTCTCTGTCTATTGCATCCCCATAGATACTGTATTCCGAACCGAAGTCACCCTCTCTAGCTCCTGGTCGGCTTTCCCCTTGAAAGTGATCAGTTTTAAAAAGATGTCTCTGGCCACCTTTTTTTAATGTTGAGCGCCAGCAGCCTGGTTCCCTCTTTGGTTAAGATGAAGCCCATCCCCGCTTTGTTACAGGCCTGCTCCCTTATCCCAAAGTTCCCCAGTTCCTGACAAATCTGGAAACCCACTCTTGTCCTTACACCAACCTTTCCTCATCCCACACATTTTTTTTAGACCCTTGTATCTCCACTTGCCCTAGTCAGCCTTCTTGCTACGTGGAACGGGTAGCATTTCTGAGAATGCCACCTTGGAGGTCCTGGACTTCCAACCCTGTTTCCTAGCAGCCTAAATTTAGCCTTCCAGAACCTCCCGGCTACATTTCCCCAATGTCGTTAGGTGCCAATATGGGACCACAACTGCTGACTCCACCCCCCTGCAGCACTTTGTCTAAAAGCCTATCTAGATGAAGCGTGGACATCCGCGAACCTTCGCAGACCAGGTGCAGGCAGAGTCACCATGCGGTCATCACGCCTCACAAACCTGCTAACCTCTCTACATTTCTAATGATCGAGATCACCCACTACAAGGTGAGCTTCCCCACCGTCCCCGAGGGGTATCCTCAGTGTGTGAGAGGATAGCCTGATCACCTGAAGTTAAGGAAGGGATCCCACATCTAAAGGGGAGCATCTTCCCCCACCTCAGACTGGCACCCTCCGTCATTCCACAAGGACAGCTTCTATCTCTCCATGACATCTGGTGGGAAGAGATGTCACCTTGGGAGTGGGACCCAGCTGTTAAGTCCCTGGAAAGCCTCGGGTCTGTCACCCCTCTCTGCCTCCTTTCGAAGCTTCTCTCCAGGTTCTGCCACCTTGGCTTCAAGAGAGAACGCGAGCTACCACGTTCCCTTTGGAGTGCCAGTGAGAGCTCATTGCAGCTGCAGGGGGCACACCCACAACTTCTGTCCCTAGTGGCAGATAGTCATACATGTGACACTTCCAGTGCAAAACACTGGAAAGCTTCTCCCTCATCCCCCTGCTGGCTTTCTGCCTTCATATCTGATTTGTTTAGATATTTAAATATAATTAAGCTTTTTTAGTCACTGCCCCCCTGGAGCTATTCTTCCGGCATCGCATTACTATCTGTCAAATATGTCCTTATTAATTTAAAAAACAAAAAAATTAAATTAAAATTGCCGCTGGTTCCAGAGACTGAACTAAAGCCCCTCCTCTCAGGACAAAAGCCCCACCTCTCAGGACAAAGAGGAACAAGAGATGAACTCTGTTAACCCCTGTTAAGCCCCACCTTCCAGATTTAGCAGCCTTAGCTCACAGGAGCCTTACAAGGAGAAAAAGAGATAACCCCTGTTAAAATACACTGTTTAAAAAGCTGTGGCTTTGAGAAAAGCCCTCCAAAATGAACACCAGTAGGTCACTCTGCTCTTCCTGGCCAAGCCTTCTTCCCACTGCTGCTACTCCTCTCTTCTCACTGCTGCTACTTGTGAAGACTTCACAAGTCTTCTTCCCACTGCTGCTACTCCTCATAAAAATCAATAATAATGGCCTAATCTAAAGGGGGTGTGAAACAGCATCAGTGAGCAGCAGAAAGCCACACCACCAGCATCTGTGCCTCCTCTGTCAGTGTAAGGGGCACCCCCACTGCTCTGAGGCAGCAAAAGTGGGTGCCACCTCAGAACTACACTGACATCTGAGTGGACCCTGGCATAGGTCAGGGAGCAAGCCAGGGCATACTCACCTATCCAAACTTTGGAATTGGGAACACCATGGTATGAGCCTTGGAGTTAAGCCACCAAATCCCAGTGGATTGGCTGCCCATTACATAATGTTTAACTGTGTTACAGTAACTGCAACTTTCTTCTAGTTTATCACCTTGCTGCTGTCCAAGGACACAGCTATTCTGTTCCTACACATCTTTTTAGATAGATCATTCTGTACCTGAAGATCTGTATATGATTTATAGATGATTGATGTCTATAAGCCACAAATCCCCTTTTATTAAAATATGGAATGCTATTAAACCTATGTTTTTCATATATATTACATTTTAATAGCAAAGTTGGCCAAACCTGAGGATATTTAAATCCAGTTATTTGAGATGTGGAGGGGCAAGATGGATCTTTCTACAAATTTGAAAAGGGCCCCAGCTTGCAGAAAAATGTGAAATCTTAAATGAGGGGGAATTTGAGATTTAAAAAAACCCCAAATAATATAAGGAGAACTTGTACCTTTAGGCAACAGATTCCCTCTCTGGCTGTTGCTTAACAAACACAGATTCCAGACTTCAATCTATCAGGAAGGAAAAATATGATAGGAGTCGCAGAAGGTATAAAATTAGGCAAAAGCCAATGGTGCAAAATAGGTAAAAATATTTTTTATTACTCAAATTCCCTATGCATTTTGCCCAAGAGGCTTCTTGAGGGAAATCTGTTAGTTGCAGTGGTTTTTCAAAGAACAGTATAAGATCAGGAGCAGCTCAGTAGTGGATATTAATCTTATACTCTTCTTTGAAAAACCAGATTTCCCTCAAGAAGCCTCTTGGGCAAAATGCATCGGGAATTTTAACTAATACAATATATTTTACCTATTTTGCACTTTGGGCTTGGTCTAATTTTTTATCTCCTTTGTTCTATCAGAAAAAGGTGAGGGTAGGGGCAGGCTCTTTCCAGGAGTATTTTAGTCCTTGTGGGAAGACTCATTAGGGCCAGGTCTGGCTAGTGTGATGTGAGGATAAAAGTGGCAAATAGTGTAAGTTGCTTTGGTCTCCACTATGAAGAAAGGTAAGGTAAAAATAAAGTAAATACATATTACATGTAGCTCAAGATGGGAGATAGATAAAAGGTAGGTTGGTGAATGGCTGAACTCAGAATTAGGCAGGGAAAAGGGAAATAATGGTTTTTCACTTCACAAGTCCTTGAGGGTTTCCTGCTATGAAAGTGAACCACACCCAGAGGCTGCCACCACAAAACTGGACTACAGAGGCTGCCACCACAAAACTGGACTACAGTTTTCCAAGATAGAGGTTGCTGCAGGGAGAGGGAAAGCTTAGAACCGATGGGCAGATAAAGGTAAATTGGCTATTGGTTAGGAGGGAGATAGGGTTGCTAACTCCAAATTAAGAAATACCTGGAGGTTTGGGAGGGAAGCCTGGGACCAGTAGAGTTTGGGGGTGAGGGGCTCAGAAGGCTATAATGCCACACACACAACTTTCCAAAACAGCCATTTCATCCAGGGAACTAGGGTTTCCAACCTCCAGGTGGGAATTAGAGCTCACTCAAAATTACAATTGACCTGTAGCTGACAGAGGCCAGTTACCATGTAGAAAATGGCATTTTCCACATGGCATAATTACACCAGGATCGTAAATTCTGGGGTAATTTTAACCTGGCTCCTCCCTTCGCACAGCTGCATGTTTTCATGAAGGAATCGAGTTAAGACCAGAATGGAATACTCACATGTCTTTCGCATGAGCCTGAGACTTCTGTATTCACATTGCAAATGTCCCACATTCTGACTAGCTGTTGTTTTTGAGTGGCAGCTGCAAGCTGAAACTGGCTTGGCATGCATTGGTGGGAGGGAGTGGCTTGGCATCACTCTTATGCCTGGTGTACTGCATTCTGATTGGCTGTTGTTTTTGAGTGGCAGCTGCAAGCTGAAAGCTTCTTATGCATGGTGTCCCACATTTTGATTGGCTGTTGCTTTTGAGTGGCAGCTTACCAGATGCTGCAGGTTGCTGGCTGGGGGAAGTGGGGGAGGACGAGGCAGATGCCAAGCCAGCCATGCACTGACCTTTGGGCAGAGCCGGTGGTGGTGGTGGTGGTGGTGGTGGTGGTGGTGGTGGGGAACTAGCTTGGCATGTAGAGGCCATGTCAGTGACTGGTGGGTTGTACTGAGGGTCACATTGACATAAGAAGCTGGCCTGTTTGACCTCTCATCCTTCTTCTTTTTGACTCACTCAGGACTCTCCCACCCACTCTCTCTCTTTCTTGGATATGATTCAAGGCATGGTTACTGTTAGGCGCTTTTAGTCACATATTTACTCACAACCCACCAGTCACTGACATGGCCTCTACATGCCAAGCTAGTAGGGGTTTGTGTGTTTGTAATTACATACTTTGTGGGTTGGGAATGGAAAGGGAGGCAGTCCCTGCACCAGGGGATGCCCCCATAAGGGACCTGGGGGTTATGGCAAGCCAGCAAGTTGCAGGCTCAGGAGTGGGCTGGTGGCTAGCCTTCACCCCTGGTGGCAATGGGAGCATCCGGTAGAGGCCAGGACCCATATGACACTCCCATTCATTTGCCATCCCAATGGGTCACCCCAAGTAGGCTTGCTGGGGTTGAGGGCCATTGGGTCAGCAGGCATGCCACCTCAGTTCAGATCTGTCTTTGCTCCTGTGGTGTTTGTAATTAATAAACAAGCTGTGGCCAGCATTTTACCCAACAGACTGTGTGTGGGGGTGGGTGGGGTGGGGGGTTATTACTTTGACTGCCACCCTCCTCCTCTCTTGCCCACCTTGGGCAACAAATTACAAACAGATCTTCCTACAGAATGCACTGAGGGAATTAAAAATCATAAAATGACAAAGGGACACCTCTAGCTTTAAGGAACAGATTCCTTCAGTGGCTCCAAAAAGACAACCACAATATTCCAGGCTTGGGTCTGTTAGCAAAAAGCAGAAGGGGGGAATCAGAGCCCTTTTGAGGCCTATTTTGGCCTCCTTATGGGTTTCTACTTGTCTTTATATTAACGGCAAAGTTAATCAAATCAGAAAACAGTTAATCAGGTGAATGGAACTATGCACAGGCAAGACAGATCTTTGTACTAATATGAAAATGGTCCCAGGTTTGAAGATGTGAAACCTTTTTTTAAAAAAAAACCATTGGTGGTGGTGCTGGGTGGGGGTTAAAATATAAAATTATAAATAGTTTTGAGAAACATGTTATCTCACTGGCTGTTGCTAGGCAACCACAGGTTTGGCTCTGTCAGTAGAAGACAAGGAGAGGGTCAGGGCATTTTTCAAAGCTTATATTTGTCTTCAAGGGAGGACTCATTGGGGCCAGGCCTGGCTATGATTGCCAGGTTGGGAAGTTAAGAAAGGGTCTAGGGGGGACTCAGCAAATTATAGGCCAGTCAGTTTGACATCTGTTTCTGGTAAATTAGTAGAATCTATCATTAAAGATAAAATTATTAAACATGTAGAAAAGCAAGATCTGCTGAGGAAGAGTCAGCATGGCTTCTGCAGAGGTAAGTCTTGTCTTACAAACTTACTAGAGTTCTTTGAGGGTGTAAACAGGCATGTGGATAAAGGGGAACCAGTGGACATTGTCTACTTGGATTTCCAAAAGGCTTTTGACAAAGTTCCTCACCAGAGACTGCTGAGAAAACTCAGCAATGAAGGAATAAGAGGGGAAGTCCTCCTATGGATTAAAAACTGGTTGAGGAACAGAAAGCAAAGGGTGAGTATAAATGGGAAGTTCTCACAATGGAGAGATGTCAAGAGTGGTGTCCCCCAAGGATCCGTTTTGGGACCAGTGCTCTTTAACTTATTCATAAATGACCTGGAAGTAGGGGTGGGTAGCGTGGTGGCCAGGTTTGCAGATGATACCAAATTATGTAGGGTGGTAAGAACCACAAAGGATTGCGAAGAGCTCCAAGCGGACCTTGATAAATTAGGTGAGTGGGCTAAGAAATGGCAAATGCAGTTCAATGTAGAAAAATGCTAAGTGATGCACATGGGGCAAAAAATCCAAACTTCACATACACGCTACAAGGGTCAGTGCTACCAGTCAAAGACCAGGAAAGGGATTTAGGCGTCTTAGTTGATAGTTCCATGGGAATGTCAACTCAATGCATGGCAGCTGTGAAAAAGGCAAACTCTATGCTGGGGATAATAAGGAAAGGAATTGATAATAAAACTGCAAGGATTGTCATGCCCTTATATAAAGCTGTGGTGCGACCGCACTTGGAGTACTGTGTTCAGTTCTGGTCGCCACATCTCAAAAAGGATATTGAAGAGATAGAAATAGTGCAGAGAAGGGCAACGAGGATGATTGAAGGATTGGAGCACCTTCCTTATGAGGAGAGGCTGCAGCATTTGGGACTCTTGTGCCTCTCTACTCCAGCCTAAGGCACCCTCCTCTCACTTGGGCTTCTACCTGCTTGTCTCTGAGCCTTTGGCCATTTTTGCTCGGCTCCATTTTGCCTTGTCTCCACTTCTTGTCAGGCTCCAGGCAAACTCCATGCCATTTGCATGGATGCCGCTGACAGGAGGGACAGCAATGGGGGAGGAGGAGGTTTACAGCTGAGCGCTGCGCTCCGAGCTGCTGGAGAGGGGCAGGGCAGGATGGGGAGAGTAGTGTGGAGTTAGTGAATGGATTGATCGGTCCAGGCCCACATATGAGTCACAAGGGTTGAGCTTTGACGTGCCAGCCTTTGGGTGCCCCCACATCATGCTAGAAGGGAAAAAGGAAGGGGGAAAGCTAAGAAACATTATGCTGGAAAGGAAAGGAAGAAGTGCAGGGAACTGTCAAAAACCTTCCCCGCCAAGTCAAGACATGCCCGCCTTGCAGAGATAGCTTACCTTCACATAAAAGCACTATTGCCTCTCAGCCCACCCAGCAGCCAAGAATCAGAACAGAAGCTGGGCTGCAGCAGCAAGTGTTTGGGGGGGGGGGTGAGCAGCTGGCACCCCCACATGATCCAGGAAAATGGTGCCTGGGTCAAATGACCTCTCCCTGCCCCCCTAGTACACTAGTGTACTAGTTAAGCTTGGGTTAGAGCATGTTCAGTTTCTGCTGTTTCTCACATTAGTTTAGTCTGCAGGGTCTTTCACGTTCCTCTATTTCTATCAGGATGCTTTGTTTTGTCATTCCTGTGTATACTTGTCCACACTTATATGGTATGTGATATCTCTTGTCCTTTGCTGACTATAGCATTTGTTGTATTTTTCTAGTGGATTTGAAGACTGTTTGAAGGTTATGTTTTTCCATCAGTTTTCCCATTCAGTCAGTGATTTCCTTGATGTATAGTAGAAATACATTCCCCATTGGGAGCTGTTTTTCCTCAGTTGTGCATTTTTCTTTCAGTTTTATAGCTCTTATTTCCATTGTGGAGTAGCTATTTGCATATCCCACTTTAGGTGATTCAGTTCATCAGTGAGAAGCTGAGGTTCGCAGATACATTTTGCACAGTCAACCAGAGTTTTGATTATCCCCTTTTTTATGGGCCGTGATTGGTAGTTTTATATAGATATTGGTTTACATGGATCAGTTTTATACGAACTCTGTATAATAATTGTTGATTTGTTTTGTGGATGACCTCTTTTTCTTTTACCATGGTGAACTGAATGTTAAGGTGGATGCTGTTAAGGTGGTTCATGCATTTCATCAACTTCTCCTCACCATCACTTCATATGGACCACTTTAGTAGTATCCACACTAACATTTGGTACTCTTTTACAAGTTGCATTGTCTTATTGTTGCCATCAGTTTTCTGCTCAATGGTAGAAATCACCAGCCAAGCAGAGTGCTGCCCTCCTTCACCATTATTGTAGGCCACAGAAAGCCAATTGTGTTCTTCATTGGATATTTTCAGCACCTTGCTCTGTCACTGTGTTCATGCAAATAGCCATATCATCATAGCTCTCTGCCTGCACAGCTAACTTATCTTTCTGGATCATATCAGTCTTTTTCTTGTTGGTGGCAATGGTATAAGCAGCAAGGCAACTTATCTAGAAAGAAGAGAAGTGCTTTCACAGAACTAGAAGGTACCTCAAAACTTGGGTCCACTGGTGCTTGGCTGGACTGGCTGGACCCAGCTAGGTTGACTACTGCTCACACCACTCTAAATATTTGTCACCATACCTAATGTATTTTGCTTTATCGAAAGTTAATAGCAATATCAACCTTTCAGTGCAGTCCTAAAGAGAGTTACACCTTTTTATATCAGTTTAAACATATGGGTTTTCATGTTTAATCTCTCACATTATGAAAGAATAACATCCATTCAGAATGATTTCATTTTTTTTGTAAAATGCCAGAGGTCTTTTAAATGTCATTTTGAATTGCTTTAATTAATCCTTTTCACCAAATGTAGGCTGAGGAATACAAACTGATGAGTTTTTAAATCTTTATTTGCAGTAGAATTTCTTGTACTCTTACATAACATTGCTATTAGAAATGAGAACATCCTATAAAACAAGTTATTGAGGTACACTGCCAGAGAAAGGAGATTTTTTTATACTATGGGCAAAGGTCATGGCAGCAATTTTTTTTTGCAGTATTTAGGGCTGCCTCATCCAGAGCTGCCTCATCCAGAGCCCTTGTTGGCAGCATACACTGGTGCCCTACCACATTCAAAAGGGTTTTCCAGCAACGTGTGGAGCAAAAACGGCAAAAAAGAAAGAAAAGAAACACCACCAGGAAGCCTTCATAGGGCTTACATGTCTTATGACACCAAAAGGGTGGTGTAATTTCAAAGGAAGGGGTGCTGCACTCCCAGCTTTAAACCCAGATGGGAGCCTACTTAACACAGGCTCTGCCACCGACTTTCCATGCTGGCATCCAATCAGGATGCCAGTGCAGTCCTGCACACCTGCCTCCTCCTCTGAGGTAGGTGCCCTGGATCAGCACAAGACTATACTGCTCCCATAAGGCCTTTTGCCCTCCACCCTCTGGATGGAACTGTAACTGATATCATAAAAAATATAGATCCATTCCACACAGCCCAAATAAGATGTCTGGGGATGCAAAAAAAGGCTTCCAGGGAAGGCACCCCACAAGCTTTCTTCCCAAGATGTCATCAGAGCATCTTATTTAGTTCAAGACATCTTTTTTTAGATAATGCTTCAAAGTGTACCTTTTACCCAGTTGCTCAATACTTCTCAGTGGGCCGTAGATCTGTTCTCTGCAGTCCCAAAGTTTTTCAATGGGAGTCCTCCAAGTGGCTAAGATTCTCTTATGTGTGTCTGCATATCTTCAAAGGTTGCTCCTCCGAAATAAAAAAAAAAAGGAAAACTATATATTGCCAGAATCAGCAGGGCCAGCTGAGTTCAACTATGCACTTTTGGGGGCTAAAAAGACACTCAGGATTTGAACTTGCAGAGCAAACATACTTGGACAATGTTCAGCAAATGTCAGCAGGGAGAACCCCTTTAGCTGCACACAAAATGTCAGGTGCAAGTTGAGGGTGAAACTGATCAGTGAGCAAAATAGTCAGGCAGGAAACAAACTCTTTTTCCCTCTGATGCCTTTGATGTCTGGAATGTACACCAGAAGCAGCCTCTTTTTAAGACATTCCCTAGATGTCTTATTTTCAGTGTGTGGAATGAAAAGAGGTAGTCACCTCTTTTCAAGATGTTCCACAGATGTATTTTTTGTGCTGTGCGGAACAGACCATACCAAGTTTATATACACATGTATGTATATTAGAAAATGCTAAAATAAAATAATATGACGGACATCCTTTTTCGGTATTGGCTTATAAAAGCTCATAAGTACAGCAAGATCATTCAGGGATAGTGATACTGCTCTTTCAGAAACATACTATTTCAGGGATAGCAATACATCCTTCTAACCCAGGGGTAGGGAACCTGCGGCTCTCCAGATGTTCAGGAACTACAATTCCCATCAGCCTCTGTCAGCATGGCCAATTGGCCATGCTGGTAGGGGCTGATGGGAATTGTAGTTCCTGAACATCTGGAGAGCCGCAGGTTCCCTACCCCTGTTCTAACCCCATTAACTTCTTTTGTCTGGAATTAAACCCCTAAATAACAATACTGATTAACTTGTTCTAATGTTTGCTCACTAATTCTCCTGATATGTTTTGGAGATCATGACCTAGAAAAGACTATGAGATTGATCGTAATTAACTTTAAGGCCTTCTGGTCCACAGTAATTCACAAAACCTAACAGCATCCTGACACACAATACTGCAACATCAGCATGAAATAAAATTGGTATTGCAGACTCAGCCGTGACTAGATCATGAGAATTTACCTTATTTAGAAAGGTCCTAATATCATTTATATATGGATTATAAGTACCAAAAGACATCCTGTCTAACCCCCTTTTGGGGGGATAATATTTGATAAATGTCCTTCAAAACTACATCTTATTTGTGCTGCAGTAGATTAATATAATTGATGAATCAGGATCCATAGCTAAAGTATCTAATTTACACCATAGGCAACATGGAGAATTAAATCAAAAGCCATCTGCAAATTATGCAAGCATGATAAACACCTATACAATGGTCTATCAGAGGGCCTTTCCCCACTTACCTTAATCCCCCCTATGCTGCGCGCTGCTCTCAGCGCGCGGCATCCCTGGCCCACGCCCAGGCGTCCCCACGACCCTGCGCTCTGCACGGGATCATCACAAGGGGCCTTTTTAAAGAGCGCCAGGAATGGCTGGATACTGGCTGCTGAGGGGGCGTGACTTAGCTGTCCGAGCTGGCAGCTGATGCTGTCGCCACCAGCAATGGAGTGGAAGTGCCAGGGGACCCCGTGCTACTTTCGGAGAGTAGGAACATAAGAACATAAGAACAAGCCAGCTGGATCAGACCAAAGTCCATCTAGTCCAGCTCTCTGCTACTCGCAGTGGCCCACCAGAGTAGCGCGGGGCTTAAGGTAAGTGGGGAAAGGCCCTCTTTTTCATCAATCCTGCTTGCTCTGGTCCTGTTATTCTATTTCCATAATCCCATTCTTTAAGTCTCTGCAAAAGTCAGGATGCATATAATTTGTCCAATATTGATAAGAGGTGTGTAGGCCTACTTTACCAGTGTAACTTTTTTAGGATTGCACTGTTCATGAGTTTAACCAGGGTTCCCAAAAGTCTATGATTTTCACAATGCATGAAGTTGGACAATAATTTAATAAGGAAAGTCACTAAATAGAGGAAAGAGAAAGTCACTAAATTAATAAATAGAAAGCAGTATTTTTATGCTGATATAATGAGCAGGTTATTTCAGTAATGAACTACATGAACAGACATGGGATGACTCATCAGTTTTGGCTGGTGAACTAGCTGCAGTTCTTCCTGGGAAGAAAACATTTGTTCAGTGTGGTGCATGCCCTGGTAAAATCTAAATTAGATTACTGCAATGCACTCAACTTGGGACTGCCATTGAAGATTGTCTGGAAACTACAATTGATACTGAATGTTGTAGCCAGGGTGTTGACTGGGTTGGGTCACAGGGACCATATCACATCAGTCTTATTCTGTCTATACTGGCTTCCAATTTGCTTCTGGGCTCAATTCATATTGCTGGTATTTACCTTTAAAGCTCTGTATGGCCCTTTGGGGCAGGGCAGCCTATACATAAATAAAATAAATATGTCTCCCATATGAACCTACACATTAAGTCTGGTCATCTTTGGAGACCCTGCTTTGGTTGCTCCTGCCACCTATGGTTGGATGTGTGGCAGTCAAATAAAGGGCTTTCTTGCTTATGGCACCCAAACTTTGAAACTCTCTCCCTGAGGCAAGGGTGTCTTCTTCCAGTGAGTAAAGCTTTTTTTTCATTTGGCACACCTCAAATAATGGTTATTAGCCCTCCTTCCTGGTTCCAGTGTTGTTTATGTGTTTTTTACGGACTAGTTTAATCATTTTAAAAAATTCATTCATATGTTTTAGCATTTTTGTATGTACCACCCAGATTGAGTGGACAACTGACATAAAAATGTTTTACATAGAAATAAAATAAATCAATATGCATTTACAGTTTTTTATTATTTAAAAATAAAAAACAGATATTGCAAAAGGATACATGAGTGTTGAAACATTTTCAACAGGATTTTATTTGTAGTCTTAGGACAGCCACCAAGATAGCCTTTTCAATTTTGGAATGGAAATTGTATTTATATACCACCCTCCCCCAAAAGGCTCAGGGCAGTATACAACAGCATAATAGCAACATCAATCAGCATAATAACAACAATAATCGTAATATCAACAGCAACATCAATAAACATAATATCTCAAATATCAAAATATTCAGTAATCATGACATAATCAACATAATAACATTTCATAACATAACAGCGTAAGAACATCATAATATATTATTATTATTATTATTTATTGGGTTTATAGACCGCCCTCCCCTGGAGGGCTCAGGGCAGTGTACAGTACAGATAGAGCACAATCAATTTAAAATACAATAAATATGAATTAAGATGACTCTAATAAAAATAAACCCTACCCCATTAAAATGCAGCTCATAAAATTAATATTAATGTTAGCTCAAGATGGCGCCTGCTATCAATTCCCTCAGACATACATCAGAAAAGAAGAAGGGCGTTAGGGGCCACATGATGTTATAGCAGCAAACAAAGGGATGAAGGGGCCCCTATCAACGGCTAGTCTCCCCAAAGGCCCGGTGGAACAATTCGGTCTTGCAGGCCCTGCGGAACTCAGCAAGGTCCCGCAGGGCCTGGACCGTTGGTGGAAGAGCATTCCACCAGGCAGGGGCCAGAGCTGTAAAGGCTCTGGCCCGGGTGGAGGCCAGCCGTATCATGGAGCGGCCAGGGATCACCAGTAAATTGGCCTCTGCCGAGCGCAGAGGCCGATTCGGGACATATGGGGTAAGACGGTCCCGTAGGTACGGAGGTCCCAGGCCGCGCAAGGCCTTAAAGGTTAACACCAACACCTTAAGAACAAAAGAACATAAGAACTAGCCTGCTGGATCAGACCAGAGTCCATCTAGTCCAGCATTCTGCTACTCGCAGTGGCCCACCAGGTGCCTTTGGGAGCTCACATGCAGGAGGTGAAAGCAATGGCCTGCTGCTGCTGCTGCTGCTCCTGAGCACCTGGTCTGCTAAGGCATTTGCAATCTGAGATCAAGGAGGATCAAGATTGGTAGCCATAGATTGACTTCTCCTCCATAAATCTGTCCAAGCCCCTTTTAAAGCTATCCAGGTTAGTGGCCATCACCACCTCCTGTGGCAGCATATTCCAAACACCAATCACACGTTGCGTGAAGAAGTGTTTCCTTTTATTAGTCCTAATTCATCCCCCCCGCATTTTCAATGAATGCCCCCCCCCTGGTTCCTAAGTATTTGTGAGGAAAGAGAGAAAAATTTCTCTCTGTCAACATTCTCACTACCCCATGCATAATTTTACTCAGACTTCAATCATATCCCCCCTCAGACGTCTCACTCTCCAAACTAAAAAAAAGAGTCCCAAATCTTGCAGCCTCTCCTCATAAGGAAGGTGCTCCAATCCTTCAATCATCCCTGCGCTTGCCCTTCTCTGCACTTTTTTCTATCTCTTTCTCGAGTATCCTTTTTTTTGAGATGTGGCTTTCACCAGAACTGAACACAGTACTCCAAGTCGCGGTCGCGACAACTGCTTTTGTATATAAGTGAACCAAGAACAATCCCTTGCAGTTTTATTATCAATTCCTTTCCTAATTATCCCCAGCATTGAGTTTACTTGTCTTTTTTTTTCACAGCTACTGCCATGCATTGAGTTGACATTCCCATGGAACTAATATCAACTAAGACGCTTACAAATCTTCCTTTCCTGGTCTTTGTCTGGTAAGCACTGATCCCTATAGCATGTATGTGAAGTTTGGATTTTGCCCCTATGGTGCATCACTTTCTACATTTTAGCTACATTGAACTGCATTTGCCATTTCTTAGCCCAATTACTCACCTAATTTGTATCAAGGTCCGGCTTGGAGCTCTTATACCAATCCCTTTTTGTGGTTCTTACCACCCTACCATAATTTGGTATCATCTGCCAAACTTGGCCACCACGCTACCCACCCCTACTTCCAGGTCATTTTAGTGAATAAGTTGCAAGAGCACTGGTCCCAAAACCTTGGATCCTTGGGGGGACAACTTCACTCTTGACATCTCTCCATTGTGAGAACTTTCCCATTTATACCCGCCTTTGTTTCCTGTTCCTCAACCAGTTTTTTTAATCCATAGGAGGACTTCCCCTCTTATTCCTTCATTGCTCAGTTTTGGGGTTCTCAACAGTCTCTGGTGAGGGAACTTTGTCAAAAGCTCTTTTGGAAATCCAAGTAGACAATGTCCACTGGTTCCCCCTTATCCACATATCGGAGCTATTACACCCTCAAAGAACTCTGAAGTAAGTTTGTAAAGACACAGGACTTGTCTCTACAAAAGCCATGTACTGGACTCTTTCCTCAGCAGGTCTTGCTTTTCTACCGTTTAATAATTTTATCTTTAATAATAGATTCTACTTAATTTACCAGGAACAGATGTCAAACTCGACTGGCTCTGTAATTTCATGGGTCCCCCTAGACCCTTTCTTAAAGATTGGTGTGACATTGGCCAATTCTTCCGTCTTCTTCAAGGGGATGGAGCCTCGATTTCAGGGGATAAGATTTGCATATTAATGTGAAGGGGAACATCAGTAATTTCACATGCTTCGAGCTCTTTAAGAACTCTTGGATGAATGCAACCTGGTAAGCCAGGGGATTTGGTAGCATTTCTAGTTTATCAATGGCTGCCAGAACTTCTTCTTCCTTTGTCTACCACTATCTTCGCTTCAGTTCCTCAGATTCCACCTCCTAAGAAGCTTGGTTCAGGTGCAGGAATTTTCCTCACCTCCTCTTGGGTGAAGACAGATGCAAAGAATTCATTCAGCTTCTCTGCAATCTCCCTGTCATCTTTAGCAATAACCTTTTGTTCCTTCATCATCTAATGGGCCTGCCAGCTTCCCTTGCTGGCTTCCTGCTTTTGATGTACTTGAAGAACTGTTTGTTGCTAGATCTTGATGTTCGCAGCCATGCGTTCCTCATAATCCTTTTTTTGCCTCCTTTCACAGCTATTAACTTGCTTCTCTTTTGCCACCATTTGTGTTCTCTCTGGTATTCTTCATCAGTTGCAGTTGGACTTCCATTTTCTAAAAGACATCTTTTTTTTTTCCTAATAATTTCCTCAACCCTCCCTTGTTAACCATGGTGGCTTTCTTTTGGACTGTCGCTGCCTTTTCCTAACCTGCGGAACACATTCCAGCTGAGCTTTTAAAGACCTGAGTTTTTAAATAACCTCCAAGCACCTTTGGACATTTTGACTCTCTTGATTTTCCTTTCAGCTTCCCTGCGCACTATCCCCCCCCCTCATCTTTGAGAAATTTCTACCACCCTTTCTGAAGGCTTAGATGTAACTACATTAGTAGTTGTCACTTGTTCGCGATGCAAGAGATACCTTGAATCTGACAGCATTGTGGTCGCTGTTCCCCTATCGGCTCAACAACACCTGACTTCCCTGCACCAGGTCCTGGGTCCCACATAGAATTAGATCAAGGGATCACATCTCCCCTGGTTGGTTCTACAACCATCTGCTCTAAGCCACAGTCATTTAGCATATCCAGGAATGTTCTCTCCTTACTATGACCTGAACATGCATTTCTCCAGCTTCTTATATGGGGATAGTTAAAATCACCCATTACCACCACTATTATTTTGTTTCTTGTTGGCCTCTCTAATTTCTTTTTCCATCTCAGAATCCTCTTGTGCACCTTTTGGTCAGGGGACGCATAATATATTCCTAATGTTAAACTATGCTTCACCCCTGGTATTGATATCCACAGGAGCTTCTGTAGAGGAATCGAAAGCTCCTCCCCTGCATTGTCTATTTTATGTGACACTATGCTCCTGCTTTGGATGTAGAGAGGGCCACCCCACCCCCACACACGCCCTGTCCTATCCTTTTCCTGCTTAAGAGCCTGTAACCTGGGATAACAGCATCCCACTGGTTCTCCCTCATTCCACTATGTCTCTGTGATGCTCCACTATATCAATGTCCTCCTTCAAAACTCTTGTACTCCAGCTCCCCATTTTTTAGGTCCAAATGCTTCTACTATTGGGGCATAGAGACACCTGTATACTCTGTCTCTGTCCCCTAACCTGGGATTTATGTGTTTTGGCCTCTAGCCTTTTGTAGACACTTAATGCGCTTACCCTATTGCTATGTACTCCCTCGCTTGTATCACGGGTTGATTTAGAAAAAAACCCCTCTCTGTCTGCATCCCCATGTGGACTCTGTATTCCTCGAACCGAAGTCACCTCAGCTCCTGTTGGCTTTCCCCCAGGGATCAGTTTAAAAGCTGTTCTGCCACCTGCTTTTAATGTTGAGCCAGCAGCCTGGTTCCCTCTTTGGTTAAGATGAAGTTCGGCCCTTTTGTACAGGCTCCTTCCTTATCCCGTAAAGGTTCCCAGTTCCCGACAAGATTCGAAACCCTCTGCCTTTACACCACCTTCTCATCCACGCATTGAGACCCTGTATCTCAGCTTGCCTAGCTTCGCCTCTGCATCGCGGAACAGGTAGCATTGGGCAGAACGCAACCTTGGGGGTCCTGATTTTAACCTTTTTCCTAGCAGCCTAAATTTAGCTTCCAGGAACCTCCCAGGCTACATTTCCCAATGTCATTGGTACCAATGTGGACCACAACTGCTGACTCCACCCCAGCGCACTGGTGTCTAACAGCCTATCTAGACGAAGCTGCATTGCACATCCGCGGCAACCCCCGCACTGTAGGCAGGCAAGTCACCATGCGGTCATCACGCCTCTCACAAACCCAACTCTCTATATTCCTAGTCAGATCGCTAATCACCCACTACCAAGGAGCTCCCCCACCTCCCCCGGGGGGTATCGCCTGAGTGCGAGAGGATATCTGACCACCAGCTAAGGAAGGGTCCCATCTAAGGGAGCATCTTCCACCACCTCAGACTGGCACCCTCTGTCCCAGACTCTCATTCTCCATGACATCTGAAGGAGTAATGTCACCTTGGGAGTGGGACCCGGCTGCTAGGTCCCTGAAAGCCTCGTTTGTTGCCCTCTCTACCTCTCTCAGCTTCTACAGGTGTGCCACCTTGGCTTCAAGAGAACACACATGTTCCTTGAGTGCCAGGAGCTCATTGCAGTGAGGGCACACCCATGACTTCTGCCCTAGTGGCAGATAGTCATACATGTGACACTCAGTGCAAAACACTGGAAAGCCCCCATCCCCCTGCTGGCTTCCTGCCTTCATATCTAATTTTGTTTAGATATTCAAATGCTGATTTTAATTAGTGCCTACCTCTCAAGGTTTCTATACCTTCTACTAACCCTTAGAATATATTCTTATTTAGTAAAACACCTGCGCGCGCCGTTAGGCGCACGCCGCTGGTTCCAGAGACTAACTGAAAAGATTTAAAAGTGTGAGAAGCCCCACCCCTTCAGCACTAACTGAAAAGATTTACAAATGTGAGAAGCCCCACCCCTTCAGCAGCCTCCACCAATCAGCAGCCCTAGGACAAGGAGAAAAAAAGAGAAACCCCCTGTTTAAAATACACTGTTTAAAAGATGTGGCTTTGAGAAAAGCCCTCTGTAAAGAAATAATCAGAGCTCCTCAGCCCTTTCTGGCCCACTGCTGTTCTCCACTGCTCCTCTTCTCTGCTATGTGTTTCGGTATTCAATGGGTAGCCCTTGAAAGTGATTCGGTATTCAATGGGTAGCCAGTGCAAGCGGCGAAGCACAGGTGTAATATGTTCTCTCATGGCACCCCCTGCAAGCATACAAGCCGCCGCATTCTGGACTATTTTCAATCTCCGAATCAGACACAAGGGAAGGCCCGCATAGAGTGAGTTGCAATAGTGTAACCTGGAGGTGACCGTTGCATGGACCACTGTGGCCAAGTTGGTTTGGGAGAGGAAGGGGGCCAGCCGCCAGGCCTGGTGAAGATGGTAAAACGCAACCGGGGTAATATGGGCCACCTGGGTCTCCATTGAAAGAGACGAATCCAGGTGGACCCCCAGGTCACGGACAGAGGGGGCTGGTGCCAATATAGCCCCCTCCCACTCTGGCGGCTGAAAATCCCCCACCTCCCCCTCACGTCTCAGCCAGAGGATCTCTGTCTTTGATGGATTCAGCTTCAACCTGCTCTGTTTCAACCAACCAGCCACGGCCACCAAACAATACTGGAGAGCCGCAGGGGCGGCGGCCGTTCCCCCCTCCATCAACAGAATGAGCTGGGTGTCATCAACATACTGATGACACATCAGCCCAAAGCTCCGCACCAACTGAGCAAGGGGTCGCATATAGATGTTAAATAATAGTGGGGACAGCAGCGCTTCCTGAGGCACACCACAATGAAGTGAGCACCTTCGGGATGCTTGGTCCCCACACCACACTTGCTGTGTCCGGTCCCAGAGAAACGAGACAATCCATTTAAGGACAGTGCCCCGCACCCCTGAAGCAGCCAGGCAGTGGGCCAAAAGGTCGTGATCGACCACATCAAATGCTGCGGTTAGGTCTAACAAAACCAGCAGCGCCGATCCGCCTCGGTCTAGTTGTAAGCGGAGCAAATCTGTGACGGTGACAGCATAATAACAGCATAATAACAGCATAACAGCATAATAACAGCATAACAGCATAACAGCATAATAGCATAATAACAGATTATAACGTAATAAACGTAATAATATAACATCAAACAACAAAAATAACAGTAGATATAATGTCATGACTAACAACATGATTAAATTCAGATGGCAACTTTCTATTCTATAATCAATTTACAGAACACAACCTAAGACTAAACAACTATACAATTCATTGCAGTGTCAGCATAGTAAATAAAAGCCAATAACTAATCTAAACAGCATCTCATCATTCCCATATCTAACGCTACCTACAAAATTGCCAACAGTATAACGATTTCACTACCTAAACTACTAAACTACCTGAAACAGCCTTAATACTATCATCATAAGGGAAAAACCTCCCATTGCACCAGCCCTAGAAGCTAACTAGAGAACAGTGTTCACACCACTGCTACTGACATGCTTCTGCTAAGCAATGCCCAGCCTCAGCCGCCAAGTAAAAGTCTGCCAAGTAGGAGTCTCCTGCCCCCACCACCATTACCATGCTTCTGCTGGGTACACCCAGCCTCAACTGCTGAGTAAGAGTCTCTTATGTGTTGTGTGCCCCCCCCCCCCCAAGGTTGTAGAAATGACATTGCTAACATAGTGTTCTGGGTTAATCTTAGGAGAGGAAGCAGATAGTTATGCCAAGCTTTTCATGCTGTGTTTAGTAGATACATTTTAAACTTGCTAAGAATAGTTAGGACCCTTCCACAAGGTTTTGTATTGATCAGATAATGCAGTAACTAACCCAAATATATGTTTATAGGATTCACACCTACAGCTTTCAATACTGTGCATATTTTACTGCAACAACATTAGTGGATAAAGCCAATTATATGAAAATTATGTATTCCCATTAGATCCCAAATTAATAAATAAATGCTTATACAGATAACAATAATATAAAACTTGCTTGTTAGAAACACATTTGCTACCATTTGTTTTCTTCTTGTTTAAATGGGTTAAAAATGCAGGTGCTACTGTGCCAGCAATAACATAACTTAATGTTAAAATCCAAACATGACTTCCTCTCCAGTGATTAAGGAAGAAACTGTTGATGTTGCTTGTGTTTACAAAGCCCTAACAGGAAGGTAATGATAACAAACCTTTGAGGTCCATTTTTCCCTCAGTGCTCACAGACAGCATAATTTTCCTTTAATGTCACTAGGGAATTATAGTCTTGCAAGGAACTGAGTTTACCTCTAGTGTGTGAAAGTGATCAATTACCATCAGGACTTGGGGAATCAGGAGGAATTTGGGACCCAAGAAATGTTGCAGAAGCATAGAGCCATTTATCTGCTAAATAACTAATGCATGAACAGAAATTACTCTGCATATGGGAGTCAAATGGTTCTCTTAAGCAATCAGCAAGATGGATTAATAATATTTAAGTGGCATAATAGTTTCTGATGCCTCCTCACACCAGCAGAACTTAATAGGTCAAGGGATTTTTTTTGGAAAATACTGTTAATCTGTGGAATTATAAGGCTGATTCTCCAATATTTTGATTTTTAGAGACTGTTTTGAAATTCCAGATGATTAGGATCAGAATTCCTTTATATGCACATGTAATAGACAGCTGCATTTTGAGGTGTTGCCCATTATAGAACCTCTTATTTATTGTATAGAGTATTTATATAACAGTTACATACAATATATTTAATCAAACTATACATTTTCCTTTTGTTCCTCCCTCCCTCCCCCTTCTTCTTTCTCAGTTATTCAAGCAAGCAGCAGAAAGTTCATTTTCCGTGTTCTTTTCTCCCAAATGTCTTCGTCAAATCTGGCTTCTCTCATCTAGTTCTCGAACATTGTCCATATCTTCATAATATCTTTTAATTTTTCTTGCCATAGCATATTTTTTGAGATCATCTCAAAAATTTCCAGCTGTATTTGTTCCCATACATATTCCAACCATTTTGAGATCGTCCATTTCTTATTATCTTTCCAACCCAATGCAATCACCGCATGTGCGGCTCTAATAATAATTTTATACATTGGTCTGAGACTTCTATTCACCTTTTTATCTTCAATTATTCCAACCAGTAGTAAATCATTATTTATATCAATTTTCACTTTTACTAATTTTTCTATATACTTCAAAAAATTTTCCCAAAACTTTTTAACCTCTTTACATCCTATCCACATGTGGATGTAGTATGCTCCCTGTTCTCCACAATGCCAACATCTTGAAGACAGTCCCTTAATCATATAGGCTAGCTGTGTTGGGGTTCTGTACCATTTAAGTATTACCTTTCTCTCCAGTTCCATATATTTTTCGATCTTTATCTTATTCATGCTATCTATAATTCTTTCTATTTTTTTGTCCTCAAGGAGTTGTTCTTTCTCCCATTTTTGCTTCAACATTCGCATCATAAAATCCTTATCTTCAATCATATATTTATAAACTGATTCCAATATCTTTCCTTTCAATAATTCATGGCTTTTCAGCCAATGTGCAATTATGCAATCACCTTTTATTCGTTATAGAACTTCTTGATTGACAGGGAACTCAAATGGAATACTAAGGATGGCAGTTAGAAAACTGACAGTTGAAAATGGACAGTTGAAGGAGAGCTATTAACAAAGAGAGTTGGAGATAGCTGAAAGAACTGCAAGTTGTCTGTAGAGGATTCCTCTGGAGTGAGAGGAACACACATTACTTTAGGATCAGGAAGGATCAATAATCATAAAGGGAAATAGCTGTAATGTTGAGAAGGTGATCCCTGTTTCACAAGAAATAGGCCTAGTGAAAAGAATTATCCCAGGCCAATGTTCCCTGTGACCCATACAGACACCATATTGGTGCCATGCAGATCAGACGGCTGCCAGCAGGGGAACTCTTGCAGAGCATTTTCAGGTGACTCTGTGCCACTCAGTGGTAGGGAACTTCCACACCATTTCCTACCACAGTTAGAGGGACTACTGTCCCAGTCTAGTTTAAAGATAAAATAGGGAAATTGTGTATAAGTTCCTAGCTCCTTCAACTTAAGAACTACTATCTGAAGTAGCTTTTGTTTAAGAATAGAGCAGTGATTGACAAAAGTAATTAATCTCAGTACTTTAAAAAGTATCAATATTTGTCAGTGAACCACTTTAGATGCATTTTAAATTACAAAATATCTGTATACTGAATTTCTAGGTAAATATATCTAATTCTGATCACTAAATCTTCAGATAAGGAGCACTCTCAGCTCAAACAGACATTTCTACAGAATCCCCAAGGTCTGCAGAAAAATCTGAAAATGTAAAAGGGAGGTTTAAATTCCCCTCAAGTAAAAAAGTGTTCTCTGTGAAAACACAGAGATCACGCTTATTTCAGGCTTTAGGCGGTGACATAGCCCAGGAGCCATGTTGGGCCTGGCAGTGGCTCACACTGAGAGAGAGAGAGAGAGAGAGACAGAGAGAGAGAGAGAGAGAGAGAGAGAGAGAGAGAGCTCTTGGCAAGGGTCTTGGTGTAGCTGCCCATAGCAGTCTGGGTGAACTGCCAAGAGAGAGGGAGAGGGAAAGGCAGCTCCCACCTGGTCAGTCTGGGTGATCTGCCAAAAAAGACAAAGAGAGAGAAAGATGGCTCCCAGCAGGACCCTTGTGTGTCTTTCTGAAGCAGTTCTGGCAAGCTTGCTGGTGGGAGGAGGGAAAGGTGGCTTCATTGTGGTGGCAGTGCCTGAGACCCACTGGCAGGTTCATTCCAGAGGCGTAGCTGGGCCAAACTGTGCCCCCACGGCACACACCCCCGCCCCCCTTCCCACACTTGCCTACATTCCTTTTCTATTTCCAGTACTTTTTGAGGCTGAAAAAAGCAGCCTCTTCATAGTTCAGGGAAAAAACTGCCCAACGAACTATACTTCCCAGGAGACCTTGCGAGCCCCAAGGTCTCCTGGGAACTGTAGTTCCTCAGGCAGTTTTTAGCCTGAACTGTAAATAGGCCGCTTTTTTCAGCCTCAAAGTACTAAAAAAGGAAAGGAACGTAGGTCAGTGTGGGAAGGAGGCGGTGTGTGTGTGTGCCATGGGGGGCACCACGGGGGACTGTGGGGTGTGCGGGGAAAAGGGGGAGGGGCCATGGAGCGATTTTCCACCCCAGGTGTGCGCCCAGTGTATGACGCACCCCCCATCCCCTTGGTGCTCCGCCACTGGTTCACTCAGCTTCAGTTAGGCTAAAAGGTAGGCAGTAAGGGGGGGATGGGATTTCCCCAGTGAGTTTTGCAGGCCCCCACTTGTTTCTTCTATGTAACAGTCATACATTCCTCATTCCTGTTGTTTTCTTAAAAGTCACATTCATGTTACAATACTTTATTAACCCGACCTTTACATTCCCCTCAAAGGAGACAAAGCCATTTTAAGTTTTACTTCAGAAAGCTTCTTGTGGGCCAAATATTTCTGAAATTTATATAAGTGAGCATCTGTCACAGCACACTTCACCTCTGTGCAGAAATGATGATGACTTAAGATATCTGGATTGTTCTACTAGAGTACTTCTCAAGACATCCTTGATTCAGCTTGGTATCTGCTGTAGCCACAATTTTTTCTGTATAGCAGCTCAAAATTCAACATGGGGGGAGGGGGAGTTCAACTACTGAAGTTCTTTCAGACAGCTTTTGAAAGCAAGCTTCCCCCCGTCCACTCGTCACACAAGTTCTGCAGTATAAGACTTTCTATTATTGCTGTCCTTTCAGACATAAAATGCTCTTTTCAGCTATACATTGACAGACCATAGCTTAGTGGTAGATCACATGCTTTGCATATCTGTGGTTCTCAACCTGGGTTACATGTACCCCTTGGGGTATGAGCCAGAGCATTTGGTGGTATGCAAAAAAATTATTTCATGGGTTTGCTAATATGGGAGAACAATTTCAGGGAAATGGGTTGAAAAGGAGTATGTAAGTGGAAAAAAGGTTGGGAGCCACTGACAGAGATTATTCCAGCCTGAATCTATAGGATCACCAGGAAAATGTTTGTGAAACTAGGCAAGTCCTTTTCCTGGCTGAAACTCTGGGCAACCAGTGCCAAAGTTGGTAGTGCTGGGTTAAATGGACTGATGACATGGACATATTTTAAGGAGCATAGAATATGTAAATTGAAGAACATGGTCAGCATCCACACTGGAAAGAAATCCTATGAATGTATTATGTCAAATAAGATGTAACTTTTTTAAAGAAACCAAATATTTTAATTAGTAAGCAATGATAAAGTCATTGTGTCAATTAGGAGAAACCAGTACTACTGTATTATTCTTGTGATCATCCATAGAGCCATTAAAACGATTCATAGTTGGAGAAAAGAATTGTAAGTACTAATAAGTAATGTCAAGATTAGGGTACAAATTGATTTTTCCCCATGATGTAAATTTTAAGAATAAAAGTGGCTGCAGTTCAAACAGTAATAGGTGATAGGTTCTGAGGTGAAAAAGAATGCTAATATCAAACTGCTGTATATTCTAGCACTAATAATATTGGCAACTTGTTAATTCATGAAAGCATAGAATCATACACACACATTCTTGGAGTATTTGTATCTTACACATAAAAATCATACAGATTTAAATTTAGGACCCTCGTTGCTTTATGATGTTTTTCTAAAGTATTTGGGCTAGTAATTTATTTTCTTGTTTTGCAAAAAAATTAAATGTGAATGTAATATAAAAAAGGAAATCTATATTTTATTGTTTTTAACAGCCTTATAAAGTTAATTGCTTTGCTCCAGTGCCAGAAAATTAGCCTAAATAATAGTGCCATCTGCTGAAGAGCTATAGTGACTTGCAGGAAAAGTTTAAGACTTTCCAACTGGATTGTGTCAAAGAAAATATAAAAATAAGTATTATTGTATTTTTACAATATAGAAAATTAGATAGACTAAAATAAAAATGTGAAACTACCATCAAATTCAGTAATAAAAAATGGTGAAAAAATGACAGTCCCTTTATGCTGTCTGGGAGGGCCTGGGAGGGCCCTGGGTCCGTCCCTTCCTGGGAGTTGTTCTTCCTGTCCTCAGCCCCGTTTGCTTGGGGCTGGCCTAATTTAGTCAAGTGTTGAAGCCACAGGATGGCAAGAGCCCCTAGCTATCCCTCTTGCTGGTGACCTCCTCACCCCCTCTTCCATCATCCCTAAAGGCTTCTTGCCTTTGAGCTGGTCTTTCCTCTGCTCCTTCCTCCTTCTCTTTCTCCATTTCTCTGTAACTCCCTCTTTCCTCTTGATCCCTTTGCTCTTCCCTTCCATGCTCTCCTCTTGCCTCCTCCTCTCAGCCTCCTGCTCTTTTGGTTCCTACCCCCTTATATCACCTTGCCTCCTTAATCCACCCTGTTCCCCAACTGACCCAGCTGTCACCAGCCTTCACCCATGCTTGGCTGGGCCATACCCCCTGGTTCTTCAGGGAGGCATTGCCCAGCCGGTTGGAGATGGGCATTTGGTTCCAACTTTGCTGAGGCCTTCTGCCACCTGGCTGTTGTTGCAGGGCTTCCCCCAACTGTCTTCTCTCCCCCCGGGGCTGGTGGGGGGCAGTGCAGCCTCTTGTCCTATCCCATGGCCATCGCCACAGGCCTCGCTCAGCCTGTGCACCCCGTTGAGGTCCACACCCATGCCCTTTGAGTCAGGGGGCTGGTGAGTGGCTGCGAGGTGGTGGCTGGCTGAGATGAGCATTGGGCTAGGTGGCTGTCCAGGACTGGGCTTGCTCCCCTGGATGGCTGCAGCCCCGAATGTACCTTTTTCATTCATTTGCTATGAGAGTGTGTAACCCCCATGCCCAGAATGGGTTGGCCCAGAATGGGTTGACCCAGTAAGGGGGTGGAGACTCGGAGCAGCAGAGAGGCTGCAAGAGCTCTTTTGCAGAAGAAGCAAGGCTACCAGACTTGGACCTTGATTTCTATAAGCCCTTAACACCTTGTTAGGGTAATTTCAATATTGTTGGGAACTACTGGGAAGGTAGTTGTTGTTTTGCTATGTTGTACATGTTGGAGTTTATTTTTTCAGGGTTTTCTTGTGTGGTTGTAATGGGTGAGAGTTCTGGTGGAAACCTTCAGCATGTTGCAGCCTGTTCATCAAGGCGTTGGAGGCTTCAAAACCAAGCAGCAGCGAAGAAGAATTTGGACTTGGCAATATCAGTAGACTGTAAATAGAAGGACTTGAAATGCAACCTGAACAGGACCTTGAATTGTAACGTTAAATGTTGATGTTTTACAAGTGTTAATTGTAAAGAAAAGTAAACCATTTTGTTGTTTAAAAATTGGTTCTTTGCAACTCCTTCCAAGTACTGCCCCACAGAACCCACAAGCTGAGGTTACAAGTGCATGAAACATAATGACCTCTTGTACATGTCTTTAACAATGTTGTTTAATTTCTAGTTGCATTTCAGATTGCTCTTGCTTGCTAACAGTTTGATGCTAACTTCGTGGAGATCTAAATGAAAATGGCTGCTGTGATCTTAATAAGAAACTTAATACTTTCCGTTTCATGAAATCAAAAGACGTGGCATGTAACTTCCTATTTTTTTGGAAATAGAACAATAGAAGTCTCTCCTATTATTGAGAGATTGGAAACAAAAGGTTTCCGTTTTTATCATTCTTTTACACATTTTTGCATCCAATTTATTTCCTGGTGATTGAAAGCTAAAGCATATTGTCTGAACACAACAGAACAGTTTTTGAACATTTGTGCTATGCTAAATGTTATCTCTGTTATTCCATTATATGGTGCATGTATCAGATCTAACTAATTTCATTATTATTTTGTTATATTACATTTGAAGAGAATGCATCATGGGGAAAGACTTAATTGTTGTTTTTCTAGTATTGAGACTGTGTATGCATCAATAATTATATTGCAAATGCATTTGGAATATAGCATAGAATTATACTAAGAATTCTACATAATATTCCTAGCTATGCAAAGGAAACAGTAGTACAGTACTTCTCTGTATCTTCTTAATTTGCATTTTAAAGTTTAAGAAGCCAGTCATCACTGTTTGAATCCTTTGACATTCCTAATTCATCAGATATTTTCATTTAGAATGAAATCAGTAGGTGCAATAAAGGTACGCCCTTAATAAAGCACTCCAATCTTTGACTGGATCATGCAATCATGGGATCCACATTGACAATGTGGCTGCCATGAGGAACAGAAATGAGGCAATTTCAGCCTTTTCTGCCTCCTCCACAAGCATCATCTTTGCTATCACAAGAGGTGAAAAGAAGATTCCATCATCTTTCCACTACTCAAAGCTGCCCCTTGATTGGTATGTCAGCATTGTCCACGTTGTAGCAGAAAACCCTGCCAATGCCAGGGGAAATTCTATATATAGAAATACCAGTTGGAATTATTCTGGTTGACAGGAAGATTAGTTGATTCTGGTTTTGATAATATCCCTCTCAAGCATATATATTCGCTGAGTCACTGTTTCCCTCACTGTTTCCCTGTTCCAACTAACTAGAAAGGTACCAGTAGGTTGCTAGGAGACTTCTGTGCTCTCTGTGGCTGACGTCCTGGAGATGTCTTTTAAAAAAACCCATCCCTTAATTTTTTTTGTTTGGACAGCATAGACAAAAAAGGCAACAAAGGAGCCCCTCCCCCCTTCCCAACAGTTAAAGCCTCTTGTCAGTTTTCTTCTCGCTGGTTCTCAACATTTTGTGCTGCAGGTTACCCTGGATGTTTGCTCTACAGGCTCTGATCCTGGGAGCCTTTTCTGTTGAAAAGTACATGGTTGTACTCTGCTCATTCTGTCAATTCTGGCAATATATAATTTTATCTTTTCAAATTTTTGATGAGATGTCTTCAAGGACACCAACACATAATATGAAAATGAGCTGTGATTCTAAAACTGTATGGTTGTGTCTTCTAAGGGAGCTCATCAAAAATAAAAAGGTAAAACTATATGTTGTCGAAATCAGAAAAACAGAGTAGAATCATGTACTTTTCAGGCTGAAAAGGTGCCCAGGATCTGAGCCTGCAGAGCAAATGTCCTGGGAAAATCTTGAACAAAAAGCTAAAGGCACAGAGAACTCCTGCAGCACCACAAAATGTCAGGCACTGGCAGCAGATGAAACTGACAAGAGAGTTTAATGGTTGGGCCTGAAAAATAAAACATCTCCTAAGCTCCTGAGCTGCGCACTGTGGATGACACTGTGACCTTAATAGAATGCCTCGAGTATAAATAAGGGATCCTAAGGATGTCTTGGTGCAGAGCTCCTCCCCAAGATGCCTTTTTTTTGTCCTCAGGACATCTTACTTGTGCTGTGCAGAATGGGCCACAGTCCCTTTGAAAACTGGCCAATCGGTTCAAAATGTGGCATGCTTGCCAGTGCTAACAACTGGAACTATAATAGAAATCACAAAAAAGTATCTCAGCGGTAGAGTATCTGCTTTATTTGCAGAAGGCCCCAGATTAAATTCTTTATATCTCTATTTAAAATGATTAGATAGTAAGTCTATACATATACATTAGCCTTTATTGGTAGTAAGTAATGTGAAAGACATTCTGAAGATCTACTTATAGTTAAAGTAGGCATGGAGAGACCAAGGCAGATTCCTGGGTTGTATCAATCTTAAGAGAGCTGCAGTGACTTTCAGTTTTCTCCAAGGCACTTCTCACAGTGCTCCTAGCCTGGCCTGCCAGGCTCTCGGGGAGTCAGGTTACAGCAGCTAGCCAACACAGAAACAAGGCAAAAGAAACTATCTTACTTACAGTCCAATGGTGAGAGGTAAAGCAAGGCTGAGGTTTGGTCAACACCAGTCAAGGCTGGGTCAAATCAGGTACTCTGATCTGAGTCTCAGTCCTGGGTTATTCATCTGCGAACAAGTGTGGAAGAAAGCTGTCAGACTTTCAACAATATTGCTCCTGCAATGTCATCTTTCCAGAACCCTCTCTTCTATGTCTGTGCTGTTGCCTAGTCCTGATTCTAAGCAGACTCACAGCATTCCATGTGATGCCTTATCCTCCAAGTGTACACTGCACTTTTTAGAGTGTTGTTCCTGCTGGGTATGGATTCTCAGCTGCTTCACAGTCTCAGGTGAATTGGGTAGACTGCTAGTTTTGGCCTGCTAGTTTGTCTGCGGCTGGTTCTGCAAGCACTCTAACTTCCAACTCTTCGCTTGGGGCAGTTCTGTTCGCATCCTGTGAGGCTTCTGGTTGTGTTCAAGGCCCAGTTGACTGGGGCTCCAGCATGGTGGTGTCGTACTTGCCAGTACTCCTCATCAGAGGACTCTTGGCTGCCTGAGTCCAAGCCCATGACAGCTCCCAAATCATAACTTATAATTTTCTGAGATTTAGAACATCCCAACATTGAACCCTCAGCGAATCACCACACAGGACTCATTTCCAGCCAAGCCTCATGAGTCCTGCACGGTGATTGTCCAATTCTCCTGTGCTGCCCCCTTTGCCTGCCCACCATCTCCCACACCCTAAACACCAAGCTGGGCCCTGCAGAGCACTAGTGGTGGCAAGTCAATGCACCACAGGATTTGGCAGAAGCCTCCCATACCCCCTTTCAACCACTCCTATTCCCAAATACCAAGCTGGCATCTGCTAAGAACACTTGGTCAGCTACCAATGCTCCTCAGGTCCTGGCAGAAAGCCTCCATTCCCCCTCTGCCCATTCTCAGCCCCCAAACACCAATCTGGGCCCAGTAGAACACCTGGGGTGAGCCCCTGATGCTCCTCAGGACCTGGCAGAACCACCCTCATTCCCTCCTTCTTCCATCTCTCCTCCCCCCCCCCAAACAGCAAGGCAGCCAGCAATGCCTTCTTATCCACTGCCCTCTGCCCTGGCCTGAACCTCCTTGTTCACCTGGCCACACTCTCCTAGCTCCAATCTTAGAGCCTGCCCAAGCCTGAGTCTTACCCATTCGACCCTCCCTTGTTCAAAGCATCCCCATTCTACCCTCCCAATCCTCCTTATTCCACCCTCCATCTGTCATAGGTCTCTCCTTTCCATCCTCCCCCTCCCCATTCCAACCCCAGCCAACACAATTTTCCCCTCCCACCACCCCAAACAACCCCTTTCCCACCCACCCTCCCACCACCCCAAATAGCCCCATCCCAGCACCAGCCTTCCACATTTACCTGGGATCAGATGAGCATCAACAGGTAGGCAGGAAACTGTCTGACCAGAGAGGGGAGGGGGCAGGTGAGTCACCAATAAAGTCCATTGTGGGGGGAGATGCTTGCTCTCTCCCTTTTCTAGAGCCCACTGCATTTCCCCCTGCAATGGGCTTTGCTGCTAGTTACTGATAGAGCTCTGTATAGTATTGAACCATGGTGTCTGCAACACCATATTTTCCTATATGATCTTGCTTGCTGGTTAAAACACTCATCAGAGGCCCCCTGTGTGTTTTCTGTGGCAGAATCAAATTAGGTGAGACTGAGCACCAGAGACAGGACCCTTTTGTGTGGTGGTGAAGAAATTGCTGAGCTCCCTCCCTGTAGAGATGCCAGATTTACATGCTTTTGTAGTGCATAGGAAAGACTGTTCCATTGAGTAAATAATTTTATTTTATCCTGAAATATAGTGAAGTTGTTAGAATGCTGGAATGAAATTAAGAAGGCCCAAGTTTTATTTCCCACGTCGCACTCTCTAAGTCAGTGTTTCCCAACCTTTTCGACATCACGGTACCCTTGACCTCACTCTTGGTACCCTTGATCTCACGGTACCCTTGATCTCACGGTACCCCTGCCATCCCCCCTCCCCTCCCAGTGCCCCTGCTTGCCACCCTCCCACTTTCCCCTCCCTGGGTGAAGGGAAGCACTGGGGCCAGGGCAGGAAGTGGCTGCTGATCTGTGGCAGGCCCTGCCTCCTGGGCCAGCTCCATGTCCTTACTGGCACTGGCAGGAGACACCACAAAAGTGAAGGGGGCCAGTAGCATTGCCGCGGTACCCTGGGACATGCTGACAGCACCCCAGGGTACCACAGAACCCTGGTTGGGAATCGCTGCTCTAAGTGATCCTGGGCCTGTCACTATCTCTTATGTACCTCACAGGGTTGCTGTGAGCACATAAAGGAGAACAATATATTTTGCCTTGATTTCTATGGAGGACAGGTATGAATCAGAACAAAACAGACCAGACTGTGCTGTTGAAGGATTTAAATTTGTTATTTCTACATCTGCCTATTTCTAGCTGCAAATTTCTTCAATGGTTTTATTGTTCCTGTTCTGTGGAATTTAACTTGTTAGTAAGTTATATCTGTTGCTACAACTTTTTAATTATTTGTTGGTTTTGTGATATAGATTTAACAGAATGTTGCTATAAGATGTCTTTAAATGTGTAAAATAATCAAATAATGTCTGAATTGGAAGGCTTTTAATTACTTCTTAATGACTAAAATAGTTCTGGATTTGGAGAGGAAATTTGAACTGGATGTTGATTGATAAAGGTGCAGCTCTACTTTCCTGTTGCATCCTTCTCATCCTCCTTGAAGTCTCCTCTCAAAATCTACCTTTTCCATCACTCCTTCAGCAAGTACTCAATTCTCATTCCCATCTGTAAGTAACAAGGAGAACTGCATTTTCCTACATGATTAATCACTGCTTCTCCTTCCCCTTTTGTTTTCCCTATTGCTTCTTCAGATTGTAACATGTTTGGAAGCAGGCACATATCTATTTTTGCCTATAAAACAATCTAGGCCTGTAAATACAAATGCTGATACATAATAATAATAAATATTCTGGTAGTCAGAAGAAGTATGTGTATCTCAGCTTGGCGTCTGCAAAAATGTAGTGTTTGTGGGGCTGCTTTGTAAATGGATTTCTTTTTCCTGCAGAAAAGACATTGTCTGCTCTGTGATCTGTAATGACTTGCATTCCTTCTGTATTCTGTTTGAAGTGCAAGAGTCCTGAATTTGCACTTAACTATTGGAAGACAACGAAAACCTTGCAGCATTGTGTGTAGGTTGTTCATTTTTTAAAACCATGTTTTGTATTTTAACTGATTCAGCTATTCTGTGAAGTTGCTGCCCTAAATGCCTCCTTGGGGCAATGTTTCTCTCCCTGTATTATTTATATTCCAATCACATCAACAAGGTAAATTCTTCTGAGAGCATCTCATTGTGCACTCTTGACTATGCCCCACCACAATTTAGTGATAGCTTCCTCTTTCCTACCCCACACCTAAGTATACATAACTGGGAGGGGAAATCCCATTGAGCACAATTGGATATTTGAATACATTGGATCTGGCAGTTACAGACAAAACATATTCGAGCCATTTAAACACATGTGGTCTCCTTCACTTTGAGTGTATATTCCCTTTAGGTTTAATTCTTGTTTTGCCTCTTTGGCACTCACCCCATTTTCTGATACAGAGGCGTACAGCCTCTAGGGACATGGGGTCACCCATGTCCCCAGGCACATGCCTTTCTGTCACATGGAGAGGGGTGCCCAGGTAACCCACATGACAAAATAGTGTGTGCCCCAGCTGCACGTCACTGAACCCTGCCCCATTGCAGGGAGGCAGGGACAGGACTCGGCAGCAAGTGGCTGCCGTGCCCGCCTGGGCCACCCACCATTGCCGAGCCCCACCCCCGGCCTCTGTGCAGGTCACCTTTTGCCCTCCTCATACCCTGGGGACAGCAGGAGTCAGCCTGTGGAGAGGCAGGGGCAGGGCTCGGTCTGAGCCCTGCCCCCAAGCCCCACCCCTGAGTGCAGGAGGCACAGGGTGGGGGATGCCCAGAGGAGGTATTGCCCCTGGGCACCATTTTCCCTTGATGCACTTCTGCTCTGATACTCCATACAGTTTCTGAAAGCTCTGTAAATGTGACTTCTTCCCTTAACAGGGAAAACAAAGGAGATCCCTGTGTGTTAACACTTTTTGGCATTTTTTCACTCCTCCCTCCCTTCCCCTGCCCTCACCACAGTAGTTTTTTCCACTGTAGAGGGCACCATTTCAGGATGATTAGAAAGTTTCAAGATGTCCTTCTACTGGCTTTTTAAATTGTCATTGTTAAAGTCTATTGGTGGGGTATTGAATAAGAACAAAAGCAAACCAGCAGGCCAAGGCTAAACACTGCTCCAAAAACGGGGAGGGGAGATACACTATAATCACCGGGAAGACCCGCAAGAAAACCGTTAGATGGCAGTAGTGGTATTAACCATGTATTTTATTGAAGTATTTCATTCAGTATTTCATTCAAGTATTTCATTCAATCATAGTACATAAGTGCAACAATTCCTCAACATAACTCATAAATTGGGAGAATATCTCATAAGTCTCTATATTGGAATTGTTTCAATAGAAAGAGTATGTCACAGCACTCCTGTCAAGAATGTCTGTAACACAGTACAATACCCGCAGGCGGAGGCAGAACATGGGCACGCTGATAGATGTTTTCGACTGAGCAAGTCTTCTTCAGTGAAAGTCAATGTACAGTTTCACGTACATGAATATGTAATATTATAAAAGTGGGTTCAACATTCTAAAAAATAAATACTTCAATAAATATTTTTATGAATAAATACTTTTTCAAAATTGTGCAATTTGTGTGTCATTTTAACATTTTATAAAAATATATGCAAAAAGTGCTAGTGCTATAACGTTATTAAACATTAATTACAATTAATAATAAATATCAATAAATTACATTGTATACAAAAATTCATACCAGAAATTCAATATATTATTTACTGATTTTACCCAAATTTATAAGATGGCATAGCCTGATAAGGAATGATATCCATTAAGGATGAATTCTCATGAATGGGCTAACTCTTGAACTGCATAAGGAACACCTGTGATGTTTCTAGTCAATCTAGAGGAACCAGCTGTAGTCAATCTCTTTGTTTAATTCCTTCTTTACACTGTTTAATATATGAATACACCGAGTTTCTTGTTGGAGCCACCGGATTTCATTGTTAAAGTCTATTGGTGGGGTATTGAACCCAGTGAAACTGACAAGACTGGATTCATTAAGAGATCTCTTGCCAATCATTCCACCTGTTACCACTGCCTTCTTTCCTCCTTCCCCTTCTGAGACCTCCTGCCTGATTATTTGTTTTTATTGTTCAGCATGACAGATATTGCCCTGACTAGTAAACCAGACTGTTTCAGAGAACTGTTGATAGGCAAAAGGCACCCCCCCCCCAAAAAAAAAGGCAGCAGGCAACCTCCCAAAATAGAGGTTGCATAGCAACAACAAAGAAGTGAGCAGGCAAAATGGTGATCAACTCAGAAAGGAAAACAAAAAACCACAGGGGGAAAACAGTTTAATCAGGAAACCCCCAATGTGAAGCAAAATTAAGGAGCTGACTGCATCCAAACCATGGAGTAAGTAGTACATGCATAAATGGCCTCCCTCATTATCAAGTCAGTGATAAAAATAAATGAATATTTTGTACAATGTGATCAACTGAGATCTACTATATTCAATTATTTACAGTAATTCTTATTTCTGTATCAAATTCTGAAGCACTTAATGCATGGTAAATCTCTTCCCCTCAATGGTTAGACTTTAGAAATGTATTCTTTCTGTGCTAAGCTTTCTGTTGACTGTGAATTATTATCTTAAATATCCCACCTTATTTCTTCCTACAAAATAAAGAGCAATTACCACAGAAGTGAAATGCTCATTTTATTTTATTTTTGCATTTTCAATATCAATGGATTTTGAAAAAGCTCCATAAAAAGGGATCCCTTTTCTAAGATGTCATTATTGTTACTCATATAGGTACCTCCTCATGCACAGCCTCTGTTCATTGGAAACCACTGTGTGTTGCAGTCACATAGCACTGTGGTCTCTACATTAATAATAAAACCAATTTGGCAGGGCAAATTTGTAGTTTTTCCTACTGAGCTGGAACCTTCTGTTTCAAATAAGTTCCAAATAAAGGGAAATCCCATCTGTAATCTGTTCCATATACATGTTTCTGCTTCACATCTGTAATTTGGGATCATATAACAGAAAAAGACAGTGTAAAAGTACTGAGATATCTTCACAAAGCCTCCAAGTGTGATCCCCACATAGGAAAAAGCCTGAAGCAGTCCAGTCATGCACAACTCAAGTTGTCCACCACAAAGTCCACCACAGATGTTAACAAGGTGACACAGGTGGGCTGCTGTAGTCATTCATAATTTTGGTTGCCTCACCTCCTCTCTGCTCTCATAGCGTATGTCACTGCCATCAGCTTTCTTGCATCCTTTGCATCATTGCCTAGTGCACTTACTCTCACAACTGTCATACAGCACATCTTATCAGATGCCAGCAGTGCTTTGTAGGAGTGTGATATCAGAGACCTGTGGCCACATAAAAGGGTGTATTTATCCACTCTCAGACCACACCCCCAACCTACTTCCCATGCAAGCTGCATGCAACAGCCATCAGAATGCTTGAGTGGAAAGGAAGTGGAGAGCAAGTCTCATTTGCTCAGTATGAATCACAAAGCATTACAGTGATAAGTCACCCCAGACTTTGTTGAATTTGTAATGAAGTCAAACAAGAGGGATTGCTGGTTCTCTCTGTTATAGCTCTTGTGCTCTTGCAAGTTGCCCTGAGATTTGAAAACAGATTTGTCCCTTTCACAGCAAAGGATTTGTCCCTTTCACAGGTTTGTTTCTCAAAATGTTCCATGTAAAAATTGGCTATCACCGGGCTAAGGGGGCTTCCCATGGCTACCCCATCTGTCTGCTCATAGTAATCATTGTCCCATTGGAAGTAGCTGGTTGTTAGGCAGTGTTGAAATAAAGCTGTGATGTTGTCTGGAAAAATCTGGCCAATGAATGCGAGTGTGTCTTTCACTGGAACATTGATGAACAGTGAGATAATATCAAAGCTGATAAGTCTGTCACTAGGGTTGAGGTGGAGATTGCTAATTTTTTCAATGAAGTGGGCTGAGTCTTTAACATGATGCATTGTGTGTACAATGTGACTTTGTAACTATGAAGTTAAAATTTTGCCTGTTCATATGTGGGAGAACCAATCGCATTAACAATAGATCTGATTGGGATGGAGTCCTTGTGGATTTTGGGGAGTCCATATAACTGGGGTGGAAGAGGTTCTGACTTGTGGAGTTGTTGGCATGTGTCTGGTTGAATGGATGAGTTCTTAATCAAAGTGATGGTTTGGCGAGTGATTTTCTTGGTTGGGTCTTGTTTCAGTTTTTTGTATGTTGTGGGATCCAGGAGTTCTGTGATTTTTTTTCCTTATATTGTTCAGTCTTCATGATTCCTGTGGCATTTCCCTTGTCACCTGGAAGTATGATGATTTCTGGATCTGAGCTGAGATTCTTAATGGCATTTCTTTCCTTTCGTGTAATGTTGCTGGAAGGAATTTTTGCTTTTCTTAATATCCCTTTCTGTTTCTCCTCTTAGTTCCTCTGCTTCCTCTTCTGGAAGATGCCGGATGGCTGATTCTACATTAGCAATTATGTCTTCCACAGAAACTCTGGTGGGAGTAACAGCAAAATTGTCTCCCATGGCCAGGATGGATGTTTCATCACTGGAAGCCAGGATAGGGACAAAATCAACAGCCTCACCTAAAGAAAAATGGAGAAAGACACAAAAAGACAGAAGCCAAAATTCAGCAAAATCCAAAAACAACAGCATCAACAGAAAACCTCATTGGACAATTCAAGAATCATTATAAATTTGACTGAATGGCAACTTTCCAGTGACGAAACATTCATTCTGGCCAAGGGAGGCAATTGTCATAGTGCACATGTGCATTGTCATAGAAACTGTAATTTCATTGGTCTCCTCCCACCTTCAAGCATTCCCAAGCTTGCCCATCAATCTAATGCCTCAACCATTAGATTTATGACTCAACACTTAAGGTTGATGTCTGGACTACTCTTTGTTATGGGAGATTAAGGATCATTCTACATAACTCTGAGGGTCCCCTTTTCCCTATAAAAAGCCTCCTCTCCCAGTATTCAATATTTCTGGACACCTCTCTATCTGTTGATATTGTCCTACAACACGTTGGTCTTTTTTCTACCAGAGCTAAGTGCCAGTTGACCATTCCGCTCCAAGATCAGTGACTGTAACCCATATTTGCCCCAGTTCCCTTCATCTATTCCAAACTTATCCACTCAACACAGCCTATATTTTAAGACTGTGTGTGATCTGCTGCTTTGATTATTGAGTACTTGTGCATCCTTATTATACCTACCAGAGGCAGAGAAGAAACCGAACCCGGGGAGCACACATGCCCTGAGCCCCTGCCGCGGCATTGCCTACCCCCGTCCCATCCTGGAATGCCTCGCCATACCACCACCATGCCCTCTCAACTGCCTGGCCATGCCTCTGCTGCTGCTCTACCTGGGGTGTCATGCCCCCCCTCGCCCTGTGGGTGCTATGCCACTGATCCCTACGTAAAACTGTTAAACTTTATTTGCTCTCCTGCAAATTTCCTGTGAAAGCTGACCTTGATATTCATAGGCAACAAAGATCTCAAGCTTGCCTAACCTTTCGCTAAGCTAAGAATCTGCTCTCACACATTTCCCCACTCTAAAAGGGACACACTCCCACTATTTCAGGTAATAGTATTATGTCTTCATTTGGGGTACTGGAGCAATTCTATAACCACCTCTTCCTCATTCATTTTTATCTAGCAATGCTGGGTTTCTGTCAATACGAAATTGCCTCAGATGTCAGTGACATTGTGAATAAATGAGATGATTTCTCCATTAATGAATAGCTGATGTGTTGGCGCATACAGAGATTCAATCCAATACATATCAAATATGTTTTATTTCAGAATGCAGAAGTGAATTGCTGATCCATGCTAGAAATTTTAATTGTGTGACTCTTTTTCTTAGTACTCAAGATGTAGCAAGGAAGAAAAATATATCTTCTATCACTGCATGATCAAATTGCTATATGGAGATTAATTTTTACAAGTAAGAGTTGGCATTTCAGTACAGTTTTTCATTATCTCATGACATGCTACCACATCAAAAGTATATGGACAATAACCAAGCAATGTTCTCTAAAAGCATTTTCAGTAAAGTATAGGACTTGCCATCTCTACATTGAGGATGGCTCATGTATGACAGGATAATAATTTAGCAAAATTCAGCTTCAAAAAAAATGAATAACTCATCAGTATGTTGCTATGGTTTTTTGTTAGCAAGGAAAACATGGAACCACACAAATAATTCTTGCATATATACTTATCTGCTTGACAATATCTTCCCTCACAGTTTAGAGATCTGATAGCACTTGGAAGTAAGCTTTTGCAGGCTACATAGCTGAGTCAATTTATTAAACTATGGCAGAAGAATCTTTCCGTTGCTGATAAAATCAGCTCAAAGCAGTAAGCTGACTTCTTGAAAAGATCATAAAAACCTATTGTGATACTCAGTTTTGCTGCAGAAAAACAGCCCTTTGCAATTGAAACCGTGCTGTGACAATCACTACATGGTCCTGAGATGAGCACGATCAGTTTGATCAAAAGTTCCACATCCTGTCACTATTTGAATAGGACAGGAGTGGACAAAGATCAGTAAGGAGAGACCAGTCACTAACTAAGCAATTAAAATTATCTCTCTGCCCCTCCTTCATTACTGCTGTAACCATAAGAAGAGCCCTGCTGGATCAAACTATTGGTCATCTAGTCCACTGTCTCACACAGTGGCCTATTTATCACCAATTTCTCCTGATTCCTTTCTTTTAAAGCTGCTGTGCAGTATCTTTTCTCTTTTTATCAGTTTTGTGCAAAGATGGTACACATATATATTTTTGCCCTGGATAGGAAAAAGACCATACCAGTATCCTTTCCCGTTTGCCTCATTCATTCCAATATCAGCTTCTTATCTGGTGCTGTCATAACAATGAAATGAAAAGCCCTTGTTTGTTCAAGGCATTTCTTGAAGAGACATTAACAATGACATCCTAAGAACACTTTTTTTCTTTCCCATACTTAAGATGACTGGGGGATCTGCCAAAGAAAATTCTTTCTACATATGTCACACAACAGAGGCTTGTTGACAGAAAAACTCAAAATGGTTTTACTTGTCTCTTTTGGGGGAAATGGAAAAGTCAGGTTAGTTAAGAACATTTCAGAACTAAATTTGGCTGGTAATGAAATAATAGGAAGAGGCAATTAAGATATTTATACACAAAATATTTTGTAATCAGGATGTATCATTGTAGTTTTCAGATAGGGGATGATACTTTTGAAATATACTGAGTTAGAGTTCACTTTGGCAGACACTGCCTAGTCAAATGAACGAAGCTTGTGGAAACAATTTTTCTTAAGTCAGAGTCAGAAACAAATCCACATTTCCCCCACCCCTCAGTTTTGTCTCATGAAATAGACTAGAAGAAGAAGAGTTTGGATTCATACCCCACCTTTCTCTCCTGTAAGGAGACTCAAGGCTGCTTACAAATTCCTTTCCCTTCCTCTCCCTACAAAAGACATCTTGTGAGGTAGGTGGGGCTAAGACAGTTCTGAACTGTGACAAGCAAAGGTCACCCAGCAAGCTTCATGTGTAGGAGTGGGGAAACAAATCCAGTTCACCAGATAAGAGTCCACTGCTTATGTGGAAGAGTATGGAAACAAACCCAATTCTCCAGATTAGAGTGTACCACTCTTAACCACTACACCCCCTTCATTTAGAAGATAATACCCTAAGGAAAGACTCTCAGCTCACTCCTTTCACAAGTACAGGATAGTTCTGGTTCCTAAACAAATCTGTTCTTCTACCTCCATCTGCCAGCCTCAATTGTCAGGTTTAGTCTTCAATTTCCCATTCTCAGGTTCTTTAGTGCACCCACTTTGCCAATTAAAATCATTGTGTTACATAATATATTTTAAAAACAATTTTAAAAAGGAGATATTCGCCATTCATTTTGAAAAACATCAACTACTGCTTACATTGAATTGCATATAGCATCATTTTTCCATTGACTGAAAGATACTATATTGGTGGAGAAAAGATGATTTTCACTGATAACACAACATTAATAATTACAGAGCATAACAAAAGATGCTATTTTCTTTGACTAAGTATATAGCGTTGTGTTGCATAATTACTTATTGTGACATATTTGCCTTGCTGTGTTTGAACATATATGTGCCAGCCCCTCTAATTTAAAGCAGCTGAAGGCATCACTAACAGGATCTTCTTGAAACTGGCTCTGAAAGTTCACCTGTTTCATGTTGTTTCCGAAGTGTGGTGCCATAAATACATCTGGTCTTGTGGCTGATTAGCCTTGAAACCAGATGCAAATGGTCGCAAATTAATAAATCCCACATTCTATAATTAGATTAGGAATAGTGCAGGTCAGGGGCGTACCTAGGCAAACTGGAGCCCTGGGCAAAATCTGAGTTTGATGCCCCCCCCCATGGGCGGCCAACCTCTCCCACGGTAACCAAACAATGATTTTTTCCACCAGGTTGTTTCAAAGTCACCATCACGTTATAGAATATGCCCCAACTCACAAATCTGAACACAGCAGAAATATTTTTTGAAAACATTTTCAGAATGCTTTTGAAATGTTTTATTACTGCTATGAAAACATTTTATGGTGTTGTATCCAGTCCCGCCAATTGGGGAAAACAGCATCACTTTCAATGTTATTTAAACAGGGGACCCCAGATTCTGGCCCAAAACAGAATAATTTATTTATTGTTTCCTAGTAGGGACCTTAAATGGTTTAAAACATTTTTCCATTATTTATTTTATCATCACAGCAACCCTGTGTGATAGATTAGACTAAACATCTTGCAGCCTACAGTCACCCAGCAAGCTTCCACCCAGCAAGATTCAAATCTTCACTCCATCTCTAACATTCTGACAGACGAGCACCTGAAAAATAACTTGGATTTTTTAAATTCAGATTTTGGTAATGAGCCCCATAACAGTATTCTGGATTGTTCAGGTTTCCAATACCAAATGTTGGGCCCATTATTCCCTATGGGGACTCTTTATGGAGAACTGGAATGGCTGTTTTTTGAAGCAAAAGTCTTCTAAAGTATAGAAAACCTAATCCTGCCTGTCCTTTAAAGGCAACCTAAGGCAACCTACGTTTCAAGCAGAGTGGGACAAGTATGTGCCTTTAAAAAACCAATGTAAAACCAGAGAATCCAACAGGGAATCCTGAAAGAACATACTGTGGAGATGGATCAGAATGTGTATAAATTTGTATTTAATCAAAAAATATGGAAATTCATAGAACCAAAGACTGCAAAGAATCAAAATGGTTCTCTGTATAAGTGACCAGCAGAAGCCTGCATTTTTGCAGCAGGTCAAAGAAATATTACCAGCTTGTCAGTGACTATGCAGGCAAGCAAGATAACATCTTTAGTATCTTGTCACTGAGGGCAAACGTGACAGCAGAAATATGCATTTTATAACTTTGGTTTTTGGGTTAGAAATGAATGTGATTAGTTAAATTACAAAGTGTTTTTCTATATAGTTAAATGAACACAGAAATGATAATGAGAGATTCACATGTATTAGTATTTCACTATAATTCTATTGTGTTAGAATCATTGTATATGTTTGTAAAATCTTTTAAATGTTTTAACATTTAAAACTGGGGAACTGAAGGAAGTTTTATGATCCTAAAGAATGCTGCATAGCTCTCTCTGGGAGCAAAACTAAGAAAATGGGTTTTTCTTGGAGACAGAGGCTAGCTTTATGGCTGTCCTTTGCATATGAGTAGAGGGCATGACCTAACAGCGTTTGAGTAACAGAAGGAATGTAGAATAAGAGGCTGTCTTCATGTGACCAGGAGACAGATTCTATCCAATGAGATTTTTAAGGTACATGCTTGTAGCACGTGAAAGAGGTATGGATCATGTACGTAACTCTCATGATGATGATTGTGTGACGTCTGTATTCTGTAACTATAAAGACTGGGGTCTTTCGTATCAAGGGTGTGACTCTCATTCGAGAGCCACCCGGAAGGGGGCGTGTCTCTCACTCGAGAGCACCAGGGCGTGCCTCTCCCTCGGGAGCACCAGGGCGTGCCTCTCCCTGTAACTTATCTTATATTCTGCTAAGTAAAAACTGTCTGTATCTGATGTCAGATGTCTTTTGCTTTTATTTGGGAATTTATTTCTAACATATCTGTTTCAAAATTGCTTCTTGGGTGTTTTCTAACTTTAAGTTTTTCTTAAACTAATTCAGCTGTGTAGGACCTGAGACGCGGTCCTGGCCCCACAATACCCTTTAACAACCAAAAACCTTTCAGTAACAGAGAAAATTCTATGGGCTGTTGATGAAACAATGTCAAACCACAGAATTCAACAGGGAACTCTGAGGCCCCTTCAGCACAGCAAATGTATAACAGGCTACAGTCTGGATAAAGTAACTCATTTTCTTGTTTTTGTGTTCACGTGTACTCATGCAAGCAGAAACTGGAGCCCATGGAAACAATCCGTTTTGCTGTCATGCCTTCGCATGGAGATGCATCTTTTTTTTAATTACTTCCCACTGATTTGTAGCTATGCGAGCATACACAAATGAACCCCCACGGCCATGCTGATGTCTCATGATGCGGCCAACTGCACCTGCATAGCTACACAAATGTAAGTCATGACATTTAAAAAAAAAGGAAAATGCAGGTGAATACAGTGCCTCCTGCCCAGCCGCTCGCTCGCGGCTACATCCCAGGATTTTTGAAAAGACTCACCAATAGTGCAATTCTCGAAAATTATGATTTGAGGGAAATAACATGGGGCAGACTCATTTTGGGGTCAGGATCTGTGCAAAGCCTCCCACCGCCCCGCAATGTTTTTTTAAACCATCCTATACCTGTGTTTATTTGCCCGTACAGAACGGGCCTGAAAGAACATATCCTTTAACAATCAAAAACCTTTTAGTAACAAAGAAAATTCAAAGCAGTTAAACATTTAATGCAAGCCAACAGTACCCAACAAAACAGCACAAACCATTTTAAAAACAGAACAGAATGAAACCAATTAAAACTATTTCTTAAAAGAACTAAAAAACTCCCAAAGTATCCCTTCTGCCCTCCTCTACCATCCACCAGGCAAAAAATAAACCACAGGAAGAACATGCAGTAATATTTTACATATTTTTTTAGGTCAAACCAGTCATTGCATAGAAAAAGATTTTCCCAGGCAGGCAGTATCAGGCAGCAAAATTGATCCAAGACACAGACAGGCTACAGCAGCAGCAGCAGCACACTACTCCAAAAAAAGAAGAAATCTTGCCCTGAAATGAAGTTGTTTCTGCTTTTTATCCTCTTTGATAGTGCTCAGATTGTCATGGAAGGCTATCAGAGAATAACTGTACTTGAGACAGTTCTGGTACTCCCCCTAACATCTGATCCTATTGCCTGGGAGAATTGCTGTCCATTCCCTCCCCCATGTTGCCCAGGAAACTTGTAAAAAGAAAGAAAGAAAAGAAAAAAAATAGGCCTGAAAGATAGAAGATGCCTCCGGATATTCTTCAATATTCCTGAATATTTTGGAATATTTCTAGATTTGGATACGGGTATTCTAAAAATCTTGTGTGTGTGTGTGCGTGTGCGCGCACGCGCACGCATCAGACTAGAAATATCAGAGCACCTAGCCCTAACTCTGACCATCCTAATCAGCTGGGCAACAAAGATGGTGAGAGATCTGGAAACCAAATTGTAGGAAGAAAGTTTGAAGGAATTTTATACGTTTAGCCTGGAGAGGAGACAATTTGTAAGGTGATATGATAACCATCTTCAAGTACTTGAATGGCTGTCATACAGAGGGTGATGTAGAGTTGTTTTCTGTCGCCCAACTTGTTAAAATTAAGCCAAAAAAGGTTTTGGCTAAACATTAGGAAGAACTTTCTGAGAGTTAGTGTAGTTCCTTGATGGAACAGGCTTCCTCAAGAGATAGTGGGCTCTTTTTCTTTAGAACATTTTAACTTTTATAATTAAGGGATCATGTACAGGTAATCAAAGCATTTCTTCTGACCCAAAACATCTGTTGAAGATCCATATGAAACTGGCTTATGAGGCTTGTTTAAGTTTAGTTAGTCCCTTAATGTTGAGATCCATTTTACTGTGATATAAATTAATTATCACAACCATACTAATAAATCTAAAGTAAATTTTTAAAATTTGGCTAACAATAGGTTTGCTGCACATTCCAAATGAAAAGATGTGCTACATCAAATTATTTTTGTTTGCTGTTTTGTTTATTGATTCATCAAAATTTCTAATGTTTATATATAATCTCCAGATCAATAAAAACAACATATTGCTTTTCATTTACGGCAGTATTTGCCATTTTTATTCCCTTAAGAATAGGCAACATAGATTACTTACAATGCAGTCATTTATGTCTCCAATGCCATTGTTTTACTGACTTGAAATTATTTTGCTCAACAGATGGGGACATGTCTGCAGGTCATAAACCAATGCTCTTCTAGTAAAATTCAGCATATGGTTCTTACTTCTTGAAGCATAAAGCAACTTTATGCAAATGAAATTGGACAGTAAAAATTACTCAGCACTTAATACAAAGTCCCGCATCTCATATTAAAATATTCATTTGAAGATCTGAGAATGTCCTGTTATTGAACCATATCAGGTTTACGTAATTCTTTTTGTTCCGCATACAATTTACTATACAGTTTACTTTATAAACTTAAAAGAGAAAGCATAGACCAGCATGTGAAAGGTTCATCAAGAAAGCAGGCTTGGACCAATAGGGGGATTTTTACATGGGACAATTGATAGGTTATGACAAGTTTCTTCCATTTTCTGAGCTGAGGCCTAGATATGATTTGACACCATATGTAGAATGGATACTTACAGTTGCAACATCTGTTGGACCTTACAGCATTAAGTGTCTAAGTCTCCTTTGGTCCTAGAAGATCTAATTGAATCAAGGGAGAAAACAAAATCTACAATATTTGTTTATAAATATTTTGATGTTGATAAATAAGATATGCAAAGTCTCAGTAATAAATAGAATAAGGAGCTAGATTGCCCTATTCTGCCAAAGCAATAATAAACAGTTATAAATCTTATGCCTACTTTCTCTATGGTTTGTGAGTTTAGACTTATGCAGAAAAAAAATTATGTTCAAGATATACTGAACATCAAAGTGACTCTTCAGCAAAGGAAAGAGTAAAGTTTCCAACTGGGGGCACTGTAACTCACCAGATGCATCTCTCAAACATATGTTTTGAGAGTGTCCAGTAATTTGGTTTTTCTTGGAAGAAGTTGTAACTTAACAATTTTGTATTAGAATATTAATTGGTTTCTACATACTTTTAAAGTATTTGCTTGTCTGGCTATTGTAGGTTTTCTGGGCTATGTGGCCATGTTCTGGTAGTTTTTGCTTATTTCTTGGAAGCTAACTAATTTAAATAAAAATGAACCATCCCTGCCCTTAACTACAGCTGAACGACTTCTATTACAACAGTGAAAATATAAATGCCACATCTGGCAAATCAAAGGATTGAGATCTCTATCAATATTTGAAGACAGCATATAGACAACAATTGTGCATTGATTTATTTTTACATATTCAGAAACTATTCATACAAATTTATGTTTAGATCTGCCACCACAGTTGCTATATTTTTGTTTTTATTTTATGTATATCTTCTTTAAAAGCTTTATTTTTTTTGGAATTTTGGAAGGAAAAGGGAGCAAGGGAGGGAGGCAGTGAGGAAGGAAGATAAAAGGCACATGCGGCATATACTCAATGTTAAGCAGATCACTAACTCTAGGGGAGAGAGAGGATGTAACTGTGCTTGAGACTGCACTTAAATCAACTGAAATTGAACTAACATGAATAGAGTTGTAGAATATATAGTGCAGAAGGAATTGTATCTTTTACAGTCCAATCCAGATGGGGGCAGCCAAATTCACATAGGGAATGGTGGAGTGTTGCACTGCCACATTCGTTGGTGCAGGGAGCAAATGTACCAGTGACTGGCCATCCTTCTGCTCCAGGGTGCCAAACCTGGAATTCCGGGATGCCGCAGAGCTGAGCTGGTGACTTGAGTGGACGCTGGAATAAGGGAGGTGGGTGATGATATTTCAGTGCATGGAGCCAATGTTAGCTTCTACCAGTGTTCCAGCCTGGGCCTTCAGGCTTACAGCATACTTTGTGCAATTTAAGCCATTGCAGGAATGGGGTGAATTGGGTGGAGGGAGGGTTTCCTTATTCTCTCTTTCTTCCTTCTCCACTGCCTGAAGCCCCTTTGGAGGTGGCATGGCACCACCTTCACTGCACTGCTTCAGGCTGCCACAGCAAACTGGATTGCACTCTTAAAAGGGCAGTCAATTTCACATCAAAACCAAAGTTAATTTAATCTTTGTGGGTTGTCCATTTTGCTTTGGTTTACTATTTTTAATTATTATTCAACCCATTTCAGAATTTATAAGTTACAAAACGACACTTGTGAAAGTCCACATGGAAGCTTCTACACACTCTACCATTACTTATCTTCCAATTCCTCCAACAAAGAAAAAATTAAAATAGTTTATATATGACATTTTTCGCTATTCCAATTTTCTTCCCATTAAAGCAATAGTCCCTACAAGGCATACAGTTTATTAACATTAAAATTAGTGATTCAAATTATATCTCCAGGAAACTGTCATGATTCCTCTTACAATGAGAATGTAATTACAGCTGAATTTATAACAAGTATATTTCAATTATTAATTTTTAAAAATAAATTAGAGGCTGATTAGTGGCAACTAATTTCAAGAATGCCAAGAATTTGTCTGCAGATGATTTATTCATTTGTTGCCAAATAAACAAGAGCTGATTTCAATGCTGGGAGTGAACATCTGAAACACTGCAGTGAGAGAATTTTTTAAAGCACAGGTGATTCTCTGCTGAGCCTACATTAATGCTGTTTCTTTTTTTTCTGGTACCAAGTGACAAAAAAGTGTGCAAGTACAAAATAATTATAATCAAGGGCACTTCTTTAAAATGGATTTTAAAGCATGCATGTTAATAATATATCAACCTGCAATCACCATTGAAGCCTGGTCTGGGTTGTGCTGACCTCACCCTACTCTGTTGGGACCAAGCAGGAATTTTCGGGGTTCTTCCCTGACCGGCTTTTGGGTTTGGTCAGTTATTAATAGGTTAACATGGCCTGGTCATTGACAGTTTAGACCAGTGGTGGCGAACCTATGGCAATCCAGATGTTCATGGATTGGCCATGCTAGCAGGGGCTGATGGGAATTGTAGTCCATGAACATTTGGAGTGCCATAGGTTCACCACCACAGGTTTAGGCCATAGCTAGTTTGGCAGGGATGGAGCACATGAAGGAGCATGTGCTCAGCAATTACCAGCAAACCTGGTAATAATTTCATGTGCATGAGAGAAGGGGGAAGGAGCTGGGCACCACTTTGCACAGTATGTGCTAGCAATGACAAACAAGGCTGCTGGCAGCTGATTGGTAAACTTGGAGTCAGAGTGTATTTGCCAAAACAAAAGGCAGCCATGGCCAGGCTACCTAGCATAGCCCATTCTCAAATAAATATTATCACCGCAAACTGATGAAGATCAGCTGTTTTAAATAAACTAGTTAAAATCATGCTGTTGCAATCATCATTCATTACAATTACAAGTAATATATAAAAGAGTTATCATAAATACCGCTGTTCAATATTACCAGCTCTCCCTCATTAGTCTGGGTCAGTGGTACTCACTTTGATGCTAATGAAGAAACACATTTGACTTTACAATTAACAGAAATATCCACATGACTACTGTACAGCCTGTGCACCAACCCACCAAATGCACACATACAATAACATAAGATGTAACTGTTAATATTAAAGGTGGAATTACAGGCTGCTAGTAAAGGAACCAGAAGGAAGAGATGAAACAAGATACTAGAAATTATCTCCACTCTGAAGCTGAGGAGCAGGTGATAATCCATAAGTAATGCAGGAAGGTGGACCCTCAGAGTGATGGACCTTGATGTTATTCCCCCCAAAAGGTTACTTTATTGAAAAAATAAAATTGGGGCCTGAATGTCACTTTTTATTTAGCAAAAATATTATGTCACACATTTATTTATAGACAATGGATTTAAAAGGGTGATACTGCATTACAATTCATAAACTGTTCTGCAAATATGAAAATGTTGATAGACAAAACAAAATGCTTGCAATTGAAGAAGAAGAAGAAGAGGAGGAGGAGGAGGAGGAGGAGGAGGAGGAGTTTGGATTCATATCCCCCCTTTCTCTCCTGCAGGAGACTCAAAGGGGCTTAAAATCTCCTTGCCCTTCCTCCCTCACAACAAACACCCTGTGAGGTAGGTGGGGCTGAGAGAGCTCAGAAGAGCTGTGACTAGCCCAAGGTCGCCCAGCTGGCATGTGTGGGAGTGTACAGGCTAATCTGAATTCCCCAGATAAGCCTCCATAGCTCAGGCGGCAGAGCTGGGAATCAAACCCAGTTCCTCCAGATTAGATACATGAGCTCTTAACCTCCTACGCCACTGCTGCTCCGTTAAAACTTTCACCAGTTTTTTTTTTAAAAGGCTCCTCTTTCAATCTGCCTGGCATTTAATAATTTTTTTGGGGAGGGGGGATCTGAAAGAGCAAAAGTATTAGCGCATTTACAATTAAGAAAACACTGATTCCTTGGCTTCAAAGATCATTATATAGCCATAAAACACTGGGTTGTAATCACATTCAGATTATGATGCCTAGTTACATGGGATTGCCAGAAGATTAATTGGAAGAGATGAAAAAGCAGTTCAAAACAGGAAGCAAAGATTAAGAAGGCAGGGAATACTTCAGCACTTTTCTCATATAAGAAACAAACAGGTCATGTAGCCATTATTATTAATAATAATATGTTTACATTTCCCAGTGGTCTTGGGGAAAAATAGTATGAGAAGAATAATCCTGTTTCTGGATTTGCTTGTTGGTTGGAATTGACAGTATCTTGGAAGCAAGTGAGCAGAAAAGTAACTAGAAACACAAAGGGCACCACCAAACACACAGTGGGAGAACCAGAGCGAGTAGGCAAGCGGCAGTGAGCAAATGGGGCAGATGAGCAGCGGGTGGGCAAGTGGCAGCAGGTGGCCAAATGCACCCCCATATGACCCAGGCAAGTGGCACCTTGGTTGTCTGACCCCTTTTATGCCCCTAGATATGTCACCGTAGAAACAGAAGAGAATATCAGTAATAGTGACAGCAAAATGTATACAAGTTCTTCATTGTACTGGCATAGTACAAAGAAAGTGTAGACTAAACCACATAGACTGATGGAATGTGAAAAAGCTCTGTTGACCAAGCAAGTTGTTCATTTCCTCTATTAGAAGGCAAAAAACCCCTTTATGTCTAGTGTACACTTCCATATAATTAATCTAAAGACATATTTTAGTTGACAAAGCTATTCTAATATATAGACCAAAGAACATTTCCTACATTTACTTAACTATTTGGCCAATGATATTCACTTTTGTTGTCTTCCAGATAATATGAGAAAGGGTATTCAAAAATTATTGTGAATATCTTTCCTCTTTCCATCCAATTTTCTTGGAACTATTGTTCCAGCACATGATGGGAATGTGCCTGCCACTGACAACCCCCCTAGCTGCAAATAACAATAAGAACTTAACAATGAAAACCTACTTTTTCCCATTAAACTTTTGTCTCTATAATTCATTCCACTCTGGGCAGATATGAACAAGGAGATAAAGGGATGCTTAAGCAGCTCATCAAGTGCTAAACGGTACTTTAAAAACACAAATCAAACACCTGTGTACCAGATGTGCATAAATGTGTGTACTTAATTGCTGATTGTACAATATAAAAAGTCATGTTGTAAGATGGGGGGATGATAGATGTTGGAAACTTCACAATTCATTTAAAGGTCATTTCACTTCACAGATTTTTAAAAGTATGTTATGTTTGTTCCTTAGCAAGCAACAACACCATGAACAGAAAATACAATGTGTTGGGTAGTTAGGAATGGTTAGGAAACTTAATTTTTTCTTATTGTATTTCAGTGATTGTGGCTGATAATTTTCAAATAACTATACTAGGATATAGCCAAAGAGCTGTCAGCAGAACTCTAGTCTCAGAACAAATATTTTCCATCTTAGATTTATTAAAGTATTTGTACCCTTCTCCCCTCCCCAATGGGATCTAAAGAGAGTTTACAGTAGAAACCGTTAACTTGGGGGGGAAAAGAGAAGACTCTAATTCCTGGGCTAGTCTAGGATCTACTGGGCCTGATTACTCAGGACCACAGGCTAAGAACCAAGAGTCTTTCGACTTTTACCCTTTGACATGAAAAAGCTCATAGCTATACTCATATCCAGGAATACCTGTAACAGTGTCGGAAACAGAAACTCAACCCAGATCCCATTCAGTTGGTCCAGGCTTGAAAACCTGTAATAGTTTCCTGCACCACCAAAACTAATTGAGAGTTAGAAAGGCCCTCATTGGGCACTTCATGATATAACAAACTGCCATTTCAAACTGAAAGCTTTTTCTCGGTTTATCTTATGATACCATATTTTTACATATAGTAAATTAATCCAATTCTGAGTATTGTTGAAGGATATAGATGATGTTGTTTTTATGATTGTATTTAGAGATTTGTGTTAGCCACCCTGAGCCTAGGTGGTGCAGGCTTTGATGCCACGTGCACAGGCAGTGGTCTCACACCCGCACTTATAAAGGAGAACTCCATCTAGCAGCCAGCACCCAAATGGCTCCTATCAAAACTTGCTGTTCCAGTTCCCCTAGCACTTGGGCTGGGGGAAGATGTGACACTGAGTCCAGCAAGTGTGCTACCCAGTGGTAGGATCTGGCCCTTGTGCTATGCTTATGCTTCCTTTGCCGACAATCAATAAACAGGGCTATGGCCAATATTTTACACCACATAACCATTTTCCAGTGTACTTGATTTGCAGGCCAATATCCCTCATGCTCCCTTCAATCAGCAATAGCAAAGACAATGGCAGGAAGAACACAGCTATGTGAAAATGAAGAGAGTGGTAATGCACAGTCATCTTCTTTCCACAGCTGAATGCATTCAGACTGTTCAGATGCACCTGTGTTAAATATTAGGTTCTGGCAATTACTACTTGTGAATGATAGAACATAATCCATTCTATGCTAGGACCTAACATTTATTGACAGAATATTTCCCACCATGTCCAAGAAGTCATCTGCAAGGTTCTAATCCATGGCAGAGGCTCACATCTATCATTCCAAAAATGGTATAGAACACCAAAACAACTAGCATATATGATAAAAAGGACTTAGTTCTAAATGCTGGCACTGTGGAGACCAAGAGGCATATTGTAGCCATATGTGGATAGAATGTGCAGAAGTAAAAAAATTTGGACAGTTGTATTGTTATATATCGAGAAACTGGTGAAGATAAATACTGATTTAAATAATGACTTAATGTTCATGGGTGTAATGGAAGACAGAAGGGTGGACAGACAATATAGTTATATGTATAAAATAATGATCAAAGCAGCCCATGCAACAATAGCCTTGGGCTGGAAAGAAAAGAAAAAATGGACACTTCAGAGATGGTTAGAATATATCTGGGATCAAGTGACACTTGATATTTTCGATATACTAACCAAAAATAAGACGTGGCAAGATAAACAGAATGAAATTTTGAAGATATGGATAATATACGTGGACTGGATGAAAGAACCTCGAGTCAACGAAGAAATATGGGAGAAGAGGCTATAGAGAATGAACTTACTGCTGTTTGTGTGACAAAACTGTGAAGAAGAAGCAATGGGGGGAGGGAGAAAAGGGCGAAAAGTAATGTTTGAAAATGTATGAAGAAGAAAATTACTATAAACTGTAAAATTCAAATGATACAATAAAAAAATTAAATCAAAAAAATCTGTCATTCCAGTATATGGAAACTGGGTTTCCATAATGACTGCAACTTTATAAATCTAACTTTATAGATCTAATGTTGTTCTGTGTAATCACAAAGAATTTCTGAAAGGCTGTAGGAGCCAATAAGTAAGTCAGCCCAAATTCATGAAAACATGCAGTATAAAAAGATCCCATTGAGAGGCAAATAAGGAAATCATGAAAGTTCTCATATGTGTCTGATAATTCTTTAGATTTTGTAGCCTGTACAGAAAAAGAATTCAGATGTATAATGTGAAAAAAACAGTTCTTTTAATTTTGTCATCATAATTAAAAGAGAACTATACAAACTGACAGTTTTATGAGCAATATCCTGTTGCATACCTTGCTAGGAAACTCAGTGTGAAATAATTAGAGGGAATATAATAAAGAAAAACAAAATTAGGTGGTTACAGGTTCAATTATCCTATAAACCCTCCTGTCTCTCTTGACATTTTGGAAAATATCTCTTGAATCTTCTCATATATTTTGGGCTATGGTATTTGCATTTCCATTTTTTTCTTTCCTTTCTTAATTCCACAGGATAAAGAGATACCAAATAGATGATAGTCTGTTGTATTAGGAAAGAATTATGAAGTGTAGAATATTTTCTACTCTAGGAAGGACTCAAAGGGCAATTTGAAAATAAGGAGTTTGTTCTCTCTGCCATTCTGTAATTAGCTCAAATGTTTTCAAAAGGATCTCCTTGGTGAAGAGAATCTATGAAGAGTTCCTTCAAAACCCAGCTATCAGATATTTTCAATGCCCTAATTAGGGATGCTCAGACACCTGCCTGTTCAGGTCACATTCTGTTTGTTGGTCACAAAAATTGAGCTGATTTTTCATTGATTCATTCATCTGTTCATTGAATTGTTCATGCCTGTTAGGCAGGTTGCTTCAATTCTAACCACATGATTTAGTGCAATTGGCTTTTTGCGCATGAATGTTCTCACATTAGATTTGATTTCTAATGCCACCCTGTTCTTCCTGCACAACTGCTACGCTCAGTAGTCAATTGTTTAAACAAAGAATTAAATCAGATACAAATAAATACTGTGCTTTAATAAAATCCTACCCTTTGGTAATAGTTTCAGTTCCCAGCTATGCTCATGGCTGCCAATATTTGGCAGGATCTTTGCACATGTAAAGTTTTGCAAAAACCCAATGCAAACTTTGTAGACATTTATATATGTTCAGCATGAAATGGACAAGCTGGCTGATCAACTGACACCTTTGATAGTTTTGACTGCCAAATATATTTGTAGTGCAATTCACAGCTTCTGCAGCCCTATTAACCTTGATTTGTCAGTTTTCTAGGGGTATCTTATTAGGGATGCTTCCCTAACACCCCAGATCTTAACTTTGTTAAACAACAATGTCACCCCACTGCTGTTTGTGTTTGAGGAAAAGGGACATGGGAAAATTCACTTACAAAATTCAGGCTTATTCAATGAGTATTTGTTTCCAGGAAAGTGTTCTTAGAATTGTAGTCTTAGGCCCTTTCTGCACAGGCCAATAACAGCGCCCTAGGGACGGCAAAAATGCCGTCCCTAGGGAGCTGTTCACATGGGGGGGGGGGTGCAGCTGCATCGCAGCCACGCCACTCTCGCTCCCCTCCAGCGGCGAGAAGCTGCCATTTTCCCACCTCGCTCTCCAATTCAATTAGTTTTTAAAATACATAGCCTTGCTAGCTTTTCTTTCAAAGAGAAAAACACAACTAGCTCCTGCTGGCTGAAATACACTCAGTCTTGAATGACTTCCAACAACTACTAGCTTCCTTTGTGTGCTCTGGATTCCACAAAGTGTAACTCTGAATTATTTTGATCTCATAAGACTGCACCAAGGTTACTATTGACCCTTTATCACCTGATGCCAATATAATATGCACAATTGACATTAGTGATTGCTGAAAGGTGTATTTTAGACTAGGTTAAAAGGTATGTGATACTACAAAGTCATAGATGTAATAATTTAAATTTGAATCTGCCACCCTACATTTTGTCCTTTACTTGTGAATGTAAATCTTTAACGTTAAAATGGAATACTGGTAACATTTTGAGAGCTTTCATGGGAGAGCAAAGGATCAGACACTTAACCTTTTGGCAAAAGGCAGGAAAAAAAGTATCAATTACAACTCTGTGCACTGTTTATTTATCCAATATGATAAACTGCTGATACTTTTATAACCACAGATATTGAAATCAGAATATTAGCAATGCATGTTGACTAGAATAAATAGGGCTGGTAAGTGGAAACAACAAAAATGGATTATAGTTGGATTTGGGGAATTTATTACACAATCATTAGGAGGGGAAACTGTTGGAGTTTTTAACTTAATATATTTAGCAGAGTAGCAGAAAAAGAAACCAATAGACAGTTTCTGGTTTTTGTAAATGTTTACTATCTATACGGGAGGGTTTACATGGAAGGAAAAATAATAAACAGCTTTCTATTCTAACACTAACTTGATTACATAGGTCCCACATGGTGCCTACCTAGCAAGGCAATAGGTTTTACCTCATGTGTGACAAAGAAACATACTTTACTTTATAACTTCTGTTTATGTGACTAGTCATGGCTATTTGCAGCGCCATAGAAGTTGCTTAGGGGCTTGTATCAAATTGAATGTAATCCAAGAATGTACTGAAAAGTGCATTTTAGCATTCCCAGATGCACTTCTAAAGTCTTGCCAGGTGGTCTTCTTGAGCTGGCACTGGTTAAAAAAAATCCAGGGTACATCTCAAGAATCTTGAACAGTCTCTCCTAGTTAGCTAAACCTTCTTTCTCTCTAGAACTTCAAAACACCTGTCATGTACTTCTGCCATTAGTTGTCACAAGCAGTATTGAATTGCTCCAAGAATGCCCATTTATAATTCATCAATTAAATATAATGATTATTGAACACTTTTCTTGTTTTAGTATATCACAAAATGCTGTCATCTTTGCTGAAGGGCTGTCATGTAGAGTAATTTGTTTCTAATGATCTGGCTTATTTTATAGACAAATGAAATCAAATTCTGCTTATTCAGCTTTCACATGACCAGAGAAAACATTCCTATTATACTAAAACTGTATATTGTGTTTTATATAATTTTAATCCTCCTTAATGGGATCTCATATATTGTGCCTAATAATGAACAGTCAGACACTGGTCCATTCTGCACAGCCCAAATAAGACATTTAAAAAGGCATCTTGGGAAGGCACTCTGCACATCCTTTTACCCAAGGCATCTTCAGGATGCCTTACTTCCATTCAAGGCATCTTTTTTTTGAGGACATTTCATAGAGGACTTTTTTTTTTGGCCAAGTCATTCCCAAAACATCTCCTGCTGTTCTGTGTGCAATGCAGCTCTTCAGATGTCTTAATTCTTCCACCCAAACTCACAGCCTGCCTGCAGCTTTCTTCACTTCCATTTTCGATTCTCCTTTTGTCTGCCATTTTAGGTGGATTCTCTGCCCACCTGTCAAGTGGCAAAATTCGTGAAACATATTCTGAGGTTTCCAAAACACACTTTTTGCCCCCCTGTCATCTTTCCTTTTGCCATTTTCCCCTTCAGAGTTCAGGAATGTATTCATAATTGCCTTCCCCTCAAAGTACAGTCCCAATTTCTCCCCTTTTTGTTTAGCATGTTTAAAGGACTTCATGTTTTGCATGTTTAAAGGACAGCATAGCAGGCATGATGAGGCATTTGTGGCAAATCCTCGCAGTCTCAACCATATGCATAATTTGGGGAATGTGGAATGGTACTTGGATGGGAGACAATCAAGGAAGACTTGGCACAGGGATGCAACGGCAAACCACCTATGCTTAATCACTTGCCTTGCAAAACCCGTGAAGTCCTCACAAGTACCTATAAGTGACCACAGGCTTTTACTTCTGCACCAGGAAGGTGCTCAAACATCATGGTCATTTTGCTTGCCTTTTTCTTTCTGCACCAGTCTGCAGTACAGATAGCCCCTCTAGACTTTACCAGAGCCATTTGTTATACTCCCTTGAGTTTAAAAAATAGTTTTCAGTTTACCAGGGAAAGCTACTGGAGAATAAATCATTTTAAAATACCCTTATGTGTATTCCTGCATTTCTCTTGTTTAACAGTAAGTAGTGATAAGGGATGTAGGTACACATGTAGCAAAGATTGGAAATATGCAGTGCCACATGAAAAATTCTTGGACAATGGCCCAATTCTGAAGGCTAAAAAACTGTACAAAAATAAGACACTTTATTCATGGAACTATCTAGAATTTATGGGGGAAACAGTCTATGTTAACAAACTGCAAAACCTCTTATCTATGTGCAGTTTGTCTTTTTAACACATCCTTGAATATTACAAGTAAAAACAGCTAAGTGGCTACAGCTCAGTGGTCTGTCTCTGAGCTGCAAAATCTGCTCTAAAGCTGCTACAAGGCAAAATGCTAGAAGCTGCAGTAAGACTCAGTATGAACACTGCACTCCAAAGCAGAGTTGCACCCATCTAAAATCAGACTTAGAGAGTGTGAGTCTGATTAGGATAGCAACAACTCTCTTGCATTTCAAATAGTATAACATTGTAAAGTCTCCTAAATAATCATTTTGGTAGGCAAATTAAGCAATGATGAAGACACATTTTTGTGCCTGATATGGTAATTTGATGGACCATGCCTGAACACATCTATTCAGAAGTCACGCCCAGGAAAATATTTTTTTAGAGTTGGAGCCTGACAATGTTATCTGAGCAGGACTCTTGAGTGTAAAGTATTCTCCAGGTAGGTTTGCAGCATCCTGATACCTGTAGACAGAGAAAATCTTTTTCATGTGCTTTTTAATTGCCATGTAGGAAAATTAAAGTGTTTGATAACATAAATCTATTCCACTAACTCTAGCACTTTCTCTGCCCTTCCACAAGTGTGTCTTCTGCCAATGGAAAAATTATATAGGTAAATCATTTTATTTTTAACATTTTTGCTATAATTTCATTGCAGTGCCAAAGCTCTTGCTATCCTCAAGGAAAGAGTCTTGATAGAAAAATATTAATTATGACTTTTCTTTTTAAAAAAAAAAACCTTCTAAACTGATGTATTGTTTAAATATTTCCTTTCTGGACAATTTGTATAAATTTATTTTGATTTATCACATTTATTATCCATGTTTTGTATAACGAATCTCAATATAACAAAGGAAATCACCACATTTTATTTTAATGACAAGCAAATGTTCCCTTACCTGCTCTGGCAGAACTGCAGCCAGGTAAGAGAGAGGATTATTGTACCTTAGGATTTTTCTTCCAGCCAAAGTGATGAGTGAGGGCCACAACCTTTCCTCCAGCTGCAATCTCTCAGAAGGGTTCCCCACTTATTTTGAATTTAGTTTGTTTTAATAGGCACCCCCTTTTACAGTTACAGGGAATATGAAACTTTAGGAATTTCATAAGCGGTGGTGGGATTCAGGAGGTTCATACCACTTTGGCAGAACCGGTTGTTAAAATGGTACTTGTAAATAACTAGTTGTTAAATTATTTGAATCCCACCACTGCTCATAAGGCACTCCATGTGCTACAGTCACCTATGGTGTTTCAGACAGACAGAGGTCAAGGCATGTAGAAAGCAAATGCATAGTCAAGCAAGTCCAGGAGTTCAAGCAGGAAGGCAGGTTAGGCATGAAGGTAGAAGAAGAGGAGGAGGAAGAGGAGGAGTTTGGATTTATATCCTCCCTTTCTCTCCTGTAAGGAGACTCAAATGGGTTTACAATCTCCTTTCCCTTCCCCCCCCCACAAAAAACATCCTGTGAGGTGGGTGGCACTGAGAGAGCTCCAAAAAACTGTGACTAGCCCAAGGTCACCCAGCTGGCATGTGTTGGAGTGCACAAGCTAATCTGGTTCAGTAGATAAGCCTCCACAGCTCAAGTGGCAGAATGGGGAATCAAACCCGGTTCTCCAGATAAGAGTGCACCTGCTCTTAACCACTACACCATGGTAGCGCAGTGTAAGCCCTCTGACCAATCCTATAATATATATATATTATTTCATAATATTTTCCTGTTAAACTACATAGGCAGAAGCCACCTCTCATATTTTTGTGTGGTTAGCAGAGTGTCCAAGCTGAAGGCAGACCACAGCCAAAAGGTCAAAACTACTTTAACAAAAGCTGAGTTAATGAGTTACCCCAGCATATCCTGGAGGCCTCATTTTGTTTGTGGGCATGATCTTGATTACCACACCTTGCTATAGAGAATGTTAAAGACAAAGAATATGGAAAACCAACTTGCTATCAAGTACTGCACTTCCTATCTCTTCTGGAAACCAAGTTAGCAACAAAGGGTTGCTTCTTTGCATTTCCTTCCCTTTTGTCATGACTGTCCTAAAACCACTTACCTCATCCTGAATCAATCAAGCCTCATTCAAATCTGAATACTTGAAGTGGCAGAGACTGTAATAAGAGTTACTTTTGCATAAAAAAAGCCAGTCTGTGCTTCCTGATCTTAATCTAGGACCAATTGACTCCCATTGTCCCCAAGGTGTAGAAACAATAGAAGAGTCGCTTAATTACTCCTCAGCACCCCCTGGTAGCCCAGCATGCAAAATTCCAAAGAATTAAGAAAAAAGCAGACTCAATACTCACTAGTTCAGCCTCTTCCTGCGCAAAAAGAGTATAAGAGGTCAGTCTCACCTCCCAACCTACATAGTGCTCATTACTAGCCTGTAACCCTCTCTTTGGTCTGGCTTCAGTTTGAGAACCACGATATATTCAAGTTCGCTTGGATTCAGATGCTGGTCATTTTGAAATCCTTGCCTTCTACAAGATCTTCCTTCAGCTGAGATTTAGGGTAACGTGATTTCCCTGAAACCCCCCCTCCATTTCTATCATCCAAATCTATCTTTTAAAAAACCTTTTTATATCTTAGGAACTTGAATGTATGTGCTCTTGTGGTTCTCATCTGTGTGTTTGTATTTTTAAACAAATTTATATAAATATTTTAAACTCAATTTGGACTCTTGCTTCTCTGTGGAATATCCATTGCCAGAATTCCCTTCCCATCTGTAGGATACAGCTCCAAAAGATCCCCTCTCAAGCCCCCCTCCTCGCTGCCAACGTGGAGCTGCTCATTCCCTTTTTTTGCTACTTTTTTTTTTTAAAAATCCTTTGTGTGCTAAGTCATTACACTTTTTTTTAGCAGCTAGTGGTGGAGAATCCCCTTTTAAATAAAAATCCCTTACCCCTGTTATAGGTCAGTAAACAGCAGGGAACCTGGAGCGTGGAGCTTTCCAATGAAACACACTTGTTGCACTAAGACAGAGCCAAGGCCAAGACAGAGTGTATTTTTAATATTCCAAATAATGAGGCTAGGACCCTCACGGACCCAATCCTGCTCAGATGCAGATGCTTCCATTTTTCAGAGCCTTCAACCACACCTAGCAGTAATGCAAGCACTTCTCCTTTTAGCACTTAGCTGCCACCTTTGGCTTTGCCTTCTTTGTGCAGCTGGCTAGTTATTTAGCTAGTCAGAGGTAACTGATGGCTCTCACAGCTGCACAGCATCAGGCTCTGTTGCTGGCTCTTCCTTGGCTACAGTGAAGAGCGAGGAGCTGGCTCTGCTTTGGCTGCAGCTTCTGGTCCACAATGCCTTAAGGCTCCATGTCATAGTCCGCATTTCCCAGGGAGGGCTCATGACACTTGGGTTGAGACATGACACTGGAAATTCCCAGAAATCAAAAGGAAAGTTGTTGCTGCAAGGAAAGCAGAATAGTGGTATGTCATTTCTTTTGTACCCTGACACCTCTTTCAGGAGGCTGGCCCTTTTCCAGGAGAGGTGGCATGCTCTTCTCTGACATATGGTTGCATGGCATCCGGTTACATTCAGGGTGGTCCCCTCTCTGTGGTGGGTTGGGAATCATGGATCCTTTTGCGGGGAGGCTATGTCTATGCACATGCCTTCTCATTGTTGGTGGCCTTAATAAGCTGCGTGCCTAGGCAAGAGCAATCACCAGCTTAGATTTGCAGGTAGCAAGTGGAGTATGAACAGGCCAACACCCACATGGCTCCCAGTTTCTTGCCATCCAACAAGATTCCCGTCGTGGGAGGGGTTTGATTGGGCAGTCAGTGATTTGCTCAGTGCCAGGATCCATTCCCCAAACTGTATGTTGCTGTTCACCTAGATTTAATAAACAAACTATGCCCAGCAAATTTTACAAAAGAAAATGGGTTTGTGTACTTTTTCTATCTCCTATTTGAGGTCTCCAGTTTAAACATTCAAAGTGATGTTGTTTCAGGGTGGGGGAGAATCTACCCCAAAACAGCATCACTTTCAATGTTGTTTTAACTGGGGACCTCAGATCCTGGGCTCCCTAGTTTAAACATCATTGAAAGGGATGCCATTTGGGGTGGATTCCACTGGAGATGTTTTGTGAGAGATGATGCTGACATTTGTTTGGTAATTGTTTTGCTGGGGGTGATTTGTGAGAGATTTACATGCTTAATACCCACTTGCACTGGCTTGGAGCTGTTTCTCAGGCTAGCAACATACCTCATAGGGTTGGTGTGAGGACAAAATTAGGAAAGATAGTTGGTGGGGAGAGAGCCATGTATGTTTTGCTGGGGGCGGGGTGTGATTTGTGAGATATGATGCTGACAAAATCCCCCCCCCACCCCCAGCAAAATATACATGGCTCTCTCCCCACCAACTCTCTTACCTAATTACCAAATTATGTGAGAACTGCAAAGAATTGTGAAGAGCTCCAAGCGGGCCTTTATAAATTAGGTGAGTGGGCTAAGAAATGGCAAATGCAGTTCAATCAATGTAGCAAAATGTAAAGTGATGCACATAGGGGCAAAAAATCCAAACTTCACATACACGCTACAGGGGTCAGTGCTATCAGTCACAGACCAGGAAAGGGATTAGGGCATCTTAGTTGATAGTTCCATGGGAATGTCAACTCACTGCATGGCAGCTGTGAAAAAGGCAAACTCTATACTGGGGATAATTAGGAAAGGAATTGATAATAAAACTGCAAAGATTGTCATGCCCTTATATAAAGCAGTGATGCGACCGCACTGTGTTCAGCTCTGGTCGTCACGTCTCAAAAAGGATATCGAAGAGATAGAAAAAGTCCAGAGAAGGGCAACGAGGATGATTGAGGGATTGGAGCACCTTCCTTATGAGGAGAGGCTGCAGTGTTTGGAAATCTTTAGTTTGGAGAGGAGACGTCTGAGAGGGGATATGATTGAAGTCTATAAAATTATGCATGGGGGTACAAAATGTTGACAGAGAGAATTTTTTTTCTATCTCACAATACTAAAACCAGGGGGCATACATTGAAAATGGTAGGGGGAAGAATTAGGACTAATAAAAGGAAACATTTCTTCATGCAATGTGTGATTGGTGTTTGGAATATGTTGCCACAGGAGGTGGTGATATTCACTAACCTGGATAGCTTTAAAAAGGACTTGGACAGATTTATGGAGGAGAAGTCGATCTGATCTTGATCCTCCTTGATCTGAGAGTGCAAATGCCTTAGGTGACCAGGTGCTCAGGAGCAGCAGCAGCAAAAGGCCATTGCTTTCACATTGTGCATGTGAGCTCCCCAAGGCATCTGGTGGGCCACTGCGGGTAGCAAAGTGCTGGACTAGATGGGATGTGGTCTGATCCAGCAGGCTCTTTCTTATGTTCTTATGTTGTTTGGTAAATGTTTTGCTGGGGGTGATTTGTGAGATATTTACATGCTTAATACCCACTTGTACTGGCTTGGAGATGTTTTTCAGGCTAACAACCTACCTCATAGGGTTGGTGAAAGGACAATATTAGGAAAGAGTTGGTGAGGAGAGAGCCATGTATGTTTTGCTGGGGATGGGAGGTGTTTTGTGAGCTGGTGCATTGTTTGGTCATGGTGGGGGAGAATGACTGCCCATATTAGGGAGGGCAAACTCAGGTTTTGTCCCTGGGCTCCAGTTTGCCTAGATACACGTCTGCTGGAAGGATGACTCAGATAGAGAAGAGGGGACAGTGTTGGTTCCAGATTCTCAGGCACTACCTGCAGAGAGATGCAGAGACTGAGCAACCAGAAGTTCCTGCAGGACCAAGTCCTCAGGCTCAGGCCGAGCATTCAGGCTGAGATTCACAGCAAGATCCAAGCTCTGAGATTCCCCAGCAAGAGCTTCGCTCTGAGACTGTTCAGCCCCTTGATACATAGTCAGAGGGGACCCTCACCCCTCACCCCAGGCTCCAGAGTCCCAGGAGCAGCACAGGAGGAGACTACATGCTAGCTTGCAGCAAAGAAGACACAGCAGCAGGTTGCCAGGCAAATTAGCACTCGCTCAGTAGATTAGCGTCCATCTTGAGGAGGGCTGATAATATCCAGTTACCAGCCAGTTTTTAGAGGCCATCTTGAGTGGGCATAATATCGCATAGTTAACAGACAGGTGCCTCCAGCTTTAAGCCCGTGGTTGCCTTTTTTCCGTTTAGCAAAGTTTAGGGGTAGACAGTAGTTCGATATTTCATTCAACAAAACAAGAAATTATATGTAAGCAGCACAAGGGCCTAAGCATGGTGCCAAAATGTAGGCCTTCAAAGGAAGCATTAGGGCAACAGGCGGATTCCAATGCTGGGCAAATGCAGCAAGGAGCACCACAGGCACAGTCTCAAGCTACGCCTGGCCATGCCACTTGAACTCAGATCCGCCTTCAAAATAATAGGCCAGCAGCATGCTCCCTCAAGGACCATTGGCAACATTGTCCTATGGGAGTCCGTTGGGTTGGCATGGTCAAGGGCACTCCGGGCCTTACTTGGCCCAATGGTTATGTGACAACTCAGTCACCTTACGCAATAGGGGGTGGGGTCGCTTTGCCTTGTCTCCCTCAGGCACCCACCTCGGTTTCAGCGCCAGGTGTTGCCTTTGGCGGCCAACCGTTATATCACCCAGGCGGTTTAAACCTGGCAAGGGAAATATTCCCGCAGGGCCCGTTTGGTGTGGACCAGCAGCCCCTGCCAGGTGCCAGCAGCGCCAGCAGTACAGCTGGCGGGAACCAGCAGCCCCTGCTTGTTGGAGCCAGGGCAAACAATACAGCTATGGCTTCACAAGGAGCTGCTGGACAGGAGCAAGGGGTTGAACAGTCCACAGCAACAAGTCAGGAGCCAGCCACCTCAGCTGGGCAGGATGCCCCGTCACCTGCGAGGGCCAGAAGGAAGGGTCGGAAGTTGGCCCGGCGGTCCTGGTCCTCCAGGCGCTCACCAAGGACCTCCTCGTCTGGTGAGTCCACAGACGAGGACTCGGCTCAGGCGGCAGGGGATTACTGAGTTATGGGAGAACATGTACCTTCCCTACCCACGTGGCTGGCTAGGAGGCTGCCAAAAAACTCTAGCACTAACGTCCCATAGTCAGGGGCCAGTGACTTGAACCTGGGGTCAGCATGGGATGCAGGAGACCCCCCGGGGTCTCACCTGCCAAGGAAAATCAGGGAATGGGCCTTAGATGGCTACTACATGGACCTGTTCACTGTCTTGAGGCTCGAGGGTGACCCAGGTTTATTGGGTTCAAGGTCAGGAAAAGGGAAAGCCCGGGTTAGGAGGGCTGACAGGACCTTCAATAACTGGCTGAAAGGGTATGCTGAATACCTTGGTCTAATAGGGGCTGCTTATCCTTTAAGGATGTGGCACTTAGCCATGCATTGGGCCAATGTTCTTAGAGCGTGCTCCTTGGCAAGGAACACAGCAGCCCTAGACTATGATGAGGCTTTCCAGTGGAGTGCCTCGCATCGACCAGGTTTGAGGTGGGACTTGATACATGACCAAACCTGGATGATGATGATTCACCAGGTTTCTAAGTCTCCCAGTGATGGGCTGAAGAAGCGAAGAGCAGGTCAAAAAGAAGCCTATAGGGCAACTTGTTGAGCATTCAATGAAGGAACCTGTGCCAGGCCAAAATGCAGGTTTGAGCACGTTTGTTCTATCTGCTATAGGGCGCATGCTCGAACCAAGTGCCCTTAAGGCTCCTTTTGGCAGCTCTTTTGGACGGGCCGGAACCCTGGCTCTGGCGGTCCAAGAAGAGATAATGGCAGCCAGGGAGGGCTCTCCGTTGCTCAAAAAGCCTGAGATCCCTACATCTCTCCAGACTCCGGCCCCTTCCCCGGTGCGTCTGGAGCCTCTGCAGAAGCTGCTAACCAGGTACCCTAAGGAAGAAGTGGCAAAATACATCCGAGAAGGTTTTGAGTGCGGGTTTAGGATTCCTTTCGAGGGTGATTGGGTAGCTACTTTTGCTCCTAACTTGAAATCACCTACTGACCAGCCCGAAATTGTGGCGGCCAAAATTGCTATGGAGTGCTTAGCTGGCCGAATTGCGGGCCCATTTCCTGCGCCCCCATTACCCAGGTTGTGGGTCTCCCCTATAGGTGTGGTGCCTAAGAAGGCTCCAGGGGAGTGTAGAATGATACAGCACCTTTCTTATACAAAGGGAGAGTCAGTAAATGACTTTATCGACCCGCAGCTTTGCTCGGTGCACTATGCCACCTTAGATGAGGCAGTGGGGCTGATCAGAGAAGCAGGCCATTGCTCTTTGCTGGCAAAATGTGACATTCAGTCGGCATTCTGACTTCTGCCCATTCACCCTGACGATTTTGAGCTTTTAGGATTTCACTTTACGGGCTCATGGTACATTGACAAGGCCATGCCCATGAGTTGTTCCATCGCATGTGCTGCTTTTGAAGCTTTCAGCACATTCTTGGAATGGGCTTTGAAGGACAGGGTCCCCAGGGCTTTAGACACGCATTATTTAGATGACTTCCTGTTTATAGGAGCGCAGGGCTCTGAGGACTGTTCCACAAGTCTAATTGCCTTCCAGGACCTAGCAGCTGAGCTTGGTGTCCCGTTAGCTGAAGAAAAGACAGAAGGCCCCACCGTATGGCTGACTTATTTAAGGGTGCAGCTAGACACAGAGGCTGGCACATCTTCTTTGCCATTGGATAAATTGACAGCTCTCTGTGCTTCATTGGCAAGCACTATACGGAGGCCAAAGAGCAAGCTGAAAGAAATTCAGTTGTTGTTAGGGCACTTGAATTTTGTTTGCCAGGTGGTAAGACTCGGTCGGGCCTTTTGTGCCCACCTTGCAAGGTCCACAGCAGGATGCCGGGAACCTCACCATCATATCCACATCACAGCAGGTCTACAGCAGGACCTGACGGTTTGGCTTCGGTTCCTAGACCATTATAATGGGGTGTCCATGTGGCAATCACCATTGCGGTTGTGGGAAGAATTTCAGTTGCACACTGACGCTGCAGGGAGGATCGGTTTTGGGATATATTTTGAAGGGAATTGGTGCTGGGGCACTTGGCCAGCCGATTGGAGGGAGCTAGGCATATGACATTCCTGGAGTTGTTCCCTCTGGTGGTGGCCGCACATATTTGGAAGGACCGCTTCCAAAACCGCTTGGTGCGGTTTTGGTATGACAATCAGGCGGTGGTGACAGTAGTTAACAGATAGTTCAGTCGTTCTGAAAGGGTCATGAGGCTTGTGCGGGAGTTGGTTTTATTATGCCTCATTAATAACATATCCTTCCAGGCTGTTTTTCTCCCAGGTGCACTAGCCAATAACTTGTCGCTGGACGCTTTTATCTACCAAATTAAGCCGCTTTAGGTGGACTGCTTTCTGGCTCCACCGGCGGCCAACAGCCAACCGGAACCAGTTCCCAGAGGAGCTGTGGCTTCTTGGCAGCGCACAATAGCAGACAATGTGCTGTAGTCTCTGGCTCCTGCCACGTGTCGATGTTACGAAGGAGCAGTGGCCTCCTTCTTGACTTTTGCAGCTCCTTCAGGACTGGATGCATGGCTCAGGATCCCTGAAGGTCTCCTCCTGCAGTATTTAGCCAAGCTGAAGGACAGGGGGTTGGCCCCGAGGACCATAAAAGTCCACCTAGCAGCCATTTCCTTTTTTCCATGGTGATGGGGCTACCTGACCCGACAACTTCTTGTATAGCACGAAGGGCAGTTGCAGGTTGGCGCCGGGTTTCCCCTCAACCCCAGGATAGCCACCGTCCCATAACAAAATAACTCTTGGTGGCTATAAATTCAATTACGGTTTCAATCTTCTCCTCCCCTTACGAAGGAGCACTGTTCAGGGCGGGGGTTGCCTTAGCCTTTTTGGGGGCGTTTCGTTGTGGCGAACTGGTGGCACCATCCATTACATCACCTGGGGATCGGGCACTAAGTTGAAAGGATGTCACGTTTGGTGATGGGGGCCTTTATGTCTGGCTGTCTAAGTCAAAGATGGACCAAGTTGGAAAAGGGGCATATATTTACTTAGGTCTGGAGGAGGTCATGGAGATATGTTGAATGGGCCGTCTGGGCATGACCTGGGAGACTTTGCTGCCCACAGTACGAGACCAGGTACTTCACTTTGGCCCTCCTCAAGGTCTGTTAATACAGCTTGGGGAGAATGACATTCCGGCCATAAAAGGAGTGGTCTTGGCACACAAGATGGTAGAGAACCTGCGGGTACTGCAGTGGTGCTTACCAAAAACTAAGCTCTTTTGGTCTTGCCTGTTGCAACAGAGATGTTGGAGGAATGCAGTGGACCTCTGCAAGGTGGACCAGTCAAGAAAGAAGGCTTGTCAGGCCACAGCCCGGGTGGTTCGGGAGATGGGTGGTGCAGTAATTCCACACCATGAGGTATCCCATACGCAAGAAGCCCATTTTCATCCTGACGGGGTCCACCTATCTGAGTGGGAGACAGATTTATGGCTTTACGCCATTCGTTTCTCCCTACTGCAGTGGCTAAATGGCATGCAATAGCCCCTTGGACTCTAGACTCGGAAGCTGGGGCGGGAGCTGCCTTTGTCAGCTCAGTGGCGGTTTTTGGGGCATAGGGGCACATCCTTTATTGGGGAGGCAGGCTTGCAGGCCAGACCTCCCCACAGTGGGGGCCTCAATAAGAGGTCTGGGGTAGTGGAGGGCTTGATGGCACAGGCCTGGAAGTCATGTTTCAGGCTCGCTACCCCCGGCAGGAGGGGGTGTCACAAATGGATATGCATCCAAGTGGCACCCAGTAACCTCCTGTCCCGGTCCCCATGGCGGACAGTGCCGGGTCAGCAGTTTGCTGCCCGAAGGGCCAGGAGGTGTCAGCTTTGGGGCTGGATATGGCCAGGTTCAGCGGTTTGCTGCCTGGTGGCCAGGATGTGTCCCATATGTTTTCCCAGCTTCCAACTGTTATTATTGATGTTATTGTTACTGTTATTGTTACTGTTAATTAACTGGACTGCGGCCATTTCATTTCCAAAGAAGAAGTATTTCTCTGTGGTTATTGGGTAAAGTGTAATCCGCACATCTGCACACAAAAGAGAGATTGCAGTTGAGCTAGCTTGTGGCAGCAACATTGTAGTTTAGTTTGCAGGTTACTGTTTCTTGTCTTGTCTGGATTCCTTGCTCTGTGCATGTTAAACGTCTGAACCTGCTAAAATCTGTGTGTGGACTATCCTTGGTTCCTGAGGGCCTGTCTGCGACAAGTCCAAATAGAGGACACTGGGAGATCTCAGGAATGGCACAAGAAGAGCAGACTTTCTTGGAAGCAAGCAAGGAAGAGTTGGTGTCTGCAAGTTCTTCAAACAATCTCCAATTGTTTCCAGCATCACAAGTATTCTTTATTAGTTAGACTTCATGGGAGGAGTCCGAGTCCTAAACTTTCAATATTATTAAATTGGTTTTGAGCTGTTGCTCATTCGTCTGTGGACCTTACATTTTGTTCTGGCCGAGTGCAAGGCATCTGATGATAGTTCACTTAGGGAACAGAACAGTATTTATACATCCAATGTACGCTAAAATTAGTATGTTTTATTTGGGGGAATTAGTATCAATAAGGGCAAATATAAAGAAATGGGGCACTGAAGAAAGAAGCAAGATCAAATTGAGGATTTTGGAGTCCAAATGGCAAAATGGCAACATGCCATCTAGTCACAATCGAAAAATGGCAACCCCCACAAGGGGCTTTCAGGGCAAGTGTTTAAACAGAGGTAGTTTGCCATTACTGTCCTCTGCTGCTTTCCTGGAGTCTCCCTTCCAAGTACTGACCCTGCTTAGCTTGCTATGCTCTTGTGTCTTTATTGGGTACTGGGGCAAAAGTAATCAATCCTTCTGTTGCTCCAGCACTTTTTTTCTCACTGATGATTTTAGATCTTCCCCCTCCCACACACACACACCATTTCCATTGCAGACATGAGTGCTTAATTTGGGTTAGGGGCAAAGTAGCTAGGGAAGTTATAATGATAAACAGTAAAGGGCTTAGAGCCCTTTGCTTGCCCAGTTGCTTCTGGCCACAGTAGACTACACAGTTCCTCCTTTGCCAGTGGTCATCCAATAAATTCCTCCATTCAGCACAAATTTGAACTAGATTTCTGCACATATAGCTACTCTAATGAACAGGCTCTGTCTGGCGGTAGATGAAAAGTCACAGCAAGAATGTAAGTTAGACTTTTATCAAAACTACAAAAAGATATATAAAACTACATCCTGCTGTGTCATTTGCTAAAGGAACATACTGCCATTTTTATCTCAAGGATTTCTTCTCTTCATGCTGCTTAGTTTTATTAAATAACCTAGGGGCAGTACTCTTAGTACACCTGTTACCAAGAACTACGTATTTGATGTTGTCTACTAGAACCATTGTTAAAACTAAAAAAACTATAACAATTATTAAGAATGTAGTGCAGCTTCATGGAGCTCCTTGTGCCTGTTAACCAATGGGCTGATGTGGTGCCTGTAAAGACAATGGAGCTGAATGATCTAAGTACTGGGAATATTAAGCACCATCCAATTGCTACCCCATTTTCTTCACTGTTGCCAGAAAATATGCTATGAATATGAGAAAGAGGTCCATCTAAAATATCTGCCAGAAATGTTGAACAGTTGGAATTATGCATTATCTCACTTCCTAATATTTTGTATTTGGCTACACCTCCTGCAGTAACCATTGTGTGATTGACTCTGCCTCCTTGTGGCAGCCACTTTTTAAGGCTGCAGCCACTATCCCATGTCAGAATTCCAAAGTTGCCAACAATCTCAAAAGGCTGAGTACTCCTGATCTAGATTATAATAGTGCAATGTTCTTTTCTTGGGACTGATCACATAGAGTGTGATCTACAGTTGAAACTACAGGATGGTACAGGATGCTGCAGCAAGAATTCTGTAAAAAGTGAGTCAGATGAACCACATTACTCCAGTCTTGTTCCATCTGCTTTAGTTTCCAATTTTCTTCTGGGCCCAACTGAAGGGCGTCTGAAGGGCGATATTGACGTTTGAAGCCCTATTCAGCTTGAGACCTTCATAGAGTTCCCAACCATTATGATTGTCTCCTTCAGATTCTCTGTCATCCGAGGCTAGATAACTGGCAACCTGAGAAAGGGCCTTCTTGTTCATGGCACTAGAATTATAGAATTTCCTCCCTAGGGAGCTTCATCTATCTTTCAGTTATTGTCTTCTGGCAGTAGGTAAAGACTTTTTTGTTTCAGCTAGCATACATTTTCTGACTTTCCTTCACATTTATTTTTAATTTTTGGTTTTTTAAAGCACTTTTTAATTTTTGGTTTTTTAAAGCACTTTTTAATTTTTGGTTTTTTAAAGCACTTTTTAAAAAGTTGGTTTGTAAATCATTTTAATTGTCCACCCACCCACCCACCCCACTCCACCACTATTACACAAATAATGTGTCTGCAGAGGCATACCAGGTCAGTAAATGTCACTGGAAGGATGGCTGAGCCCCTACACAGCAGTCCCAATCTGAGTTGGGCTTCTGCAGCACTGTAGAAGCAAGTTTGCATGAGGAACTTGCAGTTGCTTTCTGACTGAGTCATCATGTCAGCCACAATTGAAATGTAATTTCATATCTGCCTCTCATAAATTGTTGGATCTTCTGAATACACTGAAAAGGTTTTGCTGTTATTACTTCTTGAACTCAGGATTGCTCTCAATAACATGTTCTTCAGTGGTGTTTTGAATTTCCAAATATTTTACATGTGACAGATATAAGTGTGTAATGTTTCTATATTCTGGACATACAAATAAGAAAATGCCCACCACATGGTCTTATTAAAAAAAAGAATATTAAAAGGATATGTTTTCCAAAAACAGACAATGCATTTATGTCATTTTTATAGATGTCCCATTCAGTCTAACCATCCCTGCATGTTTATTTCTCTTAGATCTTCCTCATTATTAAAATCGAAGCATATTTCCTAAAAAAAACATTGGAAAACATCTTAGAAATCAGAAAAAATAACTTCAATATGAATGCTGTACTCATTTTTAAAGAAAAAAATTCAGTGCATATTCACTGTTGTCTTTTACCTTTTGTTGACACTTAAGAAATCTTAAGGTGTGGACTGCAGGCTTTGCTTATCTCTGCAATATGATTTCATCTTTGACAGCTTGTTTGAAAGCTTCTTACCCAGTACTCAAATGAAGACACAAGAACATAGCATGGATTTAACTAGTTTATTAAAAAAAACAGCTGATCTACATCATCAATTAATTTTGCTAATATTTAATTGGACAGCCAGTGTGGTGTAGTGGTTAAGGTGTTGGACTAGGACCTGGGAAACCCAGATTCAAATCCCCACTTGTGCCATGAAAGCTTGCTGGGTGACCTTGGACCACTCACACACTTTTGGGCCTGATCTTGGCTAGTATTTGGTTGGGAGACATCTAAGGAATGCAAGGATTGTGACTCGGAGGCAAACAATGACAAACCACCTCTGAAAGTCTCTTGCCTTGAAAACTTTGCTGCACTAGGCAGCCTACCATGGTTACCATTTTCTTGCAAATCCATCCTGGCTCCAAACTCAGCCAGCAATTACTGTCGGTCTTGTATTTCCTTGCTGAACATAATGTCCTGAGGGTTGCCCAATCATCTTAACTGATGTGCCCTAAAGCCACTGCCAGGTTTGGAAAGATGGTCCTGGATTAGCCCCATCCCACCATAAAGCCAATGATGGTCTATTGAAGAAAAGCCCTCCATCATGCCCAATGGTTCAGGGTGCTCACCGCTCATCCCTACCAATCATAAGCAACCCACCCTATCCCTGCCAAACAAGGAGATAAGCTTTGGTTGACACCCCTTACCCCCCTCCCCTGCTAAGTATAACATTATCTAGGGCTTGATGTAGATCAGCTAAATATAAATCACATCCCTCAACTAAGAGATGGACCCTATCATTACTAAACAAGTGATGCATATCAAACCTGATAGCTGGATATGAATTATCAGCCCCACCAGAAGCTATAACAGCCCTTTAAAGTCAACCTTGTACCACACCTTGTTGATTGGGGGGCTTAAAATGCTCCCCCACAACATGCCTTTGTAACAACTAAGTATAGACAACCAAGGTTCCAAGTAAAAAATCCTTTACTATCTTTAAGTCCCTGATTATTATAAGTCTGAGCATAAATTCCTGGATTTGCATGAGGTTGTTCTCACTCAACTGCAGCACTAGGATTTCAGGACAACTTCACTCTCAAAATCAGATGGAGAGAAGGCAGGACCTGGTTCCACAAAATTCCTTTTCTGCCATGCCATTGCACACTAGAGAGTGGATATAATCTAAGCTGCATACCAATTCCATTGCTGGCAGGCCTCCTGCTGTCCCAGAACATGATGGAACATCCCAGTACCAGTACTCTGACTGGACTCCTCAGTATTTTCAGACCTTCAAAATAAAAACAAGCTGCTAACCTAATAAAGGTTGTGTAAGCTTTTGATTTTCATCTCCCAAACCATTGGATGGCCTGGTCAGACATCTCAAACTTGGTGCCATGAATGCTGTGTCAATACAGAATGAATGAGTGCCATAATCTTCTGCCTTTACCAAAATGCTTCTGTTCGCCATCCAAAACTGGAATTGGATTAGCAGGGAACCATCACCATGCTGAAAAGCCATCAATGCTTCAGCCTGAAAAAGCACTGCTTCACACAAATTCACATAATACAACTTATCCTTCTAGCTAAATATACATTACTTTAGGAGTAACAGGATTCTGTGTAAATTCAGCACAAGGGTCTTTATGCAACCATCCTTCCAACATCTGCCTAATCCTACAATCCTCAGTACTGCCCTTCAAACCTACTGCTCTAGCTGAAAATGCCAATGCTGCCAAGTAGCCTCTTATAGTTCTAGCTACCAAGCCTCTCTCCCTTAAGCCTACAAAGAACATGCTTCACAGGCAAAGGCCAAATCTGTTCCAAACTCTCCTGCTTGTGAAAAAGCAAAAAATCCTTATTCTGTCTCTCATAAACCACTCTTGTGCCTGGTGATGCCATTATTATCTGCTGCACTTCAACTTCTCAAGAGGCAACAGCTCAGCTGGCGTTGATGTTGAGCCCTTGTCCAGCTTGAAAGCTAGCTCTCAAAAATGTTGCTATTGAAAACAAAATAGCACACCAATACCATTATCAAGCCCCATCATGGGCCTAGGATGCAACAAAATGTTAAGATGTAAACATTTCAGGACCAGTGACTTGACCAATGGTGTATCCCTAGCACAGGGGTAGGGAACCTGCAGCTCTCCAGATGTTCAGGAACTACAATTCCCATCAGCCCCTACCAGAATGGCCAATTGGCCATGCTGACAGAGGCTGATGGGAATTGTAGTTCCTGAACATCTGGAGAGCCGCAGGTTCCCTACCCCTTCCCTAGCATTTATTGAGGATTGGCTATTCACTATATGCACCACTCCACTTGATTGTCACATCAAAATAAAATATGGCATCCCTAAATTGCTCGCTCCAAATATGTATTGCCACTACAATGGGAAATAACTCCAAGAAGTTGAGATCCCTCAAGAGACCTTCTGATTCCCATTTGTCAGGCCAAAACTGGGCACACCAATGGGTCCTAAAGTAAATCCTGAAGCCCTGGTTTTTCAGTATCCAGATAAATCTAAACATCATGCCTTCATAAAGACACCCCACTAAACTTTACTAGCCATATAGGAGCATCTGCTTTTATTGCACCAGACATTCTAATAAAGTAGTGAGGCTTCTTGGCACCTCTGATTTTATGGCCCATAATGCATGGACCACTTACTTTGATCCTGTTCTCTGCACAGTGGGCTCTCCCCACGTTTCTCTGTTTACACAGCCTGCAGCACAGTTTGTCTGCTGAACTCTGCTGGGCCTCTGATTCTCCCAGTTGTCTTAACTCCACCCATCAACAACCTTAAAGGCACAGAGCTGAAATTCTCTTCCCTACTTTCTTCCCCTCCATACATGCAGGCACACAAATATTCTCTCTCTGTGTTTCAGTCTCTGTCTCTGTCTCTCTCTCTCTCTCTCTGTATGTGTGTGTGTGTGTGTGTGTGTCTGCTGCTGTCACAAGAGAAGAGAAAAAAGAGACTTGTTTTAAAGCACAGTCTTGCCTGAAATAAAGTTTTAAAAGCCCTCTCAACTATCAGGGAGAGCAGAGCAGGGGAGGTGGGGTGGGGTGACACCAAAAAACTGCCTGCTTGTACTGTTCCTTGCAGAATCCAACTCTCTGCTGTTATTTTATATCAAAAGATCAATCTTTCAATCTCTCAATATGTGCACTTTAGAGAAGCAAGAAGGAGCCGGAAGCATGGACTGCTTAATGCATGTTAATCAACCTAAATCTAAATGTTAAACCATTTATTGCCACCCTACCACCCTACCATTCTTCTAGTTTTAGCTCAGTTTCCTAGAAAGTAAGTTGGTACAGTTTCATAGATACCTGTAGTTTTCCCTCAATATTAAGAGGTGCTTTCCCAGATTTTACAGCTATTTGCAGTTAGATGTTACTCATGGGATAGACAACAACCTCTCAGTGCTGTATTATTGCAGTCTCAACACATCTCAATTTCTAATGATAAACTACACAGTTAGGGTCTGAAATCCATTTTGTTTAAATATGGAGGTGATGACTAGGTCAGTTCAGGCCAAAAGGGTACTGGATTAACATAGCTCATGAGTGATTTCAGCTGTGAAATGGTCACCATAAAACCTGGTCACCATAAAACCTGCCGGATCCTTAGTATGTACTGGTCTACTTGTTACTGTTGCTCAAAACTCTCAAACTCTGGTAATGGAAATAGTAACTTCATTGCCTCTCACAGTTGGGCACTTAAATCAGCTTCTGTGGTTTGTAGTGAAATACTTAAAGGTAGAGTGTAAAGATCTGTACCATATATCACAGTTTAGACCTTAAAAACACAATCATGAAATGGTACATTGACTCTGTAGCTCACAACATCGATGCTAGAGTACAGCACAGGCTCTTGGGGTTGAGTATGGGATGGAGAAGTTCTGATCCTTTCCAATTGGTTCTGTGTCCTTTGGAATCTTCGTTTTCACACTCCGCCACCTAAAACTTCTAATGCTCAATTTTCCGCTTGTCTTCTTTAAAGCATGTATTCTGTACTGAGGAAATCTGAAGAAAAAGACTTCAGAAGAAGTTTCTTACGGAGGCAGTTTTGACAGTACACACCTTTGACGTGAACCAGTAGGTCTTTAACTGACTCTAATATGCCTTTTATCACTTAAAATCAGGAAGTCTCATTGGCAGTGATTCACATTACTATAAATCCCAGTGGTTCCTTCAGTAAGAGAACACCTCAGACATAACCTTTTGTTTCTTGCACTGTATTTATTGAGGCAAAGCTCTAATTACAGTACTTTCTCCTTTTGGTAATAGGTATCTCGCAGGTAATAGCATCTCTTGGAGTTCTTGGTTCTTGACTCCAAGTAAAAATATTTGACAGTTAGATTTGCAGGAAATATCTAAAAGTTAGGGGAGAAATCCATTTCAGACAATTGTGCATTATATTATAGCAAAGATTGGCAGATTTAATACCATCAAGTTTGTTTTGAAGCATCTGGAAATGTGTATTCCTATACTGTATATGAAGTATATATTTTGGAAAATAAACCAACTAAGGAGCAGCAGTGGTATAGGAGGTTAAGAGCTCATGTATCTAATCTGGAGGAACCAGGTTTGATTCCCAGCTCTGCAGCCTGAGCTGTGGAGGCTTATCTGGGGAATTCAGATTAGCCTGTACACTCCCACACATGCCAGCTGAGTGACCTTGGGCTAGTCACAGCTTCTTGGAGCTCTCTCAGCCCCCCTACCTCACAGGGTGTTTGTTGTGAGGGGGGAAGGGCAAGGAGACTGTAAGCCCCTTTGAGTCTCCTGCAGGAGAGAAAGGGGGGATATAAATCCAAACTCTTCTTCTTCTAAAACATTGAGCATTTTAAACCACACTTCCATGTTTCACCATATTTGTTACAGTTGATCTTTACAGCTAGTACTAACCAAGTGCAAAAGCTGATTTCAACTCATCTTAGTCATAAAGTTAAAACCACAAGCAGAACTTTGCATTCCAAGATCTCACTTCAGTATTCAATAAAGCATACAAAAAAGAATACAGTACCAGCCTATTAAATATTATACCAATATTACACAAGAAAACACCTTAAGAATGGAAATGGAAATGGGTAGGGTATAAAAAGCCTGTTATGCAAGTGGAAGGCATTTTCTCTTCTGCAAGGGGAAGTTTCTAATTTCTACTGATATCCCACCTATCTATTTGGTCATATCCTACATTTACTAGAGAGTTCCTCAGCAGCAGGTTTTCAAAACATGACTGCAAAAGGGAGGCAATCTTACTCATAACCAATAGCAGTGACTGGACTGCATCATTAAAATAGACAAAGCACATATTAATTCTGCCTTTCCACAAAAATTATGCCTCTCTCTCTTAAAAAGACGTTGTTAGGAACAATCTGTCCTATCTTCCTATAAAGAATAGCATAAAGCATTTTTATCATTTATTCCCATCCTCTTCCTATATGTCAAGCAATATACCAGTCATAGATATCTTACATAGATTTAACTTTTTCATGTACAACCATGTCAATAGAAGATAGCCAGCAACAATAACAGAATATATAGTATTTAGCTAATAAACACTACTACATTTCTCTTCAATGGTAAATAGTTTTTTTATTAATTCAATACAGAGTATTGCCAATGAAATTCAAAATTTCAGAGTACAAATATGCTAAGCTTTTAATGTTCATTCTTCTGAAAAGTTCTATACTCGCCTAAAATGAAAATGAAAGATTTTCCCCATTAGGCTATGTTTTTTTCCATTTTCATCCTAGTCAAACTGAGCTAAGCTCAAACTGAGCTAAGCAATTAAACCTAAAAGTTCCAGGAAACAATGGGCAAGCCCAGGGAAGTAACAAAAATTTAGAAGAGAGAAGGAAGAGAATTTGCACAATACTTGAGGTTATCTATTCTCCCCAGCTTGCTTGCAGGGGAGGGGGGTCAGGTGGCAAAGTGGCAAAGTGGCAAGCCCTGACATCCTATGTGGTCACAAATCTTTGTGTTGTTCCCCTGCCATCTGGTGATGAGCAACAGATGGCAGCACATAAGCTGGACATTCTGCTGAATGGTTGCACCCAGGGACGTATCAGCCCAAAATGGTACCTGGGGCATGACTGGACCAAGGGGCCCCCCACCAGCCTGCCCTGCTCCCCCTCCCTTCCCCCCCTCATGCCCCACTTACTGCAGTTCAGCAGTGGGCAGCCTCCCTGTAATGCTAGTATGAGTCAGGGCCGAGTGTGGGGCATGCCAGCTCAGCCAGGTGGCCCCTCTGCCTTGTTCTGGCACTTCAGTGAGTGGGGTCCTGAGCTCAGGACAGGACCCGCCTGGGTAAAGGAGCCAAGCAGGCTACGGCTGGCCCTCCTGTGGCAGTGGCATGGCCCTGGCATACCACAGACAGGGACCCGGCCAGAAAGGAGGAGAGCCCGTCAAGGTCAGGGAGCCAGGCAGGTGGTGCCATGGGAGAGCCTGCCACTGCCCACCTGGCTCCCTGGTTTTGCCAGGCTCTCCTCCTTTCCAGCCAGGGTCGCACTGTTGCTTCAGGAGAGCCAGCTGCCGCCACCCGGCTCCCAACCTTCACCAGGCTCTCCTCCAGCTGGGTCTTCTTCTGCAGCATGCCGGGGCCACACTGCCACCCTGAGAGGGCCAACCGTCACTTGGCCAGAAAGGAGGAGAGCCCAGGAAGGCTGGGAGGCCGGGTGGACAGTGGCCAGCCCTCCTGCAGCAGTGGTGCGGTCCCAGCTGGGAAGGAGGAAAGCCTGGTGAGGCCAGGGAGTTGGGCAGGCAGCATGGTGGTGGTGCAGCCCTGGCATGCCCACAGACGAGGACCTGGCTGGGAAGGAAAGCTTGGAGGGGCCTCTCTCTTGCCCACTCCTGCCACTACTGCGGGCCACCCTGAACTCACCAGTGGCCGCCACAGGAGGCAGCAGCAGAATGAGGGGGAACAGGGGCAGTGGCGCATCCACCCACCCCATGCCTGCTTTCAACTTGGGGGAGGTTCCTGTAGACAGGGCTGCGGTGCCTGTCCGAGCTGACTTCTTTCCTTCCCAGGCCCTCAGGGGCCCCAAGGGTCTGGGGAGGGAAGAAGGCAGCTCCAATGGGTGCCACATCCCTGTCTGTAGATGCCTTACCCATGCCAACCCAGCTCTTCCCAGCCAGGTCAGTGCGGGGGAGGGGGGGCAATTTTGCAGGGGGGCACGCTGTTGCACTCAGGAACATTTGTCGCCCCTGTCTCCATGGGCAGTACACCCCTGGCTGCACCCCTAGGGAAATCCTTGAGTAAATCCCCAAAATGGTGTAGGTGAACTCACAGAATCTTGAGTGGATCCATCCCAATGTCCAAATTTTCAGTTTGTGCTGCTGCGATAATTCCTGATAGGGATGTTAGTAGAGCAGGATTAGAATAAGCTGCAATTTAAATAAGGATGACAACAAAATGCTAAATTGGTCATAATGAAGGCACAACCCTTGTTCATTAGTGTTTGTTACTGCACAATCCCTTGGGTTATGTCTCTTCACATACTATTATGTTTTGCAATACAGACATCTTTTTCTTCATTTAACATAGTCTTCAACACCAGCAGCTGTCTAACTCAAGGATTGTCCATGATGACAATATGTCCCTAATATTGTTCCTGTAATGCTTGGATAAACTTTGACATTTTCAGACAAATAAAAAGATATTGATTCAAGAATCAAGGCTTTTCTTTGCCATTGAAACATAAAGCCTCTATTGATACTGTATATTTTACGAACAAGGTTATTGGGTAAGAGAAAGAGACCAAGGCTACGTCAATACACTTATTGCATATTTCAAGAAAACGGTGTTGAAACAAGTTGCTGATGAAATGAGATGTTGACTAATACATGCTTCTGAACCTTAAAAACCAGTCCACGGTGGGGGTGGGGGATTTTAACTCATTCATTCCTTACATTTATATCCTACTGTTCCACTAAGAATTTGAGGGTCATATTACATGAATGAGATGTTCCTTTTTTCACAGCAACCTATTGAGGTAGATTAGCCTAAAAGGAACTGCCCCAAGGTTATTGTAGGGATGCACTGCTGACCCAGCAGCACCGTAAGTAGAGCGCTGGCACACCGGCGCTCCTACGGCCTTCTGGTCGCACCGCTCCCCCACCCCTCATCCCCCGATGAGTCGTGACACGGAACTACCTGGAGCCCACAACCACCGGTGTCCCGGACAAAGGGACAATGGTCTTGCCCCCAGGTGAGGATTAGGCCCAGACGCTGATGCTCCTTCCCATCGTAGCAGCCAGGTGAGATCATGCATCACATGATGATCTCTCAGTCTCCCAGCTTCTCCCGCCTCTCCCGAATTCCCCCCCCCTGCTCCGGGCCTCTTCTACACCGCTAGAATCATGCGCACAAAAGGTGCCAGGAACCAGCACGCTGGAGAGTTGCCAGGAACACGGAGCACTACCCCGCTGCTGGCGCCTTCCACCAGATGAAACCTCAGCGTCTCGCCTCTTCCTTAGCGAATACCCTGCGGGATGACTACAAGCTGGTGCCTGAAACCCGGAATCCTCGAACCTCCACCCTGCTTACCGGCCGCCTGGGAAAGGGTCACAGTACCGACGTCCGCTGGATCGGGCGCGAGATCCAGGGGACTCCACCTTCGTATCAGCTCCGTCCGGGCTGACCGCGCATCCAGGGACCCGAAGTCCTAATAATTCTCTCGTCCGGACGGAACACCGGTAAGTATGGGAGCTTCAAAAGCAGGGCTTGCGACAAGCACGCTAACGAACTAAAAGCGCGAGCCAAAACGCGGCAGGGTCCCTCAGAAGAGAGGGAGCTGGCGCAAATTGGTTGAGGATTGAAGCTCAATGTCCATGGTACCCGGAGGGACGTGAATCTTAAGGATTGGGAAAACATCGGGCGACTTTCTCGCACAGAGTCATACCGGTGTCACTGCTACTGACGCGGAGACAATGCTATGTCGCCATCAGCCTGCAGACCCATGGCTCCCTTGCAGGGTCAGCCTCGATCTTCTTCAACTTCAGTTTCACCCCGGAATTTCTCTATCCCTCTAAGCTGGATCACTTCGTCCCTCCTTCGCCCCCACCTGTTTCCCTTTGCCTCCTTCAAACTCTCCCGGCCAGACCGCTGCCCGGGTCAGCCTCCTCCTCTCGCTTCTTCCGCTCGGGTGGAGCCAAGCACCGCGATTCTGGGCCAGCCTAATGCACGGCGCTGGTTTCAAACCTCTGGCAGAGCGATTAACCGCGACATCTGGCGAGGAAGGAACCTGACGGAAGATGAGATGCCTACCTCCTCGCTGCGTCCAATGCCTGCCTTTCCTCGATCCTCCGCCTCTATGCCTTCACTCTTCTGAATCTAATCTAGTCAGCTGGTCTAAACTTCGCTGCCTCGCCCCTCCTCCATGCTTCCATTCCCAGCTCTTGCTCGCTCCTTCTATTTCTGAAGTCACCATGCCTCCGCCAGTGCCACAGAATGGCCGCATTTCAAAACCCTGAAAAAACCACTGACTTGCAGCCGGAAGCACGTTGGACGGAAGAAAACACCAACATATTTTGCACTATGCCCAGTCCGCTCCCACTAACCAAGAGGACTGCCGCTTTGAACCCTCCTCAGAATGTCACATACAGGACAATGAGGCATGGAGAGGGAAGACGCCAGACGATGGCCTGCCTAGAGTCCTTTCATAAAAAAAGGAAGCCCCCCCTGCCTCCAGCTGTAAGGTTCAAGCCAGATTTCATAGCCTCTGAGCACGCAGGGGTCCCTAAGCTCAAAGCACCCAGTAACAGCAAAATCGTCAGTGCACTCAGAAGGAGCAGGGATCCCAGCCTGCAAGGAACGCCCAGACCCAGATGATGAGCTTCTCAAGTTTAGGTGCAGCCATTCTCAAAAAAAATTCAACACGTGCCTGCCTTCTAGGACCCTGTTTGAGCCAGTTTGGAACCACGCCATAGAGGGACAAAGGCTTGCATGCAATTCCCCATCGACCCCACCTAACCTTCCTTTTCTTCCACAGCAACACAAGAGCTGCGACCCTCCCCCCATTTAGGGGTCTGGATGCTTAAACTCATGTTATTCCCTCTTAGGTGTGTCTTCAATTGTCTGTTCAATAAAAATGATCCAGTTTGGGAACACTTCCTACGGAATTAAGACAAGGACTAACCCCACTTCCTCTTTCAATCCCTACTTATATTGGGTTGATAAACAATGCTCTACAGAAATCCCAAACATGGTTGAATTGCCTTTGTTTAAAATGCTCTACAAGAAAACCATCCTCAGCAAGAGAGAGAGAGAGCAGGATCTTGAGTCAAAGTTGCAACTCCTCCTCATTTCCATTATATATGCTCATGTATGCTTATGTATGTTCTGTGTGCCCTGCCCTTTAAAAGGGACCCCCATAGTTCTTCCCTCATGAGAGGAATTTTCCCCATTGCCTCTAAGCTATGCCTCTTATGCTTCAATTCTAAAGTTTCTCTTCTTTCAATTATATGTGCCAATGCCTTGAAAGGTGTCACCCATTGAACGGGACACAGCTTCGTGTGTGCTCCCCAGAATGCCAGTGGAACCCCTTCTCTTCAAGCCTTTCCTTGAGAACCTTTTTTCCTTTGTCTACCTGGAGCCTACACTGCCACATTGGCGTAGGCACAGGTTTTGTATGTGGAGCCAGAATTATTTCCGTGTTTCCCACATTTTCTGCTGAGTGCCCCTCGCTAGTCACAGTGCCTGGGGTTTCAGGCCATTACCTACCTTTACACAGCCTCCGGCTGTGAAGGTAGGAAGCGAAATTCAAACCGGCCAGAGTCTTCCTTACAGGAGGGGAAGGTAGAGTTAACTTCCAACCCTCCTTTCCTTCTACTGCACTTTGCATTCTCTCAAATGGGCTGACTCACCACCTCAACATCTAGGATTTGAAAAGGGTTTCAAGTTGCTCGTGATCAAACCTCAAGCCCAGGAACTGTTTTCTTTGCATCTTTCTCTAAATCTTTCCTATGGATTGCTATATTACGATATGACTATAATTGTGAATTGTTTAAGTTGCTTTGCAAAACCCACACCTTGATGGTGAATGGGATTGTTTTACAAACAAACACCGACCCGCGGTGACCTCTCTCCCCTTCTCCTAAGCCTCGGGCAATTCTCTGCCTTGTGTCTCTTTAACGCTTTGAATGTTGCAAGTGATCATTCGGAATGGGGCCAACTGCACCTAAGGAAAGCCACAAAACAAACGAAAGAAAGGGGAGTAGTTCCCCATCTCACCCAATCAAGGTCTCATCCAGCAGACCATATCCAAAGTACTACCATATCCAAAGTACTCTTCTCTATTCTCTATCTATAAAAAAAATTGCCCAACTTCCACCAGGGGTCTGGCTTTCCATTGTCATCTATAAGAACTAACTCAGCCAGCACACAAAACCCCTGGGGGAAAAGCGTTGCTTGTCTTTTCTCTTCCATACAGGAGTCCAGCTCGCCATGCCAGGCCAGCCCCATCCCCGAGATGGGAGCTGGCCTCCCCTGGAGGATCCAACCCCGCCGGGCCTGCTGAGAGAGCCCGGACACCCCCCAGCCTGGGGCCAAGATGGGAGGGACCTCTGGAACCAGTACACCCATTTTTCCACGGAGATCGCGAACCCCGCTGTCCCTCTGGGGAATGGCAGCCCTGGGCCAGCTATGGCTCAGAGGTTGACGCTGTGTGTCGCTGCTCCTCATCTACAGCCGCCATTCTCCCTTCGTCGCCTGGCTGGAGTTTGAAGTTGCAGCCAGGAACATTCCTGATAGGCTAACCTTTGGAACTCTCCGCTGTTTCCAGCCACCTGATTGTTATCGAACATGCCTTCTCTCGAGCCTTGCTCGCGTGGAGAGTCACTGAACTTGCAATGCTAAAGACTATCAGTAACTCTCTCTAATGCTCTTGAGAAATCCATGGACTCTACCACCATCGCTTCTTAAAGGCTTTGGTGGCCAAACAACAAGAGCCGTGCATTGGACATTTATGCAGCCATGGGCTGCCCCTTTTTCCTTTCATCACCTAGCCTTTGTATTGTTTAGCTATGTTTATTGTTTCCATCTACATGATGCCCTTTTGGTGCCGACCTCCAAAGGGGAATTATTGAGTACTGTAACCCAGCTGATCATGCGGAAGTTATTGCATGCTTTAATCTTAGAAGTTATGTTATTTGTTGTTGTTGCATCCGTCTGTCGGAACTCTCTCTGCTGTCACTTCACCATCGTCCTGCCTCAGGCTCCACCCTCGAAGCCCATTGCCGCCCTTCCCTTTGGCCCCTTTTTGCCGGAGCGACGCCAAGGCTCCTAGCCAAGGCGTGAGTATGTTTCCCTCAACTTCCCTGTGGGAATCCCCCCGGACTTATTCTGTAACACCAAGACTATCGGCCGCTCTGGCCTGTGTCTCATGGGTCCACCAATTCTAATCGCGGCCATTGGATTGTTTGTAATTGCTGATTGATATGAAAGTGCATGAGTTGCAAGAGACTGTACTACTGTTCAATTCTGCATTGGTTTGAGTGTATGCTCTATGATTGGCGGTTGCCTTGATCGATGCATATCTACTTTTGCCTGTAACGTGCAAGAAACCCTTTGACTTTCCTTCACATCGCAACCAAGTTCTAATGTTGCACAAACAGCTCGCCAGTTTGGCTAAACGGGCGGAGGGAGGTGAGCGGCCCCTTTAAATTGCCCCTAACATTTCGGCCTCCCCTTATAAATGTAAAAGGAGGAGATGGTGGGATGCACTGCTGACCCAGCAGCACCGGTAGTGTACAGCGCTTGGTAACACCGGGCTCCTTACGGCCTTCTGGTCGCATCGGCCCCCCACCCTCATCCTCTGGCGAGTGCTTGTAGGTCAAGGAACTACCTGGCTCACAACCACCGGGTGTTCCCGGACAAAGGGACAATGGTCTTGCCCCCAGGTGAGGATTAGGCTCCAGACGCTGATGCTCCTCTCCGCACGTAGCAGCCAGGTGAGATCATGCATCACATGATGATCTCTCAGTCTCCCGCTCTCCCGCTCTCCCGGAATTCCCCCCATTCCGCCCTTCTACACGCCCCCGCTAGAATCATAATAAAAGGTGCCAGGAACCAGCACGCGGGAGAGTCGCTAGGAACACGGACACCTGCGCTCCCGCTGCTGGCGCTCTCCACCAGATGAAACCTCCGTGTCTCGCCTCTTCCTTAGCGACGACCCTGCGGGGATGACTACAGTTATCCAATGCTTTTCAGATCTGATCAAGGTTTTGAACCTAGACCTTCTAAGTCCTTCTAACATAGGCTCTCATTGTAGCTTTTCATAAGAACTTGCTGGATGAAACCATTGGTCAAACTAGTCCAGCATTCTGTTTCATAGTGACCGTCCACTTGCCTTTTATTCCAAGTTAATATGGTGCAGAATACAAAGGAATCTGTTCTCATTTTGTGACACGCTCAGGTGGTAGAAAAATAGTGCTCTTGCTCCAAAGCAATTGCACTTGACTTGGGAAAAAAACATAATTGTGTGCTGTAAAAATGCATGAAGCAATGAAGGGGTGGGCAGTCCAGGTATGCCTTTTGGACACCCTTTTCAGAATCGTGTTAACATTGCTGGTCTGTGGTACAATGTCAGAATGGGCTATTTGAAACATTAGTCACTTGTGTTGTGGGGTGGCAGATTTCAGGTTAACTTACCTAACTTGCAATTCTCAGAAGTGTTTGATCAAGTGAGGCTAATTATTTTCAAGGTTTTTAGGATCAAAGATCCATTGTTCATCCTTTGAAGCTTGCTATGCCACAGCATATGTTATGTGAAGATTCAGGTTTCAGAACACTTTTGAATTTGTGTCAGATATTAGTAATAACATATGTGATAATGGATGATCTTTTAAGTTCAAGTCGTTATCGAAAGAGTGTCTTTCTCTCCTCTCTTTGCATGAGGAGTAATTCACTGGCTGCACTTTGAACCACAAAAACAGTTGCCAAATATTTAGAGCAAAACCTGATCTCCACACTGCTTTTATTATGTGAAGAAATGGCCTCCACGAATAAAATGGGGAAGGGAGAAAAAGGTGCTGTTGTACATGATTCAAAGCCCAGGTCTGCAGAATAGAACAGTGACATTTTGATGCTGCAGAGGACATGTGATAAAACCTTAATGAGGCTGCATGGTGCTGGGAACAAACAAAAACTCAAGTTGTATCAAAAGAAAACAAAGGTTCAGGTTCCATTTGAAAGGCCCGCCATTTCTGCTGATTAGAAATGGAAAGATTCAAAGATGCAAACATTTCCTAGGGAAGATTTCTGATTTTAAAACATAGGCCACTCCATCATCAGCTTCAAGGAAGTGAGAGTAGCTGAATTGTTTGGCTGCTGGTGGCACAAGCAGAGAGCCAGTCTGCAGTCATATCTAGGGCCTGATGTAGAAAGAGAGGATGACACAAGGAAGGGGCATATATGAGCCTTTGTCAGGCCTCTTTCTTTTGGAAAGCAAATGTGAGGAAGCAATCATGGATGGAGACAGAGATCATCAACAGAGCCATGTGGGCCAAATAATGGCAGCAGTGGGGGAAGGCTAGGATAGTTTTTCACTCACCAAACTTCACTTTTACAGCAGCTTCTGTTTGGGGGGAAGGGTTTAGATTTTGGCTGTTAGATCTGCCTTCATGTAGGTCTTACCCCACCCCCCTCACAATTCTTTCCTTTGTCATGAAGGAAGCAGCCCAGACAGCCACAGGCTTCGCTCGGGATTTCTCCTTTGCTAAGGTATTTTTCATTGATCCCTGCATGGGACTTCAGCAGAGAGGTTTTCTCTGTTTTCTTCACCTATTGTTCTGTGAGCTGGGTTGGAAGCTAGCACATTCTGGGTTCTAGTGCCATATGTATTTTGCTTTTCTGTTCTTTTGTTTCCTTCTGGTCCACCTCATACTTGCAACTCAGTGGCATGGCTTTGTAAAATGGCACCTGGGACTCACCTTGGGGACCGTGTTCCCCATACTGCTGCACCCCACCCTCTTGAAACTGCACCCTGCCCTCAAGCACCTCCTGAAGCTTGGGGCAGGGATGCTGGACAACAGGGCCCATGAAGTTTCAGAACTCCACATGCAGTTTGGGAGCAGCACAAGCCCATTTGATGCTGGCCTCAGCTTGCCCAGAATCAGCTTTAAACTGCAGACAAAACAACTCAGCAGGTCATGAGCACCCACCCTAAAAGGGTACAAGGGGCAAGGTTCTATCCAGGCTGACAAGAGACAGCCCCCCTCACACCCAGTGACCAAGGCCAAAGCTCCAAGCAATGGACCTGGTGCCCAGTGGACAGCTCACCAATAAACAAGCTGCAAGGGTACAGGCCTCCAGTGAATTGTCAGGTCTGCAGTGGCCTGGCCCACCTCCAGTGAATTGCCAGGTCTGCAGTGGCCTGGCACACTGTAGGATACATAGAAGCTTTAGAGAACCTGATGAAGAATGAGAGCCCCCACACTCATGGTGCTGTTCTTGGAAGGATGTAGTAGAGCTATAGATTGCCAAGAACCTTGGATGCAATGCTGAGCCTTGGAGAACCAGGATGTGCTGGGGGAGTCTAAGCACCAATTGTGCTGCTCTGGATGCAGGTGGGTCCTTGGTCCACACACATGCTGACATGACCAGGGCTTCCTGTCACCTCAACCACAGTGGTACCATCACCTCAGGGACCTTCCTCAGGTCTTACATATTCTCAGCCTGAGTAGTGCCCCATGAACTGCTGCTAGTGATTGACTGGCCTTGCTGCAATCAACTACCAACTAGTTTCTCCTCAGGCTTCCTGAGGCTTTTCTAGCTTCCTTCTTCACTTCAGCCCCATCCCTGAGACCGTCCCTTTGGCCAAGCCCTCCCTGGGTCTCCATCTTTAAAGCTCTGCTGGCTCCTCCGCAGCTCTTTGGTTCCTGGGAGGAGTTGTTGGGCCTGCTCTCTGCAAAGCAGGACCTTGAGACAAACTCTGCCTTTGGTAGCCCTTGCCTGGGAGAGCTGCTGCCTAGCTCTCCCACCGCCTTGGGCTGCCATAGTTTGCCAAGTCCTGCAAGTAAGTGGCTTAGGCCAGGGTTACTGGTGAAATTAGAGAAGTCTGGGGGCCCAGAGCCCAGATACATATAGTGGTATATCCCCTCTAAGTGAGCTGCTGGTCAACACATATGCATTTGGTTTTCCACCTTCATATTATGCCACTGAGACGCTGCAATGAATAGAATATTTATTTATTTATTTATTATATTTATATACCGCCCTCCCCCGGAGGGCTCAGGGTGGTGAACAATGGAACGTATAAATAGAGCACAAATAAAATCAATAAATCTTAGAAGTAATTAAATAAATCATTAAAGAAATGGCTCTATACACATTAAAACCAAACCCCATGAAAAGCAGCGTGGTAATATCGAAGTACAACAGATGGCGACCTACTAACTAATCCCCTAAAAGAGGGGAGGGACGGCAAGATCCACAGGACGGCAGGATCCACAGATTTTTAAAAGGGGGGGAGCCATCAGCGGCCAGCCTCCCCAAAGACCCGGTGGAACAACTCAGTCTTGCAGGCCCTGCGGAACTCATTGAGATCCCGCATGGCCCGCACAGCTGGAGGGAGAGCGTTCCACCAGGCAGGGGCCAGAGCTGCAAAGGGTAAAGGTGGAGACTAGCTGCATCATTGAGGGGCCAGGGATCACCAGCAGATTGGCCTCTGCTGAATGCAGAGGCCGGTTCGGGACATATGGGCCAAGACAGTCCTGCAGGTACGGAGGTCCCAGGCCACGCAAGACCTTAAAGGTTAGCACCAACACCTTGAAAATGATTCAGAATTCGACCGGTAACCAATGCAGATGGCGCAACACAGGTGAGATGTGATCTTTGGTGGCACCCCCTGTGAGCAAACGGGCCGCCGCATTCTGGACCAGTTTTAATTTACGGATCAGACGCAAGGGAAGGCCCAGGTAGAGCGAGTTGCAATAGTCTAGCCTGGAGGTGACCGTTGCATGGATCACAGTAGCCAGGTCCGCTTGGGAGAGGAAAGGGGCCAGCCGCCGGGCTTGACGAAGATGGAAAAACGCAACCCGGGTTACATTGGCCACCTGGGTCTCCATTGAAAGAGACGAATCCAGGTGGACCCCCAGGCTACGGACGGAGGAGGCCAGTGCCAATGTAGCTTCCTCCCACACCAGCGGCTGAATATCCCCAACCTCCCCCTCACGCCCCAGCCAGAGGATCTCCGTCTTCGATGGATTCAGTTTTAACCTGCTCTGTTGCAACCAACCAGCAACAGCCTCCAAACAATGCTGGAGAGCCGCAGGGGTGACGACCGCTGCCCCCTCCATCAACAGAATGAGCTGAGTGTCATCAATGTATTGATGACAAGTCAGCCCAAAGCTCCGTACCAACTGAGCAAGGGGTCGCATATAGATATTAAATAATAGTGGGGACAACAGCTCTCCCTGAGGCACACCACATTGAAGTGGGCACCTCCGGGAGGCTTGGTCTCTTCTTGCTGCTAAATGGACTATCTTCTTGCTGCTAAATGGAGAGGACATCAAAGGGAAAGACAAGGAATGAACACCAGGGATGAGGATTCTATGGAGAAAGTGGATCATAACTGATCTAACTGGTTGGTGGCTTACCTCATTTACATGGGTGTGATTGTGCACAAGCAGTCAGGGAGGACCTAATGCAGCAAAATATTAACTTTCTTTACAGGTGAGCATGACAAGAGGAGGTGGATTCTCATCTGTAGCCCAGCATTTGTCTACAGCTGAGCATAAGCAGTGTGGTCCACACATAAGCAGTGTGGTCACCTGGTTGGGAAGAAGGGGCATGTTGTGAGGCCAGTTGTTGCCAACCCTCCACCACCACCTGAAGGTGTCTTTTCCATCTCACATCATAATAATGCCCTAGTGGATTTTGAACACTTGAAGGCACTTGTGCCAGGTGTGTTTTTAGTACAGTCAAATATGCTCTGGCAGCATGTTTGGAGAGCTGCCTAGCTTGGAATATATGACCTGAAAGGAAAGCTGTGATAAGGGAAATGAGCAATGTTTAAGTGTTATTATTTGATGTTCCAATTTACCCATTTGAATGGGACTGTTCCAGTGTAATTTTAGGAACATTTCCATTTTTATTAGTAACAAGGAAGGCATGTAATAAAGGTCAGAAACCTAAGACAAATTATATGAAATGCCTTATTCAGCATAATTACTATGTACGTAACAAGGAAAATAGAAGGAATGAAAATTATATTTCACTCAACCGTGTTCTTCAATATGAGAGGCATTATATTGTGCACTTAAACCCAATAGCTTAATCCAATTAAAACAAAGGTGTAATTTGAATTTTATTATTAGACAAGCTAGATGATCAAAATCATGTATGCATATCAGACAAGACTCCAATGTACTGCTATATACGTTTAGTGTTCTACCTGATGTTATTATGTATGGCACTGATTTATGTGAGTTACTTTGCCTTTTACACATTTTTAACATTATTTGCTCCTTTACAGATAGATTAAGAAAATGCACCAAACTTTTCAGCAAGATAAACCAGTACATTTATATTCAAAGCACAGTGAGAAGCACAGTTTTAAATGTATTTAACAACTAGAACCAACAACATAGAGTTAGAGGTATGCATCCTGAAAATTTCAAACCAAAAATTTACATAAAAATTGCAGCCATTAGAAATTATTTCTGGAACAGAGGTGGGCATCACATTCTGGCTGCCATCAAATTATTTAAGGCCAAATTATTTTGGCGCAATTATCATATGGTATACCACGCACCATAACCAGCTCCCTCTGCAATCTTGAGCGTCCTCAGTCAAAATTATTGAGGTCCATCCTACAGCTCCCAAACAACATTTCGTATAGAGACTGGCCTAATTTCAGTACAAGCAAAACTATGGACACTCTCTATACTATATTGGCTCAAGCTATGCTATTGCCAGAGGGGCCTTGCAAGACTCATCTTGTCTGACATATTTGTTCCCCTGTGGCTTGGAGCAGTATTACGGAAACTATCATATTATGGACTCTCTCAACAATTAATTACCAGCACGAATTATGACAGAGCTAGGGAACTTGTTAAACTTAGAATCATAAATGTCGAGAGGCAACACGATCTGAATAAACTTAAACACCCAATTTTCATTAAAATAATGCTGAATAAACTTTCAATAATGCCTTATTTTACTTCTTTGTTTAACGTTAACTATCGAAGAGCCTACAGCCTACTCTGTTATAACGCCCTTTCATCTAACTATACCAACGGGATTTATAACAAAGTACCAACTGAGGGTAGAATTTGCAGTTGTCAAATAGGAGGTGTTGAAAACTCGGAACATATATTATTTGAATGCTCATATTATGATGAGATTCGGTGGATGCTTCTGTCCCTTGACCAGACAAACTCTTCTTTGGCAAAGAAAGAAAAGGTTAAAGTACTGTTATCAGATACCAATAAAAATCTAACGTACTCTGTTGCCAAGTTTGCCTGGATATCTAGTAAAATCAGCAAGACCTGACAGAGCTCTACTAGCTCTGCCAGTTAACCCTTATTATTAATTATTATTAGACTGACATTCCACTCATTATCTTGAGCTGATGTTTTGAGTTCTTGAGGCCTATTATCTGCATTTTGTTAACTGTTTTAATCTGTATATTTGTAATATCTGTAAATTTTATTATTTTAATTCTTTGGATCTTGCTGGTCAATGACCGTAAATAAACTATCTATCATAAAAATTGCTGTGTTGGGTTGTTAGTGTGATTTCTGGAACAGTAAACACAAATCCCAAATTCTTAGACATTATGAAAAACACTCCCAAGCTTCAGATCCATTATTTTATTTTATTTTCATTTTAAAAAAAGATGGGAGAAAATTTAAGAAAAAATGGGAGAAAACGTTTAAGAAAAAAGGATGGGAGAAAACAAGGGAAAAACTTAAAATCCAGCAGCTAATCAGAATTTTAAAGCAAAAAACAGGCATTCTTAAAGAAGAAACAAAAATATAACAGTGGTGGCAGATCCACATGTACATTTCTATAAAAGATTCTATTAAAAAATTCCAAATATCCAAAAAGAAGTCAATGTGAAATTGTCATCTGTATGCCATGAATTCAAATACTGCATAATGTGTACACATGTACTAAAGACAAAACTTTTTTATACATAACTAGATCAACATGGACCAACTGTGGAGATAGCAGCAGCCACAGTAGCAGGTATATGTATAAAGGGTAGTGTAATTTTGCAAAGATTGTTGTGGCAAAGGAAAGTAGTTGAATAACAATTAAAAACTGCACAAAGAACCCTTACAAAAGGCAAGACATTGCTGTATTTTCTTTCTCCAGATTCAAATGCTTTGGAAAAATGAAAGCTACCTACTCTCCATAATTAAGACAGTAAACTTATGTGAAAACAGAAGTAGGATGGCATGAGAAATTAAATGGATGGCTTCCCACTCAATAGATTGCAAATAAATGGCTAAAAATGGCTTGGTTCATTTTCTTCAGTAAAATAATTAGGGCTGTTTAATCAAAAGAAAATCTTGTGCACATTACACCTAGAAACAAAAAATTGAAGTGGCTTTGATCAAAACATAGAATGAAAATATGGTATATTAGTCAAAGTACCAACTAGGAAGAAAAAGCTACAGACACAAGATAGGAAAAGCCACAGTGTACAGAAGTAGGCAAAATTCCAGTAGTTCTCTGTGTATGTTCAAGGTCTAGTAAGTGCTGAATCTGAAACACTGTAAGGCTGACTTTCCCCCTTGATGCCTGTTCTGTCAGTTCTAGGCCAGTTTTCTTATTGAAAGTTCTTTATAACCTCTTTAAAGTCAGGTTCATTTTAGCCATTAACAGCTGACTTAGAAATTTTTTTCATTATCTTTAGATGCTTGAAGATGCTTGCCAGTTTCCTTATATTCCTGTAATACAACCTGCACTATATTTGCCCCATATCTTTGTTTGGCCTACTACGACTCGAACAGTCAGACATGTAAACTACCGTAAGTAATTTGATGCAGGCAAAACAGAGAGAGAGAAAGGCATCCTTTTCTCTGCCAAACTGGGAAGGACCTATTCCTGCCTGATCCTGAAAGGGACTAGTTAGTTACACATTGAACTTCAAGAAGATGGGTGGGTGGGCAGAAGCAATGTAAAATCCCCCACTGTAAGAGATGAGGACCAACCTTATTTCAGTAAGTGTGTGAACTCACCTATAAGCTGAGCATGTTCACTTCAGGAATTTCTGTTATCTTAAATAAAAAGTATGAGTGGAAATTTGGTCCAAGAACAGCTATCACTAGGAAAAGGTTTAGCAGAGCCCCACCTGCAATGTTCTTAGCAGAATTCCTATTGAATTAGGGTGGATTTTCACTGATATCTAGAATCTGAAGATAATTCTGTGTGAGACTTACACAGAGCGACTGTAGGCACTAGATGAATTTGCCTTTTGATCTGCTTTATCGTTCTTTGGAGAAGAAATGAACATATTCTACATATGTCTTGAGAAAAGAGGGAAAACCTGTTCCTGGAAGATTTCTTGGTGAAGTGAGGATGGTACCAAGTTTGGCTGTGTATTCACAAACATAAAAAGGTGTCTCTTTACATATGTCCCACAATTTCGGGACATTTAATATATATTTAACATTTATTTAGTATGTTAAAGATGAATCTATTATAGAGAAAAATACAGACAAAAGAAGCAACTTGTAAATGATTCCTGAGACCACTGAATGACCTTAGGATTCAAGGGAAAAAAAACTTGAATGAAGCAAACCATCAAAACAAAACTCTAGCTATTCAAAATTCAGGGCACTTAAAAATTGCTCTACTTTACAGGAATCAAACAATTTTTGGCCTCAAGAGGATCACTGCTGGGAAGGGTGATACCAAGCAGCACAGAGAATCAATTAATTCCTGATTTTGAAAACTCTCCTGCATTTGTATGTCAAAATCTGTGCTTTGACTGACATGTAGGCCAAAGGTTCCTAGATGAGATACAGGCAGCATAGAGAGTTGGACCACCAAGCATGCTGCTTATAATGAAGCATTTCTGCAAGTCACGGAAACACCAGAGTTGTTCATTAGCTTCTTGCAGGTCTAGTGTGCGCTCTACTTCTGTCAAAGACCCTGTTCCAGCTTCATAACTTTATTTCACATTGCCTGTTAGCAGAGTGGCTAGGTGGTTTTTATGAAAAGTCATGAATGCAGTGAACTGCTTAAAACCAACCTGGCTTCAAATACTAAAATGGTGTTTAAAAAAACGAAGAACTCATTAAAACGTTTTTAAATCCTTGCATTATTTAACCATATGTAGTCTGTGTTAATAGATCCAGAATACTGAAATTTTATGTCAGGATTTCATGCTGCTTCTATATTGAAAAGTCCAAAATATGCCTATTCCTCAAACTGTTTAGAAATTGGACCAGATATCCTGATGGATGCATCAATACATTTGTGCAGATCAGTGGTGTACTAGGCCAAAATGGATCCCTGGGGGCATGACCAGCTCCCCGTGCCTCCCTCCCTGCCTGGCTCCCCACACCAGGGGTACTCCCTGCACCCCACTTATGGGAGCCAGCAGGGAGGCTGGGGAGGGTGGGGCTCAGGGGTGGCTTGGATGGGGGCCATGGTGGCAGGGCCTGAGAAGCGCAGAAGCTGGCCTGCAGGGAGACTGGGTGTGCCTGCCTGGGCTGCCCACCCCAAGCCCTACCCCTCCAGCCTCCCTGCAGGCTGGCTCCTGACCTCCCCAGGGCCTGCTGTGGATAACTTCATTCTAGAGCTAGTGCCTATCTTTAATGTCTTACATGCAGGTCTAACATGTAGTGCTTTGCAAATGTGTCTGTGGAGGACCAGGTAGCAGACTGGCGGATATCAAAGATGGGACTTCGCAAAAGAGCAGCTAAAGACATTTGTGTCCTAGTTGAATGTGTGGACATGAAGATGGAGTGGGATCTTTTCCTTTTCGTAACACACAACCTTGTAGCAGAAACAATCCATCTGGATAACAACTGTGCAGAGACAGCTTACCCCTTGTTTTGACTTGGTATCAAGTCACCCAAAGGTTGCTTCCAGGCCTAGAGTTCTGGACCTGGAGATCTCTCAGAATTACAACTGAACTCCAAATGACAAAACCTGGACAAAAATAACTGCTTTGAAGTGTGAAATCTATGGCATTATGTTCAACTGAGACTGTCAACCTCCCCAAACCCTGCACTCCTCAAACTCTACCACAAAACTCCAGGAATTTCCCAACCTAGTCAAACCTGGCCCAAGGTGCCTGCCCTTAATTTCCAAAATAGGCCTGGAAAGGCCTCTGCTTTTTCTTTTCTTTTTTGCTTTTACTAACAGAACCTAGCCTTTGAATGCTGTGGTTGCTTAGTAACAGCCACTGAGGGAATCTACTACTTAAAGATAAATGTGTTCCTTTTATCATTTTTGGATTTTTTTTAAACACACACACACACACACAGTGTATTTTTGTTTTATTTCATATCTCTGCAACCTTGGGACCTTTTTCAGATTTGTAGAAGGATTGGTCTTTCCTATTCACATCTCCAGTCACCAGATTTAAGTATGCAAAGATTTGGCCAACTTTGCTATTAGAATACAAGATCAACATATCAAAGAAGAAGAAGAAGAAGAAGAAGAAGAGTTTGGATTTATATCCCCCCTTTCTCTCCTGCAGGAGAAATGGCATATTTTCTCACTGGGTTGTAAAATCTGCTCATCCTGCAGGATGAAGTCTTTTCCCATTCTGGGTAACTCCTTTGGGGTCAGTAAATCTCCATATCTGTCAAACATTTCCCCTTCTCATCCATCGCAATTATGCAATCAAAAACTATAGACGTGCTTTTTTATGTGTGCACCAGGAACTCCAGCCTTTATGCATATGTGCTTATATGCCTAGTGGGAAGCATCAAACAGAATGAAAATTTAAATACTTTTCTATAGGAGATACATATAGTATTCTTTCCTTAGCGTGAACACATTCACAAAAGAAATACCCATGAAACTAAAATACACACAAAAACCTTAGAATCATAATTTTAATTCTGCTCTGTTCTTCAGTCTGTTGTAACTTCCTTTATAGGGTGTCTTTACATTCAGTTGCCACTTCTGATCGAAAGGAAATTGCATACTATTGCTGGCAAAAATGTGTCTTGCATCTCTAGAAGCTATTACTAGATCTTGTGAATAAAAATTAACTGCCATTGGTAAGAGGGATTCTCAAAGATGACACATGTTTCGAGCTACACAGTTCAGTGTGTCATCTCTGCAGATAGACCCAAGAAGACCAGTCTTTACACCATTTAAGTATTTAAATATTATTTAAAATTGAATTGATGAACCTGAAGAGTGATGAACACATGAAGCTGGTTTATATTGAAATGGTTCATAAAGGTCAGTATTATTTACACAAACAAGAAATGACTCTCTAGGGCAGGGGTAGGGAACCTGCGGCTCTCCAGATGTTCAGGAACTACAATTCCCA